>NC_090933.1:968606542-968909572 GCF_040938575.1 Ambystoma mexicanum | reverse complement strand
CAGGGTAGGGATATGTACTCTGGCGCATGTCGCAGCAGCGCATCCAGTACCTGGACAAGTATCCTGGAAAAACAGGGTTGTGACAGCCTGTGCAGCTCCCCAACAGTGTGCTGAGGTTCCGGTGGTGAGGAAATGAAGAACAGAGACTACCTTTAGCAGGGAGGGGATTGCAGTCCGGTGCCGATGCGGCTGCTGATGTCCTCTTCGATGAGGGTGACGATGGATATGATTGAGGCCCTGTCAAGCCAGTATAATGTGTGAATTTGACCTGGGGTCAGGTTCCAGGGTGAGGCCCTGATGCAGGGTATTGCTGGCTGCCTAAAAAGATTACAAAATTGGTGCACTCCTAATGTGATGAACTTTTGAAGATAGTAAATAGTATTCTCAATTAAATTTAAGGTGCAGGGGAAGGAACTGAGATCCTGGCACAAGACCTCCACAAATAACAAATAAAGAAGGAGAAGATTCAAGCTTTTGTGCCCTGCACACTTTCGTGTGTTGGCTAAATCAACTACTATGACCTAAAGATAGTGATTACTGTAAGTAAATTATGATATTCAAACATAACAAGTTTTGTAAAACACATAGGTGTATATATTTTGTTTTAGATTACGAAGATAGATACAAAGACCAAAACAATCACAATATTATTACAGAGAAGAAACAAATTGAAGAAATGTTGCCAGTAGTCTGAATTCAAATGGCGACACATTTCGAGGATGGACACCTCTTCTTTTTAGGCCTAAACAGACTATAAAGAGATGTATATACTACAAAACAGGATTTGTCAAAATATGTTGTATAAAAATACCCTAAACAATGAAAAGATATCTAAACTGGAAAATCAAGTGAGTCACTATTTCTGAGGTTTCAACATCAACAGTGCTTATGTATTGTCATCCACATCAGTTTGCATTACATAAAGTTTAAATCACAATTTTTCTGAAAAACCAATACAATTGATTCATAATACAAAAATGAAGCTTGAGTGGGGAGAGATCCAGCGAAAACCAGTGCCCGCCAACCCGAATACACAATTGAGAGGTAAACTAGAAATAGATGGTCAAGGTTATCTGATAGTATAAGGTTAAATGTTGTAAGCACCATATCTATCGCCCCAAAGAGAAGAAGGGGTGGTGCATATAGTGGATGCAGAAGGGTGCTTCAAAGAATGGCTGCTGGCGATCACTCGAGTAATGCACCGAATGGGCAAATCTATAGGAGCTAGCTCAATCTGTAAAACATACAGGTAGATAGAACACTGGTATCAAGAATGATGTCAAAGTAGTAGTGTAGAGAACATGCCATGCGGTATCAAATGATAGCTAATTAGATAATGTAGATCAAAATAGCCAAATAGCCACAATAAAGGGAGAAATGTTGTCCCTAAACAGGTACAGAGTGAATCTTATAGGATGGATGAGTCGACATGGTACACATGACTTACACTGTTCTCGTACTGTATGCGAGTCCAGTTAAAGGTCAAGTTTCTAGCTAGTCACCATTGGCAGTGGGCGACACTCCACGTTGTACGTAGTTTCCCAAAAGGAAAAGTATTTATGGATAACAGAGATCTAAAAAATAGAAACAGTGGAAGAAAATGTAGATAATATGTATATTTATAGATGAGTAAAGAAAGAATAATTCATAGAGTTAAGGAAAAATAATGAACGGACCCAAATCGTGGAAAAGAATAAGTTCTAACGTGTCAAAGAGTCATCCGGGTATGAAGCCAGGAAAACCATGTTTAAATGCGTGCCGAGGATTTTGCTGCAAACGGACACAGTCACAGATCGATTCTTAAACATCCAAGCTAAAGGAAAGTAACAGAAATTCAGTTTAATACAAACGCTACAGGTATAGTACTTAGTGTAAAGTCCCTAACATCCTGTTTGTTCTATTCCAGATGCGCTAGATCTTACCTGTTGCCGCAGGATCGGGAATGCTGTTCTAAATACGCGCGGAGGCATCAGCGACCGTTACCATGGTAACGGCGTCCGCCATTTCAAAGAGGGTAATGCGAAACACGTGGATCGTGTGGTCCATTGCGGATGCTTGGACTGGTGAAACTAAAGGAGGGACAAACAATGTCCATAAAGGAGTGACTGGGCAGCCATGTTTTAATGTATTACTAACGTAAACAAGCGTATGTTAATCGCGATGAGAGAGCAAGATATATAGATGAGCATTGAAATTAACTCTGAGGTTTCCATGCTGGATGGTGAACTAAAGTAGATGAAAATCTTAAGAATGTGAAATTCAGAAGTGCAAAAAGTAACAAGTAAATCGTATAGATCTAGAAATTGATCTAAAAATTATAGAAGCGGAAAATGTCTAGTTAAGGCTAAAGCGTAAGAAAATAGGGCAAACGGGTAGTATAAAGAGAAAAGGGACCGTACCGGCGGTCTATATTCAAGTGTGATGGCCAATGGTGTCGCAAGGTCCATCACCACACAAGCTATTAAACAATGGAATTTTGTGATTGATAAAACACAGGCGTATTCGCCTTACACAGTGGATGAATTGATCACAAAAAAAGTTTTTGGGGTTAAAAAATAAACTTTATCTTGCAATTCGTCATTGGAATGTTATTCAAATAGGTACCAGAGATGATAATTCCAGCAGTATTTTTTGATAGGTACAAATAGTCGAAAAGTGTCATTCAATTCATATAGTATGATGTGTTATACCCGAGGGTGTACAATTCACAAAATTAGTAATATTAAATATCGAGAGATACTTCAGCATTCAGGGTTAAGTACTTTGGAGTATCCAGAATAAAAAATCACAATAAAGATTTAAAACCAATGAAGTATTACATGTCATAATAAGATAAATACCTTATAGGAAACAATTGAGTGAGTGTTCTTCGTTAAGCCCTTTGGAATGTACATTATCCAAATAGTTGATCCAAAATAATTCTCTCCTAAGGAGCATAGAGTGATAATTACAGCCTCTTGGGTATTTTTTTTACAACCTCAAGAATCTAGAATCTCATCTGAGCAATTGTGTGGTGTTCAGAGTTAAAATGTCTTAACACTGGTGATCATTGGCTATTACATCGTATGTTCGATTTATGTTCTGACCAACGTTCCTTGGCTGGTCTCATAGTTTGGCCTACGTAAAGTTTACCACAAGGGCACTTCATCGTATAAATAACCCCTGGTGTCAAGCAGGTGGAGTAATCATGAATTTTTATTTTCTTGCCCGTTTGGGGATGGGAAAGCATGTTCACCCTGGTGATGTTATTGCAGTGTGTACAGTTAAGACATGGGTAAGTACCTTTCTTCTGAGTGGTCAGAAACTGCTGGTTTTCTTTAAGTGGTCTTTCTGCTTTAATTCATTTATCCCTCAGATTTTTACCTCTTTTAAAACACATCATTGGTGCCTTCGGAAAAAATCTCAAAAGTGATGAATCATTATGTAGTATTGCCCAATGTTTCTTGATGCTTTTGCTGATTTGGAAACTCTGACGGGAGAATTTAGATATGAATAATAAAGGGATATCTTTATCCCGAGATTTAGGTTTCAATAAATCTGATCTTGTCACATTGAGTGATCTATTCTTTGCCTCATTCAGTACTGTGTCTTGGTAACCTCTTTGTTTAAATTGTTCAATGAGTATAGAGCACTCAGTGTCAAGTCCTTCCGGTTCTGAAATTATTCTTTTAAGCCTCAGGATCTGGCTATATGGAAGACTCTGTCTTACTGCTGGAATTATTATCTCTGGTACCTATTTGAATAACATTCCAATGACGAATTGCAAGATAAAGTTTATTTTTTAACCCCAAAAAATAATGTTTGTGACCAATTCATCCACTGTGTTAGGCGAATATGCCTGTGTTTTCTCACTCACAAAATTCCATTATTTAATAGCTTGTGTGGTGATGGACCTTGCGACACCATTGGCCATCACACTTGAATATAGACCGCCGGTACGGTCCCTTTTCTCTTTATACTACCCGTTTGCCCTATTTTCTTACGCTTTACCCTTAACTAGACATTTTACGCTTCTATAATTTTTAGATCAATTTCTAGATCTATACGATTTACTTTTTACTTTTTGCACTTCTGAATTTCACATTCTTAAGAGTTTCATCTACTTTAGTTCACCATCCAGAATGGAAACCTCAGAGTTAATTTCGTTGCTCATCTATATATCTTGCTCTCTTGCTCCATCGCGATTAATATACGCTTGTTTACGTTAGTAATACATTAAAACATGGCTGCCCAGTTACTCCTTTATGGACTGTCTGTCCCTCCTTTAGTTTCACCAGTCTGAGCATCCGCATTGGACCACACGATCCACCTGTTTCGCATTACCCTCTTTAAAATGGCGGACGCCGTTACCATGGTAACGGTCGCTGATGCCTCCGCGCGTATTTAGAACAGCATTCCCGATCCTGCGGCAACAGGTAAGATCTAGCGCATCTGGAACAGGATGTTAGGGACTTTCCACTAAGTACTATACCCGTAGCGTTTGTATAAAACTGAATTTCTGTTACTTTCCTTTAGCTTGGATGTTTAAGAATCGATCTGTGACTATGTCCGTTTGCAGCAAAATCCTCAGCACGCATTTAAACATGGTTTTCCCGGCTTCATACCTGGATGACTGTTTGACACGTTAGAACTTATTCTTTTCCACTATTTGGGTACGTTTATTATTTTTCCTTAACTCTATGAATTATTCTTTCTTTATTCATCTATACATGTACATATTATACATATTATCTACATTTTGTTCCACTGTTTCTATTTTTTAGATCTCTGTTATCCATAAATACTTTTCCTTTTGGGAAACTACGTACAACGTGGAGTGTCGCCCACTGCCAATGGTGACTAGCTAGAAACTTCACCTTTAACTGGACTCACATACAGTACGAGAACAGTGTAAGTCATGTGTACCATGTCGACTCATCCATCCTATAAGATTCACTCTGTACCTGTTTAGGGACAACATTTCCCCCTTTATTGGGGCTATTTGGCTATTTTGATCTACATTGTCTAATTAGCTATCATTTGATACCGCATGGCATGTTTTCTACACTACTACTATGTTTGACATCATTCTTGATACCAGTTTTCTATCTACCTCTATGTTTTACAGATTGAGCTAGCTCATATAGATTTGCCCATTGTGGGCATTACTCGAGTGATCGCCAGCACCCATACTTTGAAGCAGCCTTCTGCATGCGCTATATGCACCACCCCTTCTTCTCTTTGGGGCGATAGAAAAGTGGTGCTTACATCATTTAACCTTATACTATCAGGTAACCTTGACCATCTATTTCTAGTTTTCCTCTCAATTGTTTATTCGGGTTGGCAGGCAGTGGTTTTCGCTGGATCTCTCCCCACTCAAGCTTGATGCCCCTCTCGAGGGCTTATCATTTGTGTATTCTGAATCAATCGTATTTTTTTTTTCAGAAAAATTGTGATTATTTAAACTTTATGCAATGCAAACTGATGTGGATGACAATACATTAGCACTGTTGATGTTGAAACCTCAGAAATAGTGACTCACTTGATTTTCCAGTTTAGATATCTTTTCATTGTTTAGGGTATTTTTATACAACATATTTTGACAAATCCTGTTTTGTAATATATACATCTGTTTATAGTCTGTTTAGGCCTAAGAAGAAGAGGTGTCCATCCTCGAAACGCGTCGCCATTTGAATTCAGACTACTGGCAACATTTCTTCAATTTGTTTCTTCTCTGTAATAATATTGTGATTGTTTTGGTCTTTGTATCTATCTTTGTAATTTAAAACAAAATATATATATACACCTATGTGTTTTACAAAACTTGTTATGCTTGAATATCATTATTTACTTACAGTAATCACTATCTTTAGGTCATAGTAGTTGGTTTAGCCAACACACAAAAGTGTGCAGGGGACGGGAGGGTTCAAAGCTTGAATCGTCTCCTTCTTTGTTTATTGCTGGCTGCCTCCTGGGTGGTACCTGCTGCACCTTTCTGTTTCGGATGGGCACTGGGTTCCTGATTTGCCTCCTGTGCCTGCACCTCCTCCTCCTCTGCCCCAGTGCTGCTTCAATCTGCACTGCTGCTTGCAGGATGCCTATCCCAAATGCTGCTAGGGCGGCTGACAGCATGATTGTGTTGGAAGGTGGCCTGGGTGTGGGTGTGGCCCTTTTGTAGGCTCCCAGTGGCCTATGATGGGCAGCTGGCCTGATTGGGCACACCTGGGGCCTGTTTCAGCTCACCTGACACTGTTTAAACCCATGTCCGTCGTGCCGGCGGTACCGGCATAATGTTCACTGTGTTTACGCCATGGTCATGGCAGTGTATCCATGTCGGTGCTACTCGTAATGTGCCCGGTATAGCGCATTGCCGGTAATTGGGATTGCGTCGGCGAGTCATCGCGCTGTTTCAACCAACGGAGCTACCAGGCGCGTTGACACCGCGGGGTCGCTTTGCAGTGATGGTGTTTCCGGATTCGCGGGTCAGAATTAGCCAGTCCAGTAAATGGTGCCGGTGGTGCCAGTACAGGTTTACCGGCACCGTTAAGTCCGGACTGGCTAACTTGTAATGAGGGCCATTGTCTATTATGCCACCAGATATCCCGAAGCCTTTCTGCTGAGAAATAACATTAGCCAGCAAATTTTGAAACACCTTATTCCCTTTCTTTTACGAGTAGGGTTTCCTAAGGAAATATTAATAGATCAGGGTGCCAACTTTATGTCCCGCCACATGTCCTAGGAAAAGGAGATCCTCCATATGAAGACCTTGAGGACCTAGGTCTATCATCCCCAGACTGATGGTCTTGTCAAATGTATTAATCAGACGCTTAAGAGGATTTTAAGGAAGCTGGTAGAAGCAGATGGTAAGAACAGGGACACCATGATCCCTTGAGCCCTTTTTGCTGCTAGAAAAACCCTCAGACTTCTTTCGGATACTCCCCATTTGAGTTGATTTACGGGACAGAGCCATGATAAGAAGCCATGTTACCCATTTAACAGACAGCTCGATATCTAAAACATCATATGAGAGATTGTCTGAAAAAAACCTAGGATGGATTATAAATTGGGTATTTTCCCTAATTTTAGTTTTACGGGGATCAGTTTTTAAACTGGAAAAATTCAAAACATCAACAAAAAAGCAAAAACTGATTTCCCCCCTCTCTGTCCGAAAACAATGCAAATGTTGGTACTTAAGAGATTAATTAATAATCACTGCCATGAAACATACCGTGACATAAGTGCTATTCAAAATACAAATAAATTATATTAAATCACATACAAATTTGTTATTATATCAACACAAATACTGTGGTATAGCATAACAATCATTAAAAAAAGTTTTCAAAACACAGTTGGTCATAAAAGGACCTATCATACTTAACAAGATAAGTAAAAAAAACATATATTGGGATAGACAGGTCAGGGAGAAAGGTTATTATGGGGTCTCGCTGTTGTCAAAAACTCCAGCTAGTCTTTTTTAAGACAGATTAAATGCTTTTGAGTGCTTATTTAACACTTTTCGTCAACATTCATTTCCATATTTCATCATCTCTTGCTACCTGTATTTCCTTAGGACTCTTTCTGTTTAAACAAAAGGACAAAAAACCAGAAGGCTTGATCACTTTCAGTCCTTTTCTAGATAGTCGACATGTTTCGGCCACATTTTCAATAAAACACTATCTCTAGTGTCTTTCCAACGTTTTCCTCCCCAGGCCAAACATTCTTTCCAAAGATCAGCTAGATATAGATTAAATATTGTTGGGGCCACTACGCATCCCCGTCTCACCCCTTTGGTAATCAGGATCGAGTTGGACAAGACCCCCTCACTATTTAGCCAGATTCTTACTGAATTGTCCCTCTATAGCAGCTGGGTCATTCTTATTAGGCCCTCTTTAATGCCCCACCGTCTTCGTTTTTCCCATAGGACTTGTATATTGACATTATCAAATGCAGCACTCAAATCCAGCACTGCGACATATAACGGTTTACCAATATTACCACCTATGTCTGTGGTGCAGACAGAGAGAGCCACGGCACTCGCCAGGGTACCCACGCCCTTCCTAAACCCAGTTCGAATAGGGCTAAGTATTCTCTCAATTTCTGCCCAATTTGTTAGATCTTTCAACACCAGTTTGGCGAATATTTTAGCTGCAGAGTCTATCAGCGCAATTGGCCTATAGTTTGCCGGGCTCGATCTGTCGCCTCTCTTGAAGATCAGAACAACAATCACTGTTCGCCACAAACTAGGGCAGTCCATACCTTTGGCAACACAGTGGAATAGTCTGAATAGGATGTCAGACCATAGATCAAGATCTTCCTTATAAAATTGATTTGACACCCCGTCTGGACCACTAGCTCTGGAATTATTCAGAGTTTTAATTGCCATAGAGATGTCTGTTGTGTCAAACTCACAATTCCATATCTCAGGCTTGATAATACTTTCCGGGGCCTGTGATGTGCTTAGATTACCAGAGTACATTTTTTTATAATAGTGGTCGCACCACTAGGCAGCATGATTGCAAACTAGATTGCTGATCCTGGGTGCCATTTAGGATCAATCAGGTGTCTTTATCGACCAGACATTTAAACAGGGTCTGATTTTTGGAAATATAAAGTTTAAGTCTATGCCACTTAAGCCATTTACTGTTTTCTCTTTTAAGGATGTTTTTCCTGTCTGTGAATACTTCCCCCTTTCAAACAGTAGCTCTAAGACATTTCAATTTCTGCCTTAGCTCCTTTTTCTTATCATTTATAGTTTGTATGCTTCAGATCAAACAGGATCTGCGGGGTCCCCTATGGTTCCAACTCTGCAGAGCCCGAATTGGCTAAGATGGTAGCAAATTATGTTGGGAGTGTAACTTCATTCTTCTGTTCTTCCGGCAGTGAGGCCCACCAGATGTTAAGTTTAAGATTAGCTTTAATCTCCCCTGACCTCTCTCAGTCTCAACAGGGAGACATAGGAGATATATTAGCTCAATTCCATGATGTCTATGTGGACCAGCCATGGAGCATTAAAAACGTCTTCCATAATATGCGAACACCTCAAGGAAAAATTGTAAATCTCTGTCCCTATCGGATTGTCGAATCAAGAAAGAAAATAATCGAGCAAGAGGTAGAGAACATGATCAATGCAGATATTCTATGCCATTTTCCTAATGGATAAAGTCTTACAACCCTTTTTCCATATCTGTGGGCCTACCTTGACGATATATTGTTTTACAGGGAGAGCTGGTCAGATCATGTGTTCCATCTATACGAAATCATCACAGTCCTAAGAAAGGCAGCACTGACCTCCAATCCCAAGATGTGACACAGCCTAATCAACAGTTAAGTACCTGGGTTTCTTTGTGGGTAACAGCTTGCTACAGCCTCAAAGTGAAAAGATTAAATCAGTACTACACACTGCTCCACCCAGAACCAAGAGAGAGCTTCTGCGTTTTTAGGGCTGGCAGGATACTATCAAAGATTTATACCAAATTTGCTCAAACAGCCTTTATATTTACCAAATGATTCCTCCATAGCAGCTAGACTAACCGATCAGCTCAAAAACACACAACCCCAAAAATTGGTATAGGACCCTCAAGACCAAGATAGTTTTTATGGATTGAAGAAGATCTTATGCAATGAACCAGTCCTAAAAGTCCTGGACCTCAACCGAGAGTTCATTTTACAGAACAATGCATCCGAAACAGGTCTTCGAGCAGTATTATGACAAGAGTACGGTGGCACAGAGCATCAGTATTATATACGAGTAGAAAACTCTTTCCAAGGGAGTAGAATTACGCCACCATAGACCTGGAAGTCTTGGCCATCAGGTGGGCAGTGATGCATCTTAAGTATTACTTAACCAGAAGGAAGTTTAGGTTAGTCATGGATCATTCTCCCCTCATGTGGATAGGATTAAGAAAAGACATTAACGCTTGGTTTCTGAGATAGTTCTTAGACCTCCAACCCAACCATTCTGTTTCACTGTGGAGCACTGGAAGGGCCAGGAGCAAGAAAAAGGTGGACGGCCTTAGCCGATTTCCTGTCAGTGAACAAGGGGAAGCCACCGAACCAAGGGAAAGGGTATACACACCATAGGGGTAGAGGCAAGCGGGACTTCACCGGGAGAAACTGCCCCTTGGGGACAAGGAATCTGGTTCCAAAGAGGAACTCCCTAAAGACATCAACTATAAACGATCACTTTTAACACCTATCCAAAAAAAACAGGAAGAGCAAGCTGATGTTTGTTATTGTCATGTGGAACCCTTAAATACACATGAACAGAAATACTTCTTTAACACTAAGAAGAAGTCCCAGCATCACATCATAAATCTACGAGGAGGAGTCCAGAGAGAGAGAAGCCTTCGAGCTTCAAATCAGCTGAGAAGGATGCACTGCTTCCAGGTGTGTAGGGAAGTTGGCATCATATACACCCTACATAGGAGCAAAACGAAGCGTGAGAGACAGAAGGACTAAAGCCTCAAACAAGCAACAGCATCCATGTTGGTGACATGATTGAGAGTCAGTGGACAGGGAAGTCGACAAACTAAGCCGAGACCACTTACCCGACTACAGCCCAAAGCGGGTACCACCAAGAAGAGAAGGACACCAAGAGCAGAGAAGCCTACCTGGCAAACAGAAGAGAGGATCCCATCATGAATGCAGATCCAGTGAGGCTTACTCTGAGTCAAAGGTCACGGGGAATGTGGGAGACCCAGGAGGGATACTGAGAATAATGAAGAAAAGCATCATGGTCGTTCCAGTGGGGAGTTAACATTAAAGTCACCTGAGAAGAGTGGAAATCTATATAAGAACACGCCTACTCGGCTTAATAAAGAAGAAATAATGAAGAAAGCTAAGAATCATTATTGGAACACTCATGTTCATTCCAGGAGAGAGCGAGTCATACAGAATAGGGAGAACCATTACTGGAACACTCATACTCGTCCCAGTAAGAGCTAAGAGGTGGAGAGAAGTGAGAATCGTTACCTGAACCTTCATACTCATCCCAGTTAAAAGAGTATCAAATCGTGAAAGAAAGTGAGAATCATTTTTGACCTAGTAAAGAATTTCAAGCACCCATTTGTGAAGGATTCTAACGAGGCGTCACACACCGGACCAGGACCTTCGCCCTCAGACTTAGATGTAGCGCGCGATTAGAATGCTTTTTCTTTAATTTCAATGAATTCGAAATTGAGCTGATACCCGTCTCACACCTCCTTTTACAAATACCCCGGGTCACAATGGGCCATGAACCAGGCCGGTGGGTGGTAACACAATATTTATTTATTTTCATATTGAAGAAAATCATACAATTTTTATATTGGGCAGCAATCACCAATGGGGTGATAATTCCAATGAAAAACACTGAAATACACTTGGGTAACCTTCTACAAGAACATAACCAAAGCACAAATGAATAGGAGCGCTTTTTCAATTAGGATAGATAGCACCAGAGTTACGATTTCCCCCTGCAATGTTCCCTCAACCCACAATCTAATTCTGGATAGAAAGAAGCAGCAGGTAGTGAGGGATATTTGGCAGCAAACAGAATCAAACTCCGACCTTCCCTCACAAAATAAGAGGCAAGGATTTTAAACCTTTTGCAATGGCCTGAAATGACACTCGAATTTTAACAAATGATTAATTATATGTGTAATTAAATAATGATGTACATATGTTTTATCGCAGTCTCAAGGATGTCATATCACTATCAACTATAAATTAAGGTATCATACAGTTCAGAAAGCAGGTTGAAATTGAAAACACAGTGCAGTCAAATCACACATGGAAAAGTTGCATTTTTTCTGGTTTGCAGTTTTGAATGTCAAAAACGTTTTTTCAGGAAAACAGGTGAAATAATCTGAATTGGAATGCGGTTTTTGGGCTGGGGGATAGAGGCACATCACAGGGACAATATAGAAGTGAAAGAATGGCTATAGCTGAAGAATTGATTGAGATTTTCAAGGTGGAATGAGGTTCGATTTTAGGAAAATAAATAAGTTAAAAAAGAAAATCGGTTTGGAAGAAAAGGAAAAGTTTTACTTACACGAGATTTAATGGCTAGAAAAGAGGAACGCCACCAATGAATATAAAAGTTACGCTGCAGTTGTAACCCTTCACGCAGTGTACCCCTTTTCTTTAGGGAAAATTAATTAATTTAATCAAAATATTGCTAAGAAGTTACAAGATGGGGTGAATGAAAGAATGGCACTAACACTAGAAAAACAAGGAGAGGGTGCACAGAGAATTAGAACAGTTTAGACAAGTTATCAGGGTATGGATAGGATTACTTAGAAAATAGGGCAAAGACAAACAGGTCAAGATGGGGTATGATATGTGTTGTTATGGGATGGGAAAATAGTCACAATCAGGACGGGATTTTGGAATTTGGGACATCCAACCGAATTCTGTACTCAAAAGGTTCTGGTCACTGTATAGCGGGCTCTCCTGGCAAAAGACAGCTGGGCAAAGGTCTGGTCATGGCACAGCGATGCCTCAGCTGGATGGAGCGGGTAGGCAGGGCAAGCAGGCGGCACTGGAGAATTCCAAAGTGGGCTCAGCCACCTTTCCCCTTTCTCCCTGAAGTTAGTGGGATTTTCTTATGGGGTTTTAGTGCTGAAGGGTGGTTCTGCCTGGATAGGAAGGCCTGGGTCAACTATCCCTTTTCTGGCAGTGGGGCCTGGAATGTTGCAGAGTGAAGGTGGAATATCTGGATACACAGGAGCTGGAAAATTCAGAAGAGAGTGTCAAGAGTTCTGGCAGCTGGCCTTATTTATAAGGCATGGTGACATCATCGGTTTATTGTTGGGCAGAACTGAGCTAGACCTACCCACAAGAACCGGATAGGTCAGCCAATGTTGGTTGCCTCCTCTAGGAGGTGACTCTGTTTATGGGGTTGTACTTTATGATGTGCAAAGCCTTTCCCCAGTCCTTTTTGCCAAAAATCAATCTGAACATAATTTACACATTTGTACAGTTGCAACATTTTAACAAATTACATAGGCAGATTACATATTTTACGTAGAGCATGACAGTCCAATTCTCATGTTTGTCAGACTTTGTTTCACCCATCTAATAGTTTTTCACGAGTTTCAGTGATAAATATTCAACCTAAAATTCTATAACTTTATACATGGATATAGATTATCATAAGGCATGTAAGTATTGAATTTCAGAGTGGCATCATGTACACTTTCCTCAGAATATCCACTTCTCTGCTATTCCCGATATGGCAGTGAAGGCTACCTCGTCTTGTTTAAAAAACACAAAAATTACATTTAAACAGTTAACTTTTTACCTTCCTGCGAAGTCCTGTTGCAGAGATAAAAGTCTTAAAATGTTATTAATAAAATAGTCTTTTGAGGCAAATGTTCAGCATTGTTCCCCAAATAAGGTCATAGCTTACAGGGCTTCTCTTGAGTTGGTTTTGAAGCTGCCAGTAAAAGTTGTGAGGACGTGTGAGTTCTTAGTTCACACATATGTGTCCCAGAATCTCTATTGTAAGAGGCCTCAGCCCAGACAAAAGTCTAATGAGCCTGGGCTTTTTAGTGCTTTTGGTCCATTCAAAGTTTTCCAAGGTAGCAATTAGCACTCATGTGTACTAGAATCTATTGTGGCTCCTTCTGTTGCTAGTAACCCCCACGGCCCTGAGCAGAACCTGTTTGGCTAGTTTCAGAAGTCAGCCCATGTCTTTATTCCTTTTATTTTAGTTTTGTTCTGAATCAGAAGCAAGCCTGTTGAATGAAACATCCCATATGTTTGCCAGCACAAACCCCTTTACATTGTTAGACAAGGGCAGGGCCTTATCCAACATTCACTTTTAAAACAGGTATTTTTCTTATTTGCAAAAGTACATTTAAACACGGTGTGGGGTCTGCTGGCATGTTCCTTTCAAAAGGTTCCATCTGAATTTCCCATATTGTTCTGCAGCCATAGTCAGTTTCTTTTATACAGCAATGTGTTTAAAACACAGATCCACTGAAAGTGACATAGACCCAGAGAGCCAGGGCCTTTTTGAAGTATTGATTTTTGACATGTTGTAGCCAGAAGTCAAGAGTTTACCCGCACAGCTAAAAGTAAAGCTTTTTTTGATTTCCCAGTTCTAAACAACAGCCTGTCATTCAGGGATACTTCTGTCTTTTGCTGGAGCACAATGTGAATATGGATGGGCATGGCAGGGTCTCACTGATAAAAGTAGTGTGATGATGTACAGATGAACGTAGCATCAGGGCAGCATCCTTTTTCATGTAAAATATTTCCTTTTCAATTTGCTTCTTTTGGTGCACACAAGAACACACACTGGCACCTTTCTCGGTGTGCTCCTTGTTCGAACTCGCCCAATAGGTGTTTGGTAAAATGGTGCAGCCATCATTTAGCAGCTGCAAAAGCAGTTTTGATGCGGGGCAATGGTGCTCCAAGAAGCCAGCACAGCCATTTTGCTGTTGACTGCCAATGCGCAACTTGGTTATGGATGGGAATTCTACTGAGTGGGTCAATGTAGCCCACAAATCTGTCTAACATTGCCTGCTCCCATGTTGAGGCAAAATGGGATATGCTACTTCCCACTGATGCAGTTTGGGGAGGTTTACAAAGGGAATAGGAAAGTCCTTTAGTCTGAGATATCTTTTGTGTACTCCTCCTCTACGCCCTCTTTGTGGAACTCAATATGACTGATGGTTTAAAAGAAACAAAATGAAATGTATTTTTTATATATTTTTATTCCGAGTTGGGGGTAGATCTCTGTCTTCGGCTGGGGCCTCCCTCTGGAACAGCCTCCCTGCCACTCTAAAACTTGAGGAGAACCATCTCCCGTTCCGGAAGCACCTCAAGACCTTCCTCTTTTCTTCTGCCTTTGCTCCCCCTCTCCCCTGCTGATCTGTTCTTTCTTGGCAACGTGCACCTGGCCACCCTCTGTCTTTTGGGCCAAGGTACCTGCTCATCCTGCCACCCTCTTGCACTGCCTCCGGGCCACCCCTTGCACTGAAGTCTGTATCTGTACCCATACAGCCCCCCCTTTTTCTTCCTGTACTTATCAGACCTACACTGTCTGCTGCCTTAAACCTAGCACTTGCAAATTGCTGGCTGCATTACCACTGTTTGTTGCCTTTATTATTTATTTATTGTTATTTTTCTGTTTCTCCTCTGCTTCGCACTTTCCACTTCTCCCCCTTCGCTGCACCTTTCCCCTCCCCCCTCTCCCATGCACTTGCGCGTTCTCAGTGTCACTGGGCCTAGTAAGATCGCTGCTTTGTTCTCCCCTGTTCCCCTCCCTTGCCTTGTCGCGCTCTGAAACACTTGTGTACGAGCGCGATAGAAATAAAATATCAATCAATCAATCAATCAATATCATGCACCATGCCGGAGACCAGCCTCTAAGCCAGTCTCTAAGCATAGGACCAGGATTCAAATTCATGACACTTTGCGTTGTCCTGCTTTGCCCCTGTGCAATCCTCCAAGGCTGCTGCTGGGAGTATGTGTACTGCACATAGATCTGATCAGACCTGTATTGATTACTAGGTGGAGTGTATCAGGCTACATAGAGTTATCTCTACCTACTAAGGAGAATGAGCAATGCTGCATTATGGCCCCCAGACGTCTTGTAATTTCAGCATATGCTTTAATAGAACTACTAGACAATCTGAAAACTTTAGCCTGAACATGTGGCCTCAAATGCTCTTTATGAGACTATTATGGATTATGGAGGCTGCAATAGCCAATATCTGAGACTGGAAGAGCTGTCTCCATAACATGCCTAAATGCCTGCTTGCCCTTTCTCTTCTGCTTCTGGCTGGTTCTTATCACAATGTACATGGTCATACCTAGGAATCATGACAGCAGCATTCACATTCTTATACTTAACGAGGATTTTGAGGAAAGTGTCCTCCCTAAACTTTCTATTTTCCTCAGACTCTCATCCAATGGTGATGCTACCATAATCGGATTGGAGGATTTCCAGGCTGCTGCCACCACAATCGAATCCAGAAATGTAAGACCCCTGAAAATCCATACAGGGCATTAGCTTGCACTGTTCCTAGTAATTCTCCACAGCACATACATACCCTCTTAAGACTGTTGTTCACCTGCAGTCCAAAGGTGTTTGTGGCTCTTTGCATAAGAGTAACATAAGAATATCTCTTTCAATTGCGATCCTAGCTGCGGGTTCGGAATCAGGTTGTACTTACGCAGAATATATTCTCCCAAGGGCTCATCTTTCTGACAGATAATGTAGTTTTCATCTATGAATAGCTGTGTTTTATGTATTTAAAACCAGGGAGATTCCCACCTTGATGTTGAGGAATGGTCAATAAGCATAGAAAGCAATAAAAGAACCAATGCTGGCCAAACTGTATTTACTCGTGCGTCTCATCCTCTTTCTTCCAAACGCGTGGGAGATTACAAAACATCTAATTCTAAAGGGAGGATGCTACCATTGTAGATCAAAATGTTACGCAGGACATCCTGCCCGAATCATACACCAGATCTAGCACTATAGTTTATGGCTGAGTTGGCAAAAAGCATGTGGAGTAGCCCAGGTAGCTGCTTTGCAGATTCCTACTAGGGGAATGTGCCTGTAATGACTCAGAGGCTTGTTTAGCATGGTTCATATGGGCAGGGATTCCCTAGGAAGAAGAATTACTTACCTCCCAGAATGTTCTTTAGGGTAGATGTTACTCGCACAGATTCCTCATTTTACAAATATGCTTCCTGCTTTAGCAGATCTCAGATGCATGCTTGACAGTATGGAGTGCTATGCAATATTGGAATTGAGATCCGTCTGCACACTCCTTCCTCAAGGCCAGATGGGGAGTAGCTATAAATAGCTTGCATGCCACCCCATAGCCTAAATTCTATTGTTATTTCTCTGTGCTCAGCTGCACTGAGGAATATGTTATAAACTTTCAAGAGACCGCTATCAGAGGGGCAGGATGGGAGGGCAATGATGGGAGGAACATCCTTCAAAAAAAGAACATTCCTGCAGGTAATTTGTTCTTCTAATGGACTTTGACCTCCCACAGATTCCTCATTTTAGATAGACTCCCATAGCAGTATTGTTATACAGGAGGAGGGAACAGCGAGTCTGCAGGTAAAGGTCGAATTAAGTAATTTTCTGAGAACACCCTATCAAAACGAGCATCATTACCTGAAAGAGCATCCAGGCATTAATGGTTTGTGTGTGAACATGTGTAATAAGGACCATATTGCAACCTGGCAGATCTGAACTATTTTTTGAAGAGTCAAAGTAACACCCATCCCTATAGTTGGAGTGTGCTTTAAACCCCTGAGGAAACTTCACTAAAATGGAAACTTCACTATCCATTTTCAAGAATTCGCTCGAACAAGGATCATACTTTGATGTGTTTTGTAATACAATTTCCATTAATCAATTTCCAGTTGTCCAGATTTACCTGAATGGAGCTCCTTTTCAGCCAACACATTATTGTCTGCTCATGCTCCTTATGTAGAAAACTATATTTTTTGATTTGATGGAGATTACTTCTGCATATAGTTGGTGAATTGCAAGCTCTATCCTGCAAACCTCAATTAAAAGTAATTTCTTCGGTGATGCTCAGAGTACGAATAGAAAATGAATAGCGCTGCCAAGTATCCCTTTATTGTAGTCACCTGTAGATGCTTCTAGGCAAGGTTTACCATAGGTGAAATGCAGAGGTAAGGATCTATTTCATTAGCTTTACTCACAGCAACATTATTTGCAATGACAGATGTATAGAGCTTTGATTCTCAGATGTCTCATCTAAATCAACACCTTCAGGATGTCCTAGGGAAGACCCCAGTCTCTGTATCACAACCTCTCGGAAACCACGCATGAAGATTGAGGGTGTTGATGCTTGGGTAACGAACCAGGCCTGCCGCTTGTGAGAGCATGTCTGTTCTCAGAAAAAGACACCATGGATGGCAGATGACGATGCCCAGATGGTCCAGGTACCACGCCCTCCTGGCCCAATCCAGGGAAATCCGAATCACGGTCACCCGAACATCCTCAACCTCCAGAACTTGAGCAATGATAGGGATCGGTGGGAATGTGCATAGAAGCAGAACATTCCATTCCACCACAAAGTCAACCCCGCAAAGCTCCTCGTAGGGAAAATTCCGTTGAGCAGAACAGCTTACAATTACTGTTGGAAGAGGAAGTGAACAGAACCACTTGAGCATTTCCCCCAGATGGCCAAGATTTCCAAAATAACTTCTTGGTCAACTCCCACTCATGGGAGACTGAGCCCTGCCTGGGATGGATGGGGCCCTGAAATTAAGCATCCTGGAGGTTAAGTGACACCAACCAATGCTGGAGCTCCAGGGCGTGAAGACCTGCCAAAGTGTTACCATCTTGAATATGTCCTTTGTGAGGAACTTGTCCAAGCGCCTCAGATCCAGGATGGGTCGCAGACCTCCATCCTTTTTCTGCACCAGGAAGTAGAGGTAAACCATCACTGGTCCCTGAAGAAACGCGTCGGAAAAAAGTACTCCCCATTCCCATTCGAGTCCCACAGGACTCAATGGGAATGGGGAGGATGGATGCAGCGGCACTATGTGCAACAGTGCCGGTGCATCCGTCAAAGTCTGGGAGCAGGTGCCTTTAGACCCGCCAGGTCAGATCTGAAAGGCCCCCGCATGCAGAACTAGGAGTATGCCGGTCCGGTAACAACAGTGCTGATAGCTTACCGACACACCATTGTTACCGGACCAACATACTCATAATGAGGCCCAATGTCTCTGGATCACCACTTGATGCACCCATATATCCAAAGTAATGTGCCACTATTCTATTCTTCAAGGTGCTAGGCTAATCTTCCTCCCACTGTTGAGAAGTGCAAGAAGGTTTGGGGTAGTGAATGTTCCCCATAAAGACAGAGGGCACTTTCACTCCCCCTGCCTCGGAGATGGTCATCCCATACGTCGGTGGCTTAAAGTGCTAACATAGAAAAAGGGCCTGACCCTCCAACTCTACATGATATGATGATATGATATGATATGGCATTTATAACGCGCCTATACAAAAGTGTTTCAAGGTACGTGGCAGGTAGAGCTGACTGTTGATGCACTGCTGCTCCCAAAGATTTTGGCATAGCTTTCAAAGTCTGCTACTTTTCCAGGCTGCCATTAGCCGTGGGTCCAAACATATAAGTGCCATCAAGGGGCATGAACAACAACCTTGATTGGACATTAGCAGAAGATGAGGGTGAATGGTGAAAATTGCTTCTAGAATAGGATCCTTTTCTATGTTTCTTTGCATCTCTCGACATTCTTTTCTAAGGGGTATGTGACAAATCTACAGATGATGTCCCTTCCCCCCTAGGGGGAGCACCTTCCCATGAGGCCAGGGCGCTGAGGCCGCTACCCAATAATCCCCCTGGGGGGGGGGTGTTCAGTGGGAGGATCACATGGGAAGGATCCCCCTATGGGATTAATGATGACCTGGAGAGAACAAGGTATTCCCACCACAGCATCCCAATCTCCTCCTTTGGTAGTTCCCATAACGTTTCTATATGCTTTTGTCACTAAGCCCCTATAGGAAGTTCTGAGAGGAAGGTTAGACCAACTGATTCATTAGGATCAGTACTGTGATGAAGAAGAGCTATGGAAGCATGAAGAATACTGCTGCAAACCATAGTAAAATGTCCAGTCTTTTATGATCACCTATTGGTCAAGATGTGAGTGAAATAGAAGAGAGAAATTCAAAAAGGGAGTTCCACCCTCATTGGAGGAACCTGAGTGCAGTCTGCTAGACGGAAACAAGAAGCTGGGCGAATCAAGGCTGAGAACAAGACCCGCTCCTGAAAGGAACTCCAATACGGGGTACTAGCAGACCAGTTTACCACATGGTCTGACCGCTGCAGAAAAGCAGGAGAGATCAATCCTGCAACTGCTGAAACCAAGAAAGTCAGCAAATCCTCAGAAGCGAGAAGCGCCCGCTGTCAGGACAGACTGGAGCACAACCGGAGAAGTCCAGACGAGAACGGAACCCGCTCACACCACACCACAAGGTACACAGGTTACCGACAGGACCGTTGGGGCACAGAATGTCTGGGGAGAGGAAGAGAAAGTGCAGGGAGCAACGCAGACTGGGTCTGGGACCCAAGAGAATGAAATACAGATAAAGGGGTCTGTTACCCGAAGAAAGCTAATTATCTGATAAGGGTCTGAGACCTGAGGAAAATAATATTGGGAAACAATCATAAAGGGGTCTTGGACCCACGAATAGACGTACCTGGTAACATCCTGAATCAAGGAGGAAGCTTGGAAGATTACGTAAAATATAATCAGTGTCTGGGAAAGAGACAGACTCCTTGGCATTGTGAAACGTGTACGCAGACAATCTTGCGAGTTATAAACCCATATGAAGATCGCAGCCAACTTCATAGTCACAGTACCTGGCAGGTTGGTGAACCAGGGATGCAATGAACCTTACGAACACTGCAGGTTTGAGAAAAGCGAGTCTGGGACTCACACCTATATGTAGATTAACAGTGAGGACATCTTCATAGTCGCGGTATCTGACATATTGGTGAAACAGGTAGAAGACTTGGACATTGTGTGAAAGCCAGGAGGAGGGAGGCATCCTCATGGCCTGTGAGTAATCTGAATAAGACCAGGAGAAGGGAGTCATTCCCCCTGGCATTGAACATTCTGACAAGAGCTAAGAGGAGGGAGACATCCTCTTGGTGGCAACATTTCAATTGGACGTTGCGTTTTTTTTGAACCAGTGAACTTTACTACATTGGCTCTTTCGGTTTTATTTGTGCACTTTGGAACTTTGGTTTTCTTAAACTAGAACTTTGAAAAAGGAACTGAAACCAGTGGAAGTGACTTATATCCTCAGATAAAGTTCCCAGTTATAGCCGAGGCTAAGGTTCAACCTTCTGACTAAGAAGACTCATTGTTTCTTTAATTTAATATAGAGTGTAAGGGAAAGATATAGGTTTTGCCACAGGATGGTGAACTATTTTTGTTTTGAACCGACATCCTGACAGAGTCCTTAGTTTATTTGAGGCAGGGAAACCCCTCTTCGTGTTAGTGATGGATAGGATTGTCTATTTACTTTGAGTCAATAAAAGTCTTTACAAACCAAAATGCCCCTCATGTGCCAGTCTCCTGTCTCCGCACCCATACAGGTAATACTTGCCCATTTCTAAGTCAAATATTGACAGCAAGTTCAGACAATCTTTCTTTTCAGGCTTTCAGTGTCATTGGGCCTCATTACTAGTCCGGCCGTAACCGTGCCGGAAATTCCGGCAGGTTACCGCCGGACTCGTATTACCATTCCGCCTCCGTGATTGCCGGAATCACTGGGACATTACAACCCTGGTGACCCGGTAATTCCGGAGGCGGAATTCTGTTAATCCCCATTCCCATGGAGTCCCATAGGACTCCATGGGAATGGGGAAGTGGAAACACCGGCACCATGCTATAATGGTGCCGGTGTTTCCATGTCCGCCTGCAGGCGGGTGGTGTTAAACCCGTCAGGTTAGACCTAGTGGGAGTGACACCTCCTGCCTGCAGGACTCTTAATCAGCCGGTCCAGAAAGAACGGTGGTGGCGGATTTACCACCACCGTTCTTTCCGGACCGGCTAACTTGTAATGAGGCCCATTGATTGCCACAATCCGCAGTCACTGCTGTGATGCATCCTGCAAAGTCCTCACAGAAACCCTGCCTAGAGTCGCCTCCCATGTGGCGAGGAGAAGTCAGATGATACCTGATCCTAACACTGTATTAGAAGGGAGGATCACCTAGGAGGAGAAGGGCCCTAAGGGAATTGGATGTCCCCACTGGGAGAGACGCAGGGCCTTATCACGAGTTGGCGTTATCCCTTAAAAGCAGCAGTAACAGACTTACTGCCGCATTTAAGGGTCCGCCCAGTCTCGAGTCTGGCGTGTTTACCCCCAGCTCAGAGCTGGCGATAAACACGCTGGAAAAATGCCCATTTTCGGTGCAATTACCGTGCCGTAATACCATTGGCAGTTATTGTGCTGAAAATTCCCCATTGGTTCCAATGGACCCAATGGAGAATGGGGATTTACTGTTAGCGCCCAACCCGTGATCCGACAGTAAGACCGCCGGACCGGTGGGTGCTAGCGCTATTACAGTTGGGCAGTATTACAGCTGGAATACCTCTCAACACGTGATGAGGCCTGCAGTATTTGTCTTCTTCAGAAGGGGAGATTTCTATGCTGCCAGAGTATTTAATGGCTTACCTTCAGAGTAAGGCTTCCCTTTTTAAATCTACCCATTTTGTTGGTGGTGAAAACCATTGTGATCAGCAGGGGGAGAAAATATATAGAAAGCAAAGTATTGAGACCCTGGCTTTCAATGAAAGTAATTATTCCTTAAATCTAGACCAAACGAGGTCGTGCAGCGGAAAGTGATAAACTGACAAGCCTTCCCATAAGACAGAGAGACTCTTTTCATTGTATGCCTGGTTCTGGTGGCTGGCAAGCACCGAAGTGCAGGAGGAATGTTGGGATGCATGTTCAATTCACTGCCCCTCCCAAACGATTTAGGCTGACAGAAAATATATTAACATGTGGAGAATGCGTAGAGGGAAGTGTAGTCGGGGGAACCATATGGGTGGAAGTAACAGGTGGAAGTTTATACAGGGGAAACTAAACATCTGCTTTGCGATAGTGTCACATAGAATACATTACATGTGCGCAATGTTTATAACATGAAGTATTGCTGTACTTAAGAGTTGGTCTGAATCCTTGCAGGCCGTGTTGGAGGCAAAGAACAACGAGGCCTCATCTCTGGCTTGATTATCACATTTCAATTCCCCGGCATAGTAAGGAACACGCACGTACACCCACATATAAATATATCAAGTCAGACCTTTGAACAATTAGGTAGGAATGCGAGCAGCTAAATGGGAGAAGGGATGTGGGTCCAGTACGAAGGCCACACTTATGGGAGCCGGTTCAGAAGTCTCAAGCTATCAAAATATGAACTGAGAACAGAATAATAGTAATTCCATTTGAACTACCAGATGTACAAGAATGAAACTCTTCAATTCTTCACAAAGTGGATGGATTAGCGGGACAGCAGGCCTACCTCTTGGAAGCGGTAACTCATACAGGGGGCAAGGTCAGTGATTTGTACCAGGGACAGCAAGGGGTAATGCCAATGCTTATAAGATTACAGCGTGGAGGCATGATGGGGGCACCTGCATGTTTGGGATGAGAAAAGAGTTGCTTTGTTTGCTAGGACCAGGCTGACCGCGTAGTTATCTGTTGAAGTTCATGTTGAAGACCAGTTGCACATCATGTGGTTAAAAGTAAAGACAGGGCAGTGTTATTTATAGTTTAACCAATTTCTTTGCACCTCTTCCAGGTGAAGGTGCCTTTACCTATGTGTGGAGAAGATGACACAACCAATTGGAAGGTACTATATGTGACTGTTAGCACGTAAATAGGCGGTAGCCAATGAGAGTGGGGGATGAATGCTGTATATCGAAAGCACTACAAATGACGATTTCTGTTTATAAGATGAAGTTCACTTTGAGGAAGGGAGAGAGCTCTGCAGCAGTGCACCATTTTCCTTTTTGTATACAAAATAAAGCTCTTGTTGTTCTCTAAAAAGGGTGCACTTGGCCTTTTTTCACTTGCAGGTTGTTTTTTCTATGTCTGGTTGGTGTGGAGTTACTCCACATTATTGTTGACCCCCACATGATCCCAGACACCCCCGCAAAGACGGAGTATTCCTGGCCGCACATCAGGAGTGGCCACGCCCACCCGCAACGACCAGTCCCCCCCTTTGTGCGCACCTTTGAGAAGTTCACAGGAGCCTTGTTATCAGAATTCCTGTCTGTTCTTTGGAGCGGGCGCTGTCCCCAGATTGTGCAGGCCGTTAAAGGGTCCCCATGACGAAGGACTTAGGGTGAACACGTAGATTTAATTGCATCTTCTTCGGAGAAAAACAAGTAGGGTATGGGGAGGGAGTATGAGTGTTTGAGTGTGTGAAGAGTGGTGTGTGTGCGTGCGATGTGAGAGGATTGGATTGATAGGTTGGGAAACCATGTGCTGGTATATACAAGTTAAGTTAATTTTCCACATAGAAGATTGTGGTGTAATGGGACCCTTTCCTATGGTATTAGAGAAGACAGCACTGTGTAATGAAGGAAAAAGGATACGAATAGACACCCCGTATATTTAGTTGGTCTGGGATCTCTCCGCACAGTATAAAGGGGACGTGAGAACAAGAAGTAGTTGTGGTAGACGCCTTTGTGGCCTTGGGATGCCCTCACCCAATATCAAGGTGGTGTTGGAACGAAGTGGAGATTTTGGGCCTTATTACACAGTAGGCAGTGGACCAACGTGCTAATAGCACCTTGGTCCATGCCGGTAAAATACCGGCACCGCCTTGGTGGAAAGGGGAATTACTGCCCTATTCCAAGGTTGGCGGGGCGGTAATTCCCCCTTCCACCATTGCCCTTCCCCATTCCCATTTTTGCCCCATAGGGCATGATGGGAATGGGGAAGGTGCTAATTACGGTACCGCAAATTTGCGGTGCCGTAATTAGCACCAAGGTCCCTTAGCGGGTTGGTTTTTAACACCTGCTAAAAGCAGGCGTTAAAGTACCAACCCGCTAAGGGACCTCGTAGTAAGGCGGTAAGGGTAAACGTCACCGGTACCATTACCGGTGACCGTTAACCCTTACCGCCTACCGTGTAATGAGGCCCTTTATTGTGGTTTTTATTGTTTATTTTTTGTTGTGACTAGTTAAGGCAGAGGGAGGGCCTATTGTGTTGTGTGAAGATAGATTTGTGAGAAGTGAGTGGATGAGAGAGTGAGGTAAGCCTGAAAGGGAGCAAGTATTGAGGGGAGAGGTTGGTTATTGACAGTGGGAGAGTGGAAAAGGGGGGAAGGACGATTGGGGGGTATAGATTTGTTGGTTCAGAGTGGGGATGTTGATAATAGTGTATATCAGTGATACACGGGCAGCTACAATGGAGCCAGCCACCCCACTGGAATACATGTGCAAAGCTCTTCCTTTGTATTGTGAAAAACTTCTCAAGTATCATAAGGAATGGCTAGAGCAAACAAAGGGAGGGATGTATAAGCCATGGCCGGAACAGGGAATAAATAAGAGACATACTGAGTCATATGTATTCATTTTTGGCGGCCAAATTTAAAGGGAACACATTGGAAAATAGAAAGGATGTATTAAAGCTATGGAAAATGGTGGAGGATTTGGAAGATGTTTCCTCAGAATCCCTTAAGATGCTGAGCGAGTTGGTTTCCCCTTTTGTGCTGATAACCACTACACCTACTTCCCAAAGTGCCCCCACATCCACCACTGAGGTAATGCAGTGTCCTCCGTTACGTTGTTATCCTACACATGCTGCATCCTGATATACGAATCCCACCTATGTTCCCTTGTCCACCATCGCTTCCCCGCCACCTACGCCTGCCAAATGCTAAAATCTCCCAAACCCTACAGCGTCTGCCGCTGCGAGGGGCAGAGCACCGGAAGGAACTGACACAAAACCACAGTAGGAGTTGGTAGATGCGCCAAGGAAGGTGGAAGATGAATTAGCTTGATTAAAAATAGACAGGAAAGAGAAGCAGCGCGTACCTCTGGGAACAGATGAATGGAGAGCAGGAGATATTTTGATTCAAATAGACAGCATGGCTATGAAGGATGTGCATATACAGAAGGAGAAAGAGGAGAGGAGGAGGCAAGCCGAGAGTTTGGATTATGGCAAGGTACTGTTGGATGAGTATGACCGTATGTAAGGGGGAGATGCAGAGTGGGACACTGTTGATGAGTTGGAAGAAGAGGAACAACCACTGGTATTTTCCCACAAATAGAAAGTTTGTGGGGTCCTAGGTTATGAAATAGATACGGGCGCATGGCAGTGGCTAAGAGATCAGTGACAGGAAAGAAGAAAGTGGTGAAGACAGTAAGAGCACAGTTTCCATTACTACACAAGGGACATGGGAGAGCGGAGTACATACCATGGGCCCATATGGACAAGAATAATCTCATAAAGGCACTCCTGTCTCTCACTGCTGGAGCAAGTAAATTGAAATATGCTTTTGAGAAGCAAGCAGCTTGTACAACTTTGGCTGTAGGGGATTTGAAAAGCTTATTTGTTTCAAGACTGGGAGATCAGGCTGACGACATATGGGTTAAAGCTGGGTACCCAGGTGTGAAGTTAGGTGACAATAGGCATGACAGAGCACACTTCAATGACATTAGGCCCCAAGTGTGGGTGGCGCTTCGGCACACATACCCAGATACGCATGATCTTCAATCGATCATGCAGAGGATGATGCAGGATGATGAGAACCCTGCTCAGTATATATTGCATATACAGGAAATTTGAAGGGCAGAAACAGGAGATTCTTGGGATCGAGTGATTGATATGATATATGATATGATTTCTTTCTTTTCTTTTGTTGCAAAAAGGGGGCTTCCAAAGGAAGTACAGAAAGTGTTCGACAAGATAGTGGGGATTGAGGCAAAGGGCTGGTTGGAAATGTTATCTATTATTATACACCATTGTAAACATTTGAAAGAAAAGTAGAAGGAAGCAGTGCAGCAAGTGCAAGCAGAGGAAGCGAAACTGGTTCAGAAGAAGTTAGCGAAGATTGTGTCTGAAGGGGCTGTAGCGGCAATGCAGGCAGAAAGACAAGCATAGTTTAGGGCGGCTCAGGCTGACGTGTGAGCAGCACCTGCGCGGGGAGGTGAAAACGATTGGGCAAGTGGGTATCAGTCTCAGTATCAAGGAAGGTTCCCAGGGGGGTTTCAGCATGGAAGAGAAGGCTTTTCGGGGCCTTGGGGAGGGTAAGGAGGTTTTGCAGGAATGGGGCAGGCAGGAGGAGGAGCAGGTCTGTGTTCGACATGTGGGCGGATGGGTCATTTTTCAAGGGTATTTAGAAGTAGGCAAATGTTTGCATACCCCCAACAGCAGATGTATCCTTATCCTCAGGAAGGACCAGCCCCATACCCCCAATCTTATGGACAGCCGCCCCCGGCAGCTTCATACAGTGTGCCATTGTCCGTTGCCCCACCTGCTCCCCCACCATCATTTACACAGTTGTCAGCCCCAGTCTCCAGTAATATGCCATCATATGCAGTGTATCAAGGACAACAGCAGGGCCCTGAGATACCGAGCAGTAACGCAGTACCTAACAGTACAGTGACACACTTTCAAGGGGTCACAGTGGTTGGAGGGAATCCATTTTTTTTTCCAGGGACGAACACATATCCAGACTAGGATGGGCCACATAGAGCATTAGCGTACCCAGTTTTATCAGTCACTGCCTACCCAGAAGAGGAACCCTTGGTGGGCGTGGAGATAGACAAAAAAACATTCATTTTTATGGTGAATACAGGTGCAACCAAATCATGCATTAGCGAGGGAGGATTCCCTTTGTCAGGCGAGGTAATGGATATGCAGGGCTTCTCTAGGGCAATTCAATCAGTTCCTTTTACATACAAATTACCCATTAAGTAAGGGGCAGAGAGGTGTGGGCCCCCTTGTTTAATTTAAAAATGATTGTATTGGCATTTCAAGAATACATTTAGGATAGTTGTAATTGTAATTAACATATACCAGTAAAAGAAAAACACACTTAACTAATAAATGAACGTTAAACAAACAACGAAGGTCATCGCCGTCTTATGCCTTCTTCTGAGGCTAGTTCAGCAGCGGGGCAAAGCAGGTGTGGGGTCAGTATCAGAGGAGTGTCATGATCTGGGTGAGGCAAATCAGTCTATCATGGGGTTTAGTACCAAACATGTGTCCAAACCTTGTAGGTAAGTAGGCATTGCTCACAGGGGTTTGTCGTCAGACGGATGGAACATGTCCCATATCAGAGATTTCCAGGCTTCGTAGGTCATGCTCGGGCCTTCCCCAGTCTTGGCTATTCCTTCTCCCCATATTCTAGTTTCCGCCTCTGACCAGTGTTCTAGTTCCTTACGCCATTTGGTGTAGTGGGGGCCTGTCAGAGTTTTCCACGTAATAACGGTAGCTCTTCTGGCCAGTACCCATGCCATGTCCATGAATTTGATATTGTGCCTGATTTTGCTTATCCGCGGATAGGACCCCAGCAAGCATTCCTTCGGCCTCCATCCGTAACGGGTCAATCCCGCTCTTTTGCAAGCTTGTTAAAGTTTGGCCCAGAAGTGCTGTATCTTTGAGCAACTCTAGAACATATGTGCCATTCCTGCATCATCTGAACTGCACCGGGGGCATGGCAGGGTCTGGGAATTTAGCGATTCTGCTAGGTGTCATGTATGTGCTATGAAGAACATTTAGTTGGATTAGTCTGAATCTCGCGTTTCTTGATACTTCTCTGGGGTATTCTTTCCCATAACTGTTCGGTTATGCTTGTTCCCAAGTCATTTTCCCATGAGTTCTTTAGGGTGTCACTTTTGGGGTTAGGCCTATCCGTGGGCTGGGCATATATCCTGGAGGTTGGTTTCCAACTGTCTCCCAGGTTGTGCATTAGGGTTAGGTTCAAGTTCACTTCAGGTTCCTCTGGCCATTCGCTCCATTTCTGTCTTGCCACTTCTCTGACTTTTCGGTAACAAAGGTATTGGCCTTTGGGGAGTCCTTCGTTCACTTCCAGGGATTCAAATTCTCGGAAGGAGTTTCCATCATGCATGTCTACCCAGGTATAGATGCCGTACCTTTCCCATAGTCTTATTAAGGCCAGTTCCTCTCTGTTGGAGCAGGCGTCGACAGTCAGTGGTATTTCTGGGGAGTATGGATTCTCAGTCTTCAGCAACTTCAGTGTCCTGTCCCATACTTTACAGCCCAGCTGAATAAGCAGGTGAGTCTTCGCTGAGTATTTCCATCGGACCCAAAGGATTTCTTTCAGGCGCACCGGAGCTATTAACTGGTTTAAGAGGTCAGTCTCTGAGGTGGATTCATCTGCGAGCCATTTGGCCACGAAAGTGAACTGGGCAGCCAGGAAGTATCTCTTTAGGTCTGGGAGCTGAACTCCGCCTGCCTTATATGGTAGCATCAGTGTGTCTAGGGAGAGCTTGTGGCTGGAACTTCCCCACACCAGATCCTTCAGTAATGTGCCCAGCAGCCTGAAGAAGGAGGCCAGTATGTAGTAGTGGATATTTTGGAAGAAGTACAGGAAGCTTGGTAGTACTATCATTTTGGTGATGGCCACTTGGCCCATCATAGACAATGGAAGTCTGGACCAGAACTTTGTGGATTTGTTGAGCCTTTGTACTGCCAGTAGGGTGTTGCCGCCATGTGTCTGTTCGGGGGTGTGCCAAATGTTGATACCCAGATATCTGAATGTGCGTGGTTCCGAACTTATCCCGACATCTGGAAGTGCTGTATTTATGGTCCCAACTAGTCCCGCCAGTGAGAACATGCAAGACTTCTCTGGATTAAATGATATCTCTGATACTTTTTCAAAGTTTTTTAGTACCTCCAGGATAATGTGGGTATATTAAGTTGTGGATCTCTTAGATAGAGTAGGACATCATCCGCATATAGCGAGATCACATGGTATAAAACCCCAGTTTTTATGCCTGCGTCGAAAAAATTGTTTCCTAATGTATATTGCTAATGGTTCTAGCCCAAGGATGTATTACATTGGAGAAAGGGGGCATCCTTGCCTGGTGCCCCTCTGTATATTCCATGGTGCCAACACCATTCTCCTGGTTTTAACCCTAGCCACCAGTGTCTTGTATAGGATCCCAATAGCGAGACCGGTCGGTTCAGAGGCCGTGCGACCGGTTGCTATCAGGCGTTCAGAAGGCCTCAGGGAAATAGAAACAACTACTGGGAGAACAGACAACCAGACACATTTTTCCCGCCAAGAGGTTGTTTCCCGAGAGGGAGGAGAGGCAGAGGACAGGGAAGAGGACACAACTTCCCCACAGGTGAGAGTTTTCGCATACCCTCCGGTTGGGGGAGGACAGCGATATTCTGGAAGAACTGGCGCACGCTTTCCAGCGACGCCTGGGTTCTGCAGACAGTGAAAGGCATGCACATAGACTTCATAGAGAATCCCATTCAAGGTCAGATTTCCCGTCCTCTAGCCGTGACCCGAATAGAGAAAAGTCTATTACACACATAATTGCAAAAGCTAGCAGAGAAGCAAGCGATAGAGCAATGCGAAACGTTCCCAAAATTTCTGAGCACCATGTTTTTAGTCCACCGGAAGGACAAAGTAAGGCCGGTAATAAACCTAAAAAACATGAACAGATGGGTGGTCTACAACCATTTCAAGATGGAAGGGACCCATCAGCTCAGGGATACACTCAGGCAAGACGATTGGCTAGCAAGGATAGACTTGAAAGATGCATACCTGACGATACCAGTACACAAAGAGTTTTCGCCCCTTCCTGGCATTCGACTGGGACGGGCAATTATGGCAATTTGCCATGATGCCTTTTGGGCTGGCCTCAGCGCCATGGGCATTCACGTAGATCATGAAACCAGTAGCAGCTGCGATCAGGGAGAAAGGGATACGGATGATTATATATCTAGACGATATCCTACTGATGGCCAGCTGCAAGGAGACACACCTTTATCAAGCCGACTGGGTGGTGAAGCTCCTGACGTCTCTGGGATTCCTAGTGAACCAGGAGAAATCGGAAATGAAACCAACCAGGAGATTAGAATTCCTAGGGTTCATCTTAGATACCAGGACAGCAAATCTAGAGCTTCCAAGCAGGAAGATAAGAGACATAAAAAGAGAATTGAGAGCATGCCTCAGCAAAACAGTAATTTCCCTCCGCACTATAGCACGAGTGGTAGGCTTGTTAGCAGCCTCGATACAAGCAATTTTTCCAGGCCCGCCTCATTATCGAGCTCTGCAAAGGCTAAAGATAAGACACCTACAACAGGTCCTGCATTATTACCCCTTAGTTCAGATAGATCAGGAATCCAGGACAGAACTATAGTGGTGGTTAGCGAACATGGAAGCATGGAACGGAAGAGCCATATTCGGCGACCGTCCAGATCTGATCATACAGTCAGATGCCAGCTGAGCAGGCTGGGGAGCCCTATGCGGGGATCTCCAAACAGGTGGGAAGTGGAACGCGGAAGAACTCCGGCTGCACATCAACTGTCTGGAACTGTTAGCCGGATCGTTGGCGATCAGGGCTTTTACGAAAGGAAAAGTGAATTCCTGTATTCTGCTGAAGATGGACAACATTTCAGCAGGCAAGTACATAAATCATTTAGGAGGGACGAGATCCAGATTGCTGGCGGAGATAGCTAAGGATTTTTGGCACACCTGCCTGGAATCAGGGATTTCTGTGGTTGCCGAGTACCTTCCAGGATCACTGAATGTGATAACGGGCTGGAACAGATACCTCTCAGACTCCAGCGATTGGAGGCTGGATCGAGAGATATTCCGACAGCTGGAAGAACTGTGGGGACCGATTTACACAGATCTGTTTGCGTCCAGACTGAACGCACAGAAAGAAAGATTCTTCAGCTGGAGATTAGACCCAGCAGCAGTAGGGGTAGAGGCTTTCCTACAGGATTGGAGAGAGCAGACACTCTACGCTTTCCCGCCATTTATAATGATGAGCAGGGTGTTAGCAAAAGTGCGCAGAGAAGCAGCGAGCCTTATAGTAGTGGCTCCGATATGGAAATCGCAAGTATGGTTTCCGACGCTCATGAAACTGTTAATAGACTATCCGAGACTATTACCTCAAGGAGTGAGTCTACTCACGGACCCAGCTGGGTCATTTCACCCTCTGAGAGTGAAAGGGACACTGCCGCTGATGGCGTGCGGGATACCAGGAGACGCTGGAATCTCCTTGGAATTTCGGTGCAAGCTGCGAGCCTCATCGCCGAGTCCTGTGCACCCTCCACCAGAAGGAGCTACGACGCAGCTTGGAATAGGTGGTTGACATTGTGCAGAAGGAGAAAGATTCATCCCGTTTCTGCCCCTCTAGGCGAAATACTAAATTTCCTAGCTGAACTGCTACAAGATGGTAAAGCTTACAGGACTATAGGAGTCTATAGGTCCGCTATCTCAGCAGGACACCTGCCGATAGAAGGAATACCAGCAGGAGAAAATATAGCGGTGATCAGACTTTTCAAAGGGATTAGATTTAGGAAGCCTCCACAGCCAAGATACGAAACCCTATGGGACGTGTCCATAGTGCTGAGATTTCTCGCAGATTGGCCAAACAACAGATATCTGTCTCTAGGACAGTTATCTGGAAAACTAGCTATGCTCCTGTGCATGGTATCATGCAGGAGAGTAGCGGACGTGAAAGCTCTGGAGAGCAATAGAAAGACTTTCGGTCCGGAAGGAGTGACATTCAACATAGTCAGAAGGACAAAAAACAGACTCTTCCTCAATCACTTACCCATACATGCAAGATCATCCTAAATGGTGTGTAGCGACATGTATTAAAGAATACGAGACTAGAACGGCAGAAGTGAGGCCGGCAGGCACAACCGAGATGTTAATAGCGCGCAGAAAACCACATTGAGGGGTAGCTACAGCCACAATAGCGAGATGGGTCAGAGACATCACGAACCTTGCAGGCATTGATATGTCCAGATTTGGGGTGCACTCAGTCAGAGGGGCGATGGCCTCAAAAGCATTAAGGCAAGGCACAGCGTTGCAAGACATCATGAAAGCAGCAGATTGGGCTAGCGATACAACGTTTAGGACGTTCTATTTTAGACCGATTAATACAATAGCTGATTCAGTAGTAAGAAGCTTTGAACAAGCTTAGTGCTCGCCTCCGTCTTGACATAGAATGAAGATTCCCCCTGCTAATAGCGCAGGGAGCTCTTGATTCTATTAAAGACAAGGAGGCGAGCATTAAATTCCCATCCTGAATACACAAGCAGATGCAATGATGAAATAAATTACTTGATGCAGTGTTTATAATTAATATGATTATTCCTTCCAGAATATGGTGTGTATTCCCCACCCTAACATGTGCATTTTGTTTCCTCCTGGCGTTAGGGGATGAGCGAAAGAACAACTGAAACGCCTAAAGGATCGTATTGCTTGGAGCGACCTTGCAAGTTCAAGTGTGAGAGGCCAATCCGGCAAAGTTCAGAACAAGTTGACCAGTTGGTTACACAGATTGGTAAAGGATTACAGTTCGAGCAGTCAAGAAGAGGTAGGATTAAGGAACAGGAAGGACTAGGTCACATGGCTAGAGACTATGGTACTAAAGGATTGATGGGACTTGAAGTTTCTTTTGAAAAAAAAAAAAGTTAAATTTGAAAATGAAAGTTTACAAAGTTTATATTTGTTGAAACTGCTGGAAAGTGGGAAATAAAGATGAAGCTTAATGCTCGCCTCCTTGTCTTTAATAGAATCAAGAGCTCCCTGTGCTATTAGCAGGGGGAATCTTCATTGCGTAGTGTGTGTAGAGCCTGTCTGGTCTATGATTTCGAGCATTGGCAGTTTCAGATTTTCTTTTTGACACAGCCACGAAAGTAGCCTGCCTGGCTTGTCCCCCTCTGAGTGAGCCCTAGTGGTTTTTGCAATATAGTCACATTTAGTTATTCTGGCCCATGCTTCTTGACAATCTTTCCTCGTTGTGGACATTTCCTCTTTGAGTTCTTTAGACTTATTGGCCGTGGCCTCCAGTCGTCTGATCTTCTCCTTGCCGGCCTCCAGTTCTTCTTTGAGTGTTTTCCGGATCCCACCGCCACTGGCTATGACCCCCCCCTTACTACTACTTTCAGGGACTCCCAAATGGTGCTCCATCTACTCACACTCCCCACGTTGTTGTCCATGTATTCAACTATTTTGTCCCGGAGCTCCTATTTGAATCCCCCATCAGTTAGTGCTTCCGTTGGCATCCGCCACATCATACCATATACCGTATACCATAAGGAGCGGAGAGTGGTCAGATATGGTTCTGCCCAGGTAGGAGACAGAATCTATTTGAGGTAAGTGTGCGTTGTCTGTCAATAGGTAGTCTATACGGGTATATACCTTGTGTGGGGATGAATAGTATGAGAATTCCCTACCTTCAGGATGCAGTTCCCTCTATACCTCCGACAGGTCTAGCTCTTGTATGACTCTCTGTAGGGCGGAGGAAGACTGGTTGGCCGGCAGCGTCGGAGGAGCGGATCTGTCGAGGGTGAGGTCTCATACACAGTTGAAGTCGCCTCCCATATAAAGAAACAGCCACCATAGGGCGCTAGATTCAGTTCCAATTTGGCAAGATACGCAGAGGTTCTGCAATTGGGGAGATATGTGTTGACTAGGCATACTTCACGTTGTTCAATGCTTCCACGGAGTATGAGGTATCTGCCCTCGGGGTCGGCCTCCTTGGACAAGAGTTTAAAGGGTACTGTACCGCTTATCCATGTGTGCACTCCCGGGGCAAACTTAGAGTATGTTGTTCCAAAGCCCTGTCCACCCCACCAGTCTGGGATCCGAGAGTCGGCTTCAGCGAGGAGGTGTGTTTCCTGAAGCAGTGCGATGGAGATATGTTTTCTTCTCAGGAAGGATTTGATCCTGTTTCTGCGCATATAGGTGCCCATCCCCCTAACGTTCCATGTCAATACCTTAATGTCAGCTGCCATATTTATAGGACTGGCCCTCAGGCCCTTTGTGATGTTTCCCTTCGGTTCTGTGTAATGGTTGTATTGAACACTGCAAGACCTTTCAACCAAGAACAAAAAATAAAACAAACAAAACTTGTCCAAGTGGACCAACTGCACCAAGCAGTTGCACTGGTCCTGCGGTGCTCGGGTGCCCCCGCTCTGTCAGGGCCCTTCCAGGTCATCTTGAGTGGGTGTAATGCGTCAGCGGTGTACTGCCGCATGTTTGTTCGCAGGGGGTGCTTTAGGACAGTCTGGTGGGCTAGCTCCCTACTGCCTTGTATGCTATCTGTGACTCGATCCACATCATCTGTTTGCCGTTGGGTGGTCCTGTCTTGTGGTTTTGTTGCGCGGGTCATGGTGCCTTCTCCTCACTGTCCGCCATGTTGTTGTGTTCTAGCCACATGGTGGCCGCCACCGGTGATTCCAGGAAAATTGCTCTGCCTTTGTGTATTATCTTGAGCCTCGAGGGGTACATTAACATGTATTTGATGTTTAGCTGACGCAGTCTGGCCTTGATTGGAACGAAATAATTCCTCTCCCTTTGTACTAGTGGCATGTAGTCCGGGTAAATGGCGATCCTAGCGTTGTCTCTCTTGATTTCCCCTCTTTCACGCGAAAAGCACAGAATGATTTCTCTGTCATGAAAGTTCAGGATTCTGGCTATTATTGGGTGTGGGTGGGATCCGGTTGATGGTTTCTTCTGTAAGGACGTATCTGCTCGCTCGAACGCGAAGCCTTGTGAGAGGTGGCTAGCACCTATTTCTTGTTGTATGAGGGTTTCTATAAAGTTGGTAGGGTTGGGGCCATCCATTTCCTCGGGAATTCCGAGGAAGCGCACATTGTTGCGTCTGGAACGCCCTTTGGCGTCTTCAGCCCTCTCCTCTAGGAACTTATTGCATTTCTCGAGTTCTTGGACTCTACTTTGCATGTCTTTGAGGGCCTCAGTTGACTCCTGCTGCGCCGCCTGTGGTAGTCATGCAGTCTGTAAGATTGTGTAAGTCTTGGCGCATCAGCATCACGTCCGATTTCACCTCCTCGATTTTGGTGTCTATAAAGGAACGTAGCCCATTAATGGCCTCTAATATTTGGTTATCTTTATCATTCCCTTCAGATGTTGTTGTCCCCAAACTGGGCTCTTTGGCCTGTTGGTCCGGTTCTTTGGGCTTGCCTGCGGTGAATGACTCCATGATGGTGTTTTTGGTTTTGCCTTTGGAGTTCGGCATAGCTACCTGTGATGTGCCAGCTACCTGTGATGTGCCAGCCAGCCTGCGGAATGGGGCAACACTGTGTGCCACCTGGGGTCCAACTGGGGTTCTGGCCTGTAGACATGGGTCTTAGGTGGCAGTTCCAGGGATAGCTCCTGCGTGGGCTGGGAGGTTAACACTGGATGATTGTGGGGTCTGGCATGGGAGGCGACCAGTGAACAGGGGCAGTTGCTATCTTGCTTTCCACGGTTGCAGCATGATACTCTATTCCCTGGTATGAGGTTTTTATTGTGGTGTCCTCTTCACTGATCCCTCTACTTCAGGGGGCCTTATATTGTTGCATGAGCTTGTGGTCCCTGGCGGGGCAGGTCCAGGGGCACTCTTGGGGTCGCCTTTAAGAACCGGCGGCCTGGTTTCTTGGAAAAGGCCCTGTCCCACAATGCGCTGTTTGCATGGAGGTTTGGGGCTATGCTTGCCCCTGTGCTGGTCTCTGGGCTGTGGTGAAAAGATCAGGCACTCTGATGTCACCATGTGGCTCTTGTGTGGTGGAGTTGGTTGGGTGCCAGGTCCACCCTGCTGGCCCGGGGTTGGTGGGTAAATCCCTTCCCTTACAAGTGCTCCGGTGGGCGCCTCCCCTGCAAGGTTCTGGATATAGTTTGCGGCAGGATGTGGGCCCTTTAACCCCCAGGTGTGTTCCACCTTACTTGTCACTGCTGAGAGGTTTGCTCGCGGTAAGGGCCCTCCAGCTCTGTGTGTTCACTGGCCTCCTTTGTTCACTTTGGTGGGCGTAGGCTACCGGAGTGATCTTCACCAGATGATTGTCCGTTGTCGATGAAGCAGTGTAGCGGGAGGTCAGAATGGCCTGGAAATCTCTGTGCACAGAGTGCACTCTGCTGCTAGATGATGGTATGTTGCAGGCCTGGCATTCCGCTAAGGGCCGTTAGTGTGTGATGACCGTTATGATGGGTCTTGGTTGCCGGGCTTCGGCTGGTTCGAGTGGAGCCCGCCCATTGCGTGTGGATTTCGCGGGCAGGTTAGCGGGGGCCTGGGCAAGTCAGGCGGGCCACACACATCCCTCCGGTGATCACAGTACGCCTCCTCAGCTTCTTCCTTCAGCCCGCTGGGGGGGGGCGCTGGAGCCCCAGATCTCCGGCTCCGCTTCTCGCCACACACCGCCTGGCACCAGCTGATGTTAAGCTGATGGTACTCCGCGCCATGTGATTGCGACGGGGAGGGGTTATGTCGGGGGCTCCAGGGTCAGGGATACTGGGTTCTCTCTGCCGCCGTGGCCCTCTAGCTTCTCGGTGGTGCTCAGCTCCGCGCGCGGCCCTTCCTCCTACTAGGGGTCAGAGTGATGTCACGGCTGCCATCTTTGGTCCCCAGGGGGCCTTGGTTTGGAGGCTGCGTTCTCAAGGATGCCGGCTCCGTTTTTTGTCGGATTTGGACTCCATGTGTGCAGGATCGGTTGCTTCCAACAGGCAGTCGTTCATTTCTGATTTAGCATGGATCTGGTCATAATTCTGAAGGATCAATGGAGGATGCGGGCAGGAGCTCGGGAGAGGCACGTCCTCACTCCATGCGCCTAGGCCACGCCCCGTGGGCCCCCTTGTTGTATTCTACTGCAACCCTGATCAATTTGATGGGAAGGGACATTCTGAGTAAGCTCAACATGACTATCTCTTTCACTGAAAGGGGCGTGATGTGTTCGAAGCCCGGTATGTGTACTGTGAGGTTGACCTTCCACGCATTGGGCATTAACTCCGTAGCGAGAGGAATACCAGTGGCCCCTGATTTATTCATATACGGTATAACAATACTACTAAGTGCTGGGCCACAGGTGGCTAATAAATACTGGTGAGTACCTTCTGAATTTTTCGTTTAAGCCCAACCTCAAGAAGTAGTTGCAAGAACAATAATCATGCTTAGCATAAAAGGAGTTCTGGTGTCGAAGGACAGGATTGTGTTGCTAGCAGTTGATTCTGATAATGGGGAGTGGTGCACAGATTTGTGTATTGATCCTACCATACCAATGAAAGATATTTCAGATGATGACCTTTTTGAGAATAAAGATGAGGGCGAGATAATATTGGAAGTGTGTGTCCCTTGTGAGATAATGATACAATATAGGCATGTAGCCTGTTCCATGTTACTAGTAGGGAGTGCTCCCTTCTTTGCTTCAGAAGATTTGTCTCAGGTACCTGACAAGTTGTGGATGACTAATCTGCATGACCTAAGGCTTTTATGGAGTGTTGCACCAATACATATCACATTGAAACCTGGTGCTGTGTTGCCCAGAGTTAAACAGCATCCCTTATCAAATGCAGCATAGGGAGGGTTTTGTGACACCATAAGGGCCCTTTTGCATCAGGGTATTATAGTACCATATAATTCACTGTGTAACACAGCTATCTACCACGTGAAGAAATCAAAGTCGGCTAGTTGGAAGATGATTCAGGATTTGTGCCCTCTCAATGATGAAGTACTGGCAGAGTTCCAGGTGTTTACAAACCCCGCTACAATACTGTGTAATATACCTATTGAGGCAACCCATTTTACTGTGGTGGATTTGAAGAATGCCTTTTTCTCACTACCCTTACATCCAGACTCACTATATCGCACAGCATTTATGTTTTCTGGGAGTCGATTTCAACATACTAGGCTTCCTCAAGCGTACTGTGATTCCCTTAGCATCTTTAACAGAGTTCTACATGAGGATTTAGGAAATATTGATGTCCCAGCACTATTATTCAATATGTAGATGATTTGTTGGTGTGTAGAACTACCGAACAACAGTGCAGGGAGGACTCCATTGCCTTGTTACAATTGTCAGCTGACAAAGGATATAAGGTGGACAGAGCAAAGTTGCAGTACTGTCAGCAGAAGGTTTTGGATTTGATTTGGGTTAATTGATTTCAGTGAACGGTAAAAAAGTAACTTCAGAATGTGCAACAGAACTGCACGCTACCCCTCAGCCAGTGACGGTTAAGGATATGCAAACACTGTAGAGCATGGAACTTTCAGTATACGTCATGTACTCTATCACTTTTACAGGCCCTTAATGAAGCACACCCGACAAAAAACATTATTATTTGGACTGATGAGATAGTTACCAGTTTTCAGGAGCTGAACATGTTTATTTCCACTGTTCCTGTACTGGCAACCCCTGACTACACTAAAGAATTCTATCTTTTCTCACATTCTAATGGCCAGATGATGACTGCAGTTTTGACGCAACACAGTACTATGGTTCACAAACCCTTGGCACATTACAGTGGCATGCTGTATTCTGTCATGCAAGGACAGTTTCCTTGCGAACAAGCATTGGCAGCTGCTGCTGCTTTTGACATTGATAAATATGCTATTGTCATGGGGTGTTAATTTATGCTGTACCGTAAAGGTCCAAATATACATTGACCACACAAACGGCTTCTCCATATGAAGTGATTTTCTCAAGCCCATCTATTCATATAGTTAGTTGTAAAACAGTGAACCCTGCTAATTTTCTGATTGAACCTATTACTGATGAAGAGGTGCATGACTGTGTTACATACGAGGGTCCTGAGGATGACATTGCCAAAGCATGCAATGATGCTTTAGATGATGGAGCTGTGTACTTTGTTGACCAGTCCTCGACTATTGACCAGGAGACAGGCTAGCAACATACTGGTGCAGCGGTGGTTCGGCAGGTTGAGGGCGAGTATGTTTTTGTTCAGTGAAGGTTACCCTGCCATTATTCAGCAGAGGCAGCAGAATTGATTACTCTCCTTGAAGCACTTGAGGCCGCACAAGGGTGCAGAGTTACAATTTATTCTGACTCGGCTTATGTTACAACCACTGTTCATTCAGGATTGTCGAGATGGATGAGAAGAGGAGTTCGTAGAGCAGATGGGTCCCTACTGCAGCACGTGGCCCTGTTAGATTGGTTGATTCATGCCCTTTCACAGCCCACACTTGCCACAGTCATCAAGTGTGCTGCCCACACAAGTGGCAGATACTTTGTCTCCCTCAGGAATGAAGCAGCAGACACAGCAACAAAACTGCTTGCGTACTTGCCAGTACCAGATATCCCTGAGCATCCAGCATTTGTGAAAATGCAGTTGCAGGTGCAGGTTCCATATACTGCACTTCCTGTCACTTTAATAATTGAGAATACGGTCAGGCACTGCAAAGTCAGAAGTTGTGGCAGAGAAAGGGGTGTGCGCAGTCCCCAACTGATTTAGTGTGGGGATAGACTAGTACAGGAAAGGTGGTGATGTCCCAAGATTTGGCTCTAGTGGCATTTGATCAACTTCATTACCCCACCCATGTGTCCAAACAGCATATTGCTGCAGACATACAAGAAGATTGGTATGTGCCTAATATTCAAGAATGGTCTATGTGCTCAGCGTGGTCAGCTAGCAGACTATGCAGACGTGAAGTCTGTGAGCTCCTGTGGCCGCCAATAAATATCCTGATTAATGTCCTGCCTATGTAACACTAACCACAGAAAGTAACACATCCAATGAAGGGGCATAAGGTGAAGAGACGGCTGATCGAGGGGAGACTGAGGAAGCAGCTCTACTTAAGGAGATCCTGCTGCGAAAAGTGCCGGCCCGACAACGCCATCACTCACCAAAATGGCAGATGGTGCGAGTCGCGACTAGTGAAACGCACCACCCAGGAAACTCGGTGGACATCACAGATAGCAGGCAGTCCCACGGCAGCTACACCCACAACGAACAGAGTGCTGGAATAGGTTTTCGTGCCTGAGCAGAGCGGTCGCTGATCCACTGCCAACTGGGCTCTACCCCTCCGCGGGGCTGACCCTGGCCCAGAGAGCTGGTGGCTGCACTTGCGAGAGAAGGCCGAGAGGTGAGATCCCGCAACGTTGGAAAACTCATCGGCTGGACCCCGAGGCCCCACAGGGTGCAGGTGCGGAGACGAAGCAGACCACCAAGGGGGAGAAATGAGCCTGACCCGTCAGGGGGCCCCCTTCTGTTTTGAAGACGCCAGTGGAATGTGGACTACCCCCACAACAGCACACTACACATCAGGAAGGGGTCACCCCTCTGTCAGGAAGAGCCCCACAGGAAAGAACACTGGCAATGGGGCTGCTGCGCCAGTTGAACAGGGTTTGACCATATTAATTGAATAACTCCTGCTCCATGGAGCACCGAAGGGAACAAACTACCCTCCACCTCGGCAACGACCTGTGCCTGCAGGCAATAAGAGCCTAGAGCGCACCCCTACACCCTCGCAAGAGCTACGACTATACCCCATATGAGGTGACCAGAGCTATGGTGAATATCGATGCCAACAGCTACGGACTGACCTGATGCCACCATTCTGAGGTACGCACATGCTTGAGCTGAGAGACACAGTGTAACTATGGGTACTGCCTTGCTGAACCTTTAACCAGTGAGAGCAGACAATTTGCAAAGACGCCAGAGATGGTTTTAGATACCAAAGTAACCGCGCGGCCCCACGGGTGGGAGGCGGTACTCCATACCGAAGGTCAGCCCGGTGGGACAAAGCATGGAAACACATGGAGGGGGAATCAAATCCGGCGCAATGGACTCTCGTCCCAATATCTCCTGCAGTGAACTGCAGGTCCGGGGAGGTCCAGATAGGTCCTGAATGTCCCAACCTCACACAGGACTAATAAACCTGCCAAGCCGGTACGAGGACCCACTGACTCGAGGTTGCCGCCTACGCCCAGAGCGCTAGGGGGGAGTCCCTCCACACCACAGAAATCCAACCTAGCGTTGCTACCTAAAACTCATTACCGCCTTGGGCACTGGTGTGGCGACTGCGGGCCTGGGCTCCGGCTTTTGGCTTTGGCCTCGGACTCACTATGGAGGAGACATGACTCCTGCATTCCCGAAGTGCTGGACCCACCTGAGCCGTCATTGATCCAAGCTCTTCGAACCTCTGCCAGAGTTTGCAAACAGGAAGCACAGACACTGTGAACACCTCGGCTTGAGGAAGCACCGGACCGGGAATAGCCACATGCTGTTCATGAGGTCGATACCTACATGAGAGCCAGCAGTATCCTAACATCCTAATCAAGCACATTACCACGACACCCGTGTGATTACTCTCAGCCGAGGCACCCATCACTGATGCCAACAAAAGACCTGGCACCCAGTAAATTGACTAGCGAGTGGTGCCTACACTATGAAGCTATTACACCGGGCCCACCTCTTCCCCAACAACATTGACAGATGGGCTACAAGACTGTGTCAACAGGACCCTGGAGAGAATGAACTCGCTGTATTCCTACTATATCCGATGAGGAAACAGCTTTATAACTCATGGTTGTCTGAACGAAACAACTCTGGAGCAGACCACATAACTGTTGGGATCCAGGCGCTGCGCGGAAGGGTGTGTGATCCTGCGTGATCCTGCAGGCCCCGACCTCAGTCAACACTGCAGAACTTTGGTAAAAGCGACAGTAAATACATCTATCATGTTAATATTCTTGTTATGAAGTGGGTCTGGAAAGCAACTTTTACGCATACTGTAAGAAGCCATACTGTAAGAGGCCTACACACCGTAAAACAACCAATACTGACTGCGTTAGTAAAGGGCACGCATTGCTGACTGTTGACTGTGCTGTGCAAGGAGCTGTGTGAGGAGACTTACAGCTGTCTCGGCTATTTTGTGGACCTCTGTGCTGCTCAGGGTGCCCTGGAGAGACATGCGCCTGGGCTGCATTTACTCACGGTCTCCCCCAGCGCAGACGGACATTGAAGAAAAATTCTTCAAAAGGAAATCGAAGGATTGGTGCATCGTTGGGTTGAAATCTGTAACCACGCCCATACCGGAAGAAATGCTACATAAGCAGCATATGGACGCCCTTGTGGCGTGAAGCCCGCGTTAGTAAAGGGCGCGCATTGCTGACTGTTGACTGTTTGTTGTGCGCAGTACGTGGACGCCAACTTTCCAACTGTTGTCTAACGGCCATTTACATTGGTATATATGAGCCTTCCTGTTGAAGTAAGTATCAAGATGCCAGACACCAGCCCACAAACAAGGGGGAGAACGCTGCAACAATGCCGCTTACTGAATCTGTGGACCTTAGCAAAGCCAGCAGGACATAAAGCTAAGGTAAGCCAACTAAACGAGTGTGACTTAATTATGAATTCAAACCAACAAACTAGTTGATATTTCAGTTATTGAAAGAGATCACACCGTGAGTTCCATTTTGCCCACACTTGATGCACAGATACCATCGTTATATACTTTAGCGTCCAAAGTAGCTGGGCTCCTAGAAGAAGTGGCAAAACATCCAAGAAAACACGATCAAAATTGCATATGTAAATTACTCACGCTACCGAAGCAGGCTGAAACACACACGCTAGTAGACTTGAGCCAAACAACATATTCGCTGTTGAATGTTAACAGAGTAGAAATAAATCCTGCTCTGTTTGTACCACCGTTTGAAGTAACTGATCTCGAACTTTTGAATGCGACAATCCAGACAAGTATGACAAAAGTAAACAAGTCTACAAATGATAATACGCTCTCTGGTCCAAAGCCTTCCTACACAGCGGTCGATGCTAGTAATGTGAATGTAGATCTCGTTGAGATGAAAGTGCCTGAGCAGTTTAAAATTGGCGAGGCATCTGGCGAAGATTGCAAAAAGTTAGAAAGTAAAAGAAATGGAAATTCTAAGCATAGTAGAGGTGCAACAAGCAAAGAGATTGAGACAATTAGCCTTCCAACTGCCACAATAAACAGCAGCAGAACCATTTGCAAAATCGCACCTCATGGGAGCAATTCCTGGCTGTCTACCATTGAAAATCTCTCAAAACCCCACAGGAATGAAGTGATTAAGCGGGAGGAAAAATTGCACACAGTTCAGGCGTCTCGTGATCTTCGCCTGACTGAGAAATTAAATGCTGACTATCTTGCCATAGAAGCAAAACTAACTGCCAGTTTCAATTTTGATCAACAAAAAAGAAAGATGCTAAAAAGTTGCAAGAAACGACAGTACAGACTGGCACTTCTGAGGCCAGACAACAAGCAAGTACCAGCACCCCAATAATACAATTATTGGGCAGGAAAAACTCAGAAATAAAACCAGCCGAACACTGGGACTCCACCTTAAACTTATCTACAGTGGATAAATCCACACAACATGGAAAAAATGAAAACGTGGCTAAAGCCTCAAAAAAAATGCGTCAATTGGCTGATAATGAACTCATAGCAATTGTGAAACAGGAATCAAATCAAATCTATCAACTGCCGCGGCCATACAAATTTACAACAATGTTTTGGCCGCCTCTACCACGGCCCTAACTCCGTTCATCAAACTCTATCAATCACTGCAGGATACTTTAACCAACCAGGCAATGTTGATGACAAATGTCTTCTCGAAAGTAGCAGTCATTGAAGAATTCATTGGGACCCTTCAGTTAAAGATCGAACAGGAAGCAGAACAATCGAGGCGATGGCAGTCCTTACAAAAAGAGCTAAAGACCAATCATCCAAAGAACCTTAATGGCAGCACTAATTGAATCCATCAAATGGATGCAACAAAATGAAACTAGGAAGGAAACACAGCATCCATGCCCACGTTTAGCTGCCGCGAGTTAGGACCAGCTAAATCTGCCAAATATTGGGCCTGAGTCATCTGCGACTGCTGAAATTGCAACCAGATCGACGGTAGGTTTATACCCTACTGTCACTGTTGCAGGGAAACCACAAACAATGTTGAACAGAATGTGAATAAAGAGTGTATAAAAAGACCTATAAATAAAATAGAAAAGGCAGAAAAATGCAAAAACAATACAATTCAAAAAACACCAGATAATAGAATTCAAGAAAGTTCTCTGAATGAGCCATTCAGCTTAACCAAAGGCGGCTTAAATGATGGCTTAGCAAACTCATTTCCACACAAAACTAAAGACAGTGTCGTGTTAATGCAAGATGAAAATACAAACCCATTCACTTCCTTTGACATCTTTACAGGTCCAGCAAAAGTTGGAGACCTGAACTTAAAAAAAGTAACAACATCTAATGCAAAAAGAAAGATCCCTCCATCACGGCTCATGAAGGAACCAAAAAAGCTAGTACGGCAGTCTGCAAAGTCATTTATTAGGAACTTGACAACACCTACCAAGACGGCTCTGTTTGAACATGCAAAGCCACAAACAAGAACTTCTGGGACCCAAGAATTCACAATGATAAAAAACAAGACTTCTAGCGGTTCGTCAACAACTTATAGAACAAATTCTAACAAACGCGGGCGAGTAGAATCTGAAGACAGGATCTTTGGCCTCCGATACATCATCTGACCTATGTGATCTATCGACACATTCAGACGATCAGACACATGAGTTAATGGAGGTAACGCCTCAAAATGAAAAAAGGAAAACTGATAATCTAGTAGGAAAATCCTACCTAAAAGAAAATTTTTTAAAATGATCGCCTCTGGGGAAAAAAAATGATGAGCCAAGGAAACCATTACAAAGAAAAGAAACGCATCTACACCACTCTGTAAGTTAAACCCTAAATTCACTCTGTTGCAGAAGCATAAAGCAATCAACTTAACAACTAAACCGTCGCCGAAGCCGCAGTACGGTAAAGAAAGTGGAAAAACAAAACTGAGATTGCAAAACATTCATGCAGATTACCACAAAGTAAATTTGAATCGTGGTAACATAACGAAATTGTTTAAATGTATACCATCTCTACGAACTGTCATTTCGGATGACATAAAGATTGTAGAATACGCAAGGGAAAGAACCTCCAATCAAGTGTTATTACACATTAACTCTCAGGCTGTCAGGAGGACACTACTCGATGCAAAAGACGATTTACGATTTAAGATGGATTCGACCTCTCTTTTGAACCATATAACGAGTCAGAAGCGGAGAAAACGTTCAAAGATATACCAGCATCGCCGACACGAAATGAACACAGAAGAGAAATGCTGAGGAAACAATTATCCGGAAAAGATCATGTGAATCCAATCTGACATTTCAACAACAGGAAACAAGGTGGAGAGCTCCCAGTCAGACTCGGAATAACGTACACTAGCTACGGAAAGAACTACAAGCTAAGCTTCAAAATTTAATTTCATGGAATACAAGAGGTTTTGTACACCTGTTGAATGACTTCCCGTTAAACTTAGAGGGGAATTTCGCTCTATGGTTACAAGAAACATGAATCCGCGATCCACCAACCAGAGACGGTTATACGATTTTGTTAAATCCAGCCAGAAAAAATCGAAAAGGACGACCCTACTCAGGCCTTCTGATGATGATAAAGCATTCTCTAAACTGGTCAGTGAAAGAACTACCTAACCCAAACTTATTTGTACAAGGGGCACTAATTGAGTATCTAAGTAACAAAAACACAGCTAAATCGTGGCTATTGCTGATAAACACTTATTGGAATTCCGCCATGATTAGCGCTTCCAACTACGTCAAGTCTGTGACTCAAATGATAGATACACATCCGGCTAGTGTCCATAATCTCCAAATTATTATATGCAGAGATTTGAATAATACATGGTTTAAGACGACCAAACCCTTGAACAATCAAAGGCTCATAAAGTTCGAAAAATTGACGCCTGAAGCCAAATTGTGGCACTCTGCAATGCATAGCTGGAATGCGTCATGCTTAACGGTCACGTTCAAGGCGATATTCCCCCTAACCCAACTTGGCACCAAAAGCGTAAACACAAAACGCTGGATTACATCTGGTCGTCACAAAATATATTTGGAAGGGTGACAAAGCTAAATGTTATACCATCGACCAAAAGTGACCACTATCCGCTGAAATTGATATGGAGAGAGACAAGTATGCAATCGACACTAAAATATTCTGAGGCTTTAAGCACAAATGCAAATGGAAATCGTCTCCGAATAAGTGGAACGCAGATTGGTTATGTGACAGGCACATTTGGAGCAACCTTTGCACAACAAGACATCAATTAGGTCCCATTGCTAAATAAATTTAAAGTGAAAACTAACACAAAAGGAACTGTCGGCCACCAACATCTACACAAATTTAGTAGACTGCAAGCGAAAGAAAAAAAAGTTTTTTGTCGAGAAATGAGAATGATTCGGAAGTCAAATAACATCACGAAAGGAGAATAACTACGACATCGACGCCAACGCTATAGAAACTGGGTCAAATCATTTGCCATATTAAGAGACCAAGAAAGAGCAGAGTTTATACTAGAACTGTTTCAAAAACACAATACACATGGAATTTGGGCAATTCTGAACTCCAGCAACACGAAAATCAATCAAATCAAAGCGATCAAATTTTAAGTAATGAAGTTGCACCGAACACTTGGGAAGCCCACTACTTTAGTTTATTCAATGACTCTGATAGTGACCATACCACAATTCATGAGGCATCCACCAAATCATGGAATGTAGTGGAATCTCGCGACGACATTATAAAAGCCATTAAACTGTTAAAAAATTCAAGAGCAGCCAGTCCAGATGGCATTACTAATGTAATGCTTAAACAAGAGGCAGAAAAGTCGGCGTGCCTCATAGAAATTCTATTAAAGAAAATAGCAATTAGACAAGAAATGCCTCCATCCTGGCGAACAGCAGTGGATGTTCCAATTCATAAAAAGGGGTCACGAGCAGATCCAGTGAATTATCGCCCTATTGCCTTGTTAGATACGATTGGAAAACTCTTTGCCTCATTTCTACAGAAAAAGCTATCTACATGGGCCGCACATGTTGGAATAGGCGATTGTCATCAAACAGGGTTCACAAAAGGTGTAGGGACTGAAGTCAACTTACTATTGTTAAATCTGTTAAAATTAGAATCGTTAAAAGGACGTAAAACCCTATTCCTAGAATTTGTGGACATGCAGCAAGCATTCGACAAAATAGACCGAAATCTTCTCTGGCAAAAATTAATAAAGTGGCAATGCCCAACTGACATATTGAACCCCATAAGATCACTTCACGAAGGAACAACCGTTTAAATAAGAATGGACCAGGCCGGCGACCTGACAAACACTATACCCACCTCAAAAGGAGAAAAACAGGGCTGCCCGTTGGCAGCACTGTTGTTCAAACTATTTATCTCCGATTTGCAGGCTGAAATAGAAGATGTCAGATGTTTCTCGCTGAAAGTCAATGGACAAGAAGTAAACTGCATTATATACGCTGATGACATAGTATTGGTCGATCAAACACAAATAGGTCTACAGCAGCTGCTGTCGAAATTAAACCTATATTCGACAAAGAACAAGCTTGAAATAAATACTACTAAGACCAAAATAATGCAGATGGGGCCTTTAAAAGGAAAAAAAAATACAAATTTCAGGTGGCATGTCGCAGAAGAAGAAATCGAAACAACGACCTCTATACGTTATCTTGGAGTAATTTTCAGTACATCAATTTGAGAATGGCCATGGTACCAAGATCTGAGAAGTAGAATGACATCATATGCATTACAAGGACTGAAATGACATAACGAATATAGAAAATTTTCATTTCGACCGATACTTGCATTTTACTTGAATAAAGTCCTACCCTTAATAACGTTCGGGGCTGAATGTGCTTGGAATCTCGACTTTAAATATTGGGAATCACTCGAAGGTCTGTTTTGGCGGAAAGCCCTCAGACTGCCGCGTTATGTTTCAATGACTTTACTGCGCCACGAATTGCTGATTAACTCGTTGTATCACACAACAGTCCGGAAAGCATGTGCAATGGTACGCAAAATGCGAGAACAGCCTGGAGAGCCTGCCTACAAAATATTTAAGTCCTCTCTGCCTGGGACAACATCAACCATGCTAAAAAACTGGGCCTAATAAATAGATCAAATTTTGGCTGCTGCAGATATAGAGAAAGATTCGCTCCAGAGACATCCACAATTGGTCAAGATACATCTTCAATGATGGCACTGGATCTCAAATCTTGAGAAAAGAGAGACATTACGAACTGCAATTCCGCTTGGAAACACAATGAATAAGCTAAATGTACCTCCAAAATATCTCTTAAAATGCCCATCTCGACATCATCGAGATCAATTCCTGCAGCTACGGCTAAACGCACTAGAGACAAATGAGATGAGATGGATAAGAAAAGAGCCAGATCTCAAAGACAATCTCTGTAGACATTGCAAAAAAAATATAGAATCGCTCCAACATTTGATGATAAAATGCAAAGCAATCTCTAACCAAAGGATGTCTCATCTGGGATTTTCTTTCCCGTTAAATGGGAATACCGACGAATGGTGGAATCGCATAATATCAGGGCATATCATGAAAATAACTTGTGCAACTATTGACTTTTTGGATGCAATTTTGAAAGAAACATATAAACTTGAGACTAAGAATACAAAGATTTTATATTAGCTTGTAAAGGAATAGTGTTATGGATATAAAATTGTGATAAAAGTTTGTAAAAAAAAACTAAAGATTGCAATAAAAAAAAATACTGCATCCGCGTGCAATGTGTGAGAAAGCACCCACTGCCCCAAACACCATATTGAATGACCCCCACTAACAATGATGTTAGAGCCCACCAGTTTCTGACCTAGAAGTCAACGGGCTGGGTGGAGGGATCAAAAGGTGACTGGTCATGCAGTTTTTAAATAGACACACACCGGACATAGGGCCTCATCACTAGTTGGGCGGTAACGCCGGCGCTATTAGCGCCAGCGTTAATAGCCCTACTGCCAAACCCCCCGGCGCTAATAGCGCCGGATCACGGGTTTGGCGGAATGGGTATTGCCCATTCCCCACTGAGCCCATTCGGGAATTCCCCATTCCCCATTGGGCTCAATGGGGAATTTTCGCACTCTTACCGCCGGCGGATTTCCCGCTGGCGGTAAGAGCGCAAAAGTTCGGCGGATTTCCCCCCAGCTCAGAGCTGGGGGGAAATCTGGCAAACCTGTGATTTGGCCGACCCTTAAATGCAGCAGTAATAGCGCTACCACTGCATTTAAGGGTTACAGCCAAACTTGTGATGAGGCCCATAGTCCTCTTGACTGAGACACATCTGGCAGGTACCACGTGTAACCTCTTCAAGTGTACCAATTACAGACTGGCAATACACGCTGGCTTTACCACGGGTTCCCGTGGCGTTCTTGCACTGGTGCATAAAAGGCTACCCTTTATCCTCACAGGAGTGATACAGTATACCAGTGGCAGATATGCATATGTCACGGGGTCACTGCGGAATCAGACCATTGCAATGCTGGTGGTCTATGCGCCCCCGACATTGTTACCTACAATAGATGATATTACACCCATTATTGCCAGAGATGAGTCCGATCTTATAATTATTGATGGGGACTTCAGTGAAGTTATGGAAGTAGAGACAGACCGCACACACCTAAGGGGGAGAAACGCCTCCGCCCGCACCAGGCTAACCACATTTACTGCGGTGTTAGGCCTACGTGATGTGTGGCGAGACTTGCATCCGGGTGTGAGAGAATACTCATGTCATTCTGGGGTACATGCTTCATTGTCACGACTAGACTACTTCTTCCTCCCAGCACCAGATATACACAGGGCATCCATGGCGACTTTGCTACCCCGAGGTATATCAGATCATTCCCCTTTGCTGATTGAGCTGACCACAACCAGGCCACGCCCCCCTCCCACATGGCACTTGAACAACTATTATCTGGGTTTTCCGGAACTATTAGAACAGGTACACTTAGTTACAATGACATACTTTGAACTTAACACCGGTTCGGTGGATGATCCGGGTGTGCTGTGGGAGGCATATAAACCGGTACTGCGGGATGAGATTATGTCTTGGACCGCAGCACATAATAAAAGCACCACCAAACACAGGCCTAAACGAATCACCTGACCCTAGACCAGCCTGAGACACACCGCTCACTGATGCTGGCTCAGAAACGCCTCCAGAATGTGGCATTAGACTGTGCTAAGCAGGCCCATAGAACGATGCAGCCTAGAATATATGAAACGGGCGACAAAGCGGGCAAAATGCAAGTATAGTTGGAGAAGAGAGACGGGGCTAGTCGCCAAGTTAGGATGATCACAACAGAGAGTTCAGAACCATTGGTGACTAAATCGGGACATAGCTGAAGGCTTTGTGTCCTATTACGCAAACTTATACAAATCCCCCACGACTCCAATTGATACCTCCATACTAAACAGGGTTACGCTTCCCTCCTTCAGTATAGAACAGCAAACCCTTTTAAGAAAGGATATCACAGAGGAAGAACTTGCAACAGCCATGTCGGAGCTTCAAGCTGGGAAAACACCTGGGCCAAACGGCTTCCCAATAGAAATGTGCTGTCAACTGAGAGCGAATGTAATTGCCCCGCATCTGCTGCAAATGTTTTTGCACTCTAAACCCCAGGGCTCTCTACCCACAGACTTGCGGAGAGCCACGATAATAGGGATCCCTAAAACAGATAAACCACTAGATCGCTGCAGCTCTTATAGACCAAGCTCCCTTATCAACAGCGAGAGCAGAATATTGGTTATAACATCACTGATCCATCCTGACCAATGCGGATTTATGCCACAGAGGTCTACCCGCATGAACATACATAGATTACACTCAGCATTAGAAAAAGCTTCTACCATACAGAGCCCCCTAGCATTGCTTGCAATAGATTTTGAAAAGCTTTTGATACAGTGCATTGGGAGGCAATATGAGAAATAATGAGTCGCATGGGATTCGGGCTGCAATACATGAGTTGGGTACAACTGCTGTATGAGTCCCCAGAGGCAGAAATGAGAGTTAATGGATGGCCATTGAGACATTTTAAACTGGGAAAAGGGACTAGACAGGGGTGCCCCCTATCCACAATGATCTTTGCGTTAGCTATCGAACCCCTGGCGGTATTGTTACGAACTTCAACGTCATAGATCGGTTTCTGTTGGGCAGACGATTGGGAAGATAAAGTCTCTTTAAATGCGGATGACCTACTAATATATCTGAAAGACCCGCATAACTCCTGCTCTGTAATAACAATCTACTGAACAGTTACAGAGCATTTAGTGGACTACGTGTGAATTAGTCTAAATCAACACTATTTCCTGTAGACAAATCGAACTTCATGGTACCAGATAGCTGCCCGTAGTGAATCGTGACGAACCAATTTCGATACCTTGGCATACAAATCACAAATAATCTGGGTGATTGCTTGGATAAAAACCTCCACCCGATCACAGCAAAATTCATGGAGGATGTCTGGCACTGGGTCTCCCTTCCACTAACCCTGCTGGGTAGAGCCGAGCTCTTTAAAAAAGATGGCCCTACCCGCTTCTTATACATATTACAAAACGCCCCGTTATACATCCCACCAAAGGAATTTCAAAAAATCGACTGCATACTCAGAAAGTTGTTGTGGTGCGTTGGACATCCCCGTATTGCATTGTGTACTCTCCAGCGTTCCATATGGGAGGGAGGGATTGGTCTCCCACGCCTACAGTCCTACTACTGGGCCAGTAAAATGCAGTGGTTAATGATATGCTGCATGGAGATAAATCACTGCCACACAATAGTGTACCGAGTATAGAAGAACAAGGCAGGTCCCAGCTCGAACATCTTTACAAAGCAACAAACCACGCATCCCCCTGAACCATGCTGTCACATATTTCACTGGTCTGTAAAGCAGCACATAAATACATAGGCTGGGATACGACAACCAACCCACTACAACCACTGTGGGGTAATAGGAACCTTCCTGAAGTGAACAAACTCCCGAGATGGCACAGCTGGGTGAATCTTGAGATCAATCAATACAGTTGGGGATGTCATCACTGTAGGTAAATTGGTGCCTTTCGAATCCCTAGTGTCCCATTTTCACCTCCCACCCACCGAACGCTACCACTACACACAACTACAACATGCACTGAGGTCTCATCTCCCTGAATTAGCAAATATGCCTGAGAGTACCCCTCTTGAGAGGAACATAGTCCAGGCAAGGATCGACACCAAAACCACATCTATAATGTATAATGTTATAACCTCCTTTGCCACCACTGAATTATCGAGCCTGAAACTGAAATGAGAGAGCGATGTCGGAACCATAAAATCGGAGGACTGGATGACGGCCCTCATGTACCCCTGTGAGGTAGCAATCTCTGCCAGACTCCAACTTATACAGTTCAAAATACTGCATAGGATATACTACCCTAGGATGGCGCTCTACAGATGGGGGAAAATTAATGACCTGCATTGTCTTTGTTGTAAAAGGCAAGTAGGCACATTTTTTCACATACTATGGGAATGCGATAACATCCAACAGTACTGGCAGCAATGCTGCAATGAACTCTCACGTGTACTTGGGAAGGAGATATGCAGAGATCAAAAAATTACTGCTGCTTGGGATGGAGGAGGAGAGAGATCTATCCAGACACGAGAAACTGTTTTTGTCAACGACCACAGCATTGATCAAAAGGAACATTGCGAAGCTGTGGGGCTCTGCAATAGACCACCAATATGAACAATGAATTGCAGACGTGAATATGTGCATTATGATGGAGCGCAGAGTATACACAGCCAGAGGCTGTTGACAAAGGTGGTAAGAAGCACAATGAGCATTGCAATTGATTGGGTGAAAGATAAGTGCTGAATGTAGGGGACAGCCTGATAAACACCTTGTGTAATCGATGAAAGACTTTTGGAGATCCAAATTTATTTGAGTGAGTGATTGTTTGTAAATGGTCACTTTGGACCAAGTTTGACCTTGATGTCTTGTATTTTGTTAATTTTATAAATGTAAAAACAATAAAATGTGTTATAAAAGAATGGTCTATGTTTACATACAATTGTGTTGTCTGTCAGACGTACATCACTAGACAGACATTAAAAACGTTGAGAGGAATATCGCCCTGCCCAATTGGCTCCTTTTGAGATCTCCATATAGATTTTGCAGATATAGGTGAAAGATGTAATACCTTCCATTACCTCATAGTTTTGGTATGTCTTTTCTCCCGTTGGATTGAGGCTGGTCCATGTGCAAATCCTGATGCCAAATCTGGGTGCATTTGTCTGATGTTAGGAAGGCACCACACACATTGCCTCTGACAGCAAGTATTTTATCAGAGTGTTTTTCATTTGGTGTTTTATTCTATGTGAAAACAATATTTGCAGCATTTCTTTTTGAAGATTATTTTTCTGCAATTTTTTAAATCATGGTTTCTAGTATGCTTTTGCAAGTTTCTGCATTGCTCGGTGGTATTAACGTTACAGGTCTTAGATGTATTTGTCCTACAATATTTATTCCTCTCATATGTGGATTTTTCTTTGGTTTATTTTTATATTTATCTAGTGAATTTATATGGTTAGGTCATATTAAAGGGGGTCGAGTGTGTACCATAAGGGGATGTGAAAACAATACATGTATTAATGCTACATCACCAATTGATGATTATATGACCACGGTAGTGAATTTAAAACAAATGAGAATACAAGTCACAATAATATGGAACCTAACATTGCGGGTTGAACTGGAGTTAGCTGAAGAAAACAAATACAATCAGTATAAATGTGTAGTCTTTGATACAATGGGCCTCATCACAAGTTGGTTGGTAGCCCTTATATACAGCGGTTACGCTATTACCGCCAGATTTAAGGGCTCGCCCGATCACGAGTTGGGTGTTGAATGGGCTGTTTTAACTCCAGCTTTTTGCTGGAGTTGAAAATTCCATTTAGCACCCTGTTTTCAGTGCAATTATCGCTGGCTGTATTAGCGCACAGTATTTGGACGTAATGGGGGATGAGGATTTACCGTTAGTGCCCAACCTGTGATCCAGCACTATTAAGCACCGGGCTGGTTGGCGCTAACATAATTACAGTTGGGTGGTATTACCGCTGGGATGAGGCCCAATGTCTGATGTGCACTACCCACAATGTAATAACATGTGGTACATCTACATGAACTGGGTGCGGAAACAGAGGTTTAACAAGAGATGTTATGTCTGCTCTCTCATCCCCCACACGTCCATATCACTCAAAATGTTAGTGCCCCAAGAAATGTTGGTCTTGGAAGCTCAGTGTTTGGTGCATGCAGCGCTGTGTCGGTTCCACAGTCTGTTCCAGGGGCACCGGGTACAAGTTGTTCTAATGGACAAAAAGATGACAGTACATCCCAATGCAAGCCACGGCCAATGTTAAAATTAATTGGAGTGTTGTTTGTGTCGAATAGATGGGAGAAGGCTGTGGTGAGCTGTGTAGCAGGTGGTTGGCAGAAGAAGTTCTATGGAATATCAATAAGAACTATTTCACAACATGGACTGCATATATACCAAAACTAAAATGGATTGAAGCACGTAAAAGTTCAACCCGTGGAAGAATATCAGTTTTGTTTTCAAGGTTATGGGGCTGATCCTGTAGGCACTAACACTAAGTGCAAAAAGACAATGTTCATCCCAGATCTTACAAATGGGACAGTTTCTTTGATGTATTTGAACTGGGGGTGTGGTCAACAGGCGTACCTTCATCTTCCTAGCGAGGCACATGTGCATTGACAACATTGCCCTCATCTATCCTTGTGGTGCCCTAATCTCATCTTAAAGTATCATCCAAGCATGGAGTATCATAATCTATCCCAGCTTCCATCCAACCCCCGGGGACGAGGAAGAAGAAGCAGTTGGTGAAGCTGCAAAGGAAGAGATGAAATTATCTGTTGGGAGATTCATCCAAGTTACTCAAAGCAATTCCAGACAAATACCGGCTGTACACCAAGACTGAGGTATACTTTGCGTCTCTCATAAAACCAGGGGTCCAGTCTTCAGCAAATGCAAAGTGGTTGCAGATTGTTTGGTGGAAAGTGATCCAGTTGGTGAATGACACTGAACAAGGCCTAAATGCTATCAAGAGTGAGTTTAGGGTGATCCGGTTGATGACATTTCATAAGCGCTATGTCTTAGATCTTCTGACAGCAATGGAAGGGTTTGTGTGCAAAAAGATAGGATTATCTTGCTGCGCGTACACTCCCTCCCCTCCCCAAATGACACAGAGAATGGGTCCTTGATGCATATCATAGGGGCCTTGCACAAGCTAAAGACTGGTATGGAAAGTGAAGCAGGTGTGCAGGGTGAAGATTGGTTTGACACGTTGTTCTCATGGGTGCCATCCTGTCTTAGGGTAGTGATGAAGATCCTGATTCTGATTGTGGTGCTCCTACTGGTGTTGTTCTGCACGTGCAAGATAATGCTTCGATGTTGTGCCAATACTATTCTGAAAAGTGCACTGATGATGGTTACTATCTGGCCATGAATGGCTCTCCCGGGTACAAAGGATGGGTAGGCTCAAACTGAGGAGCCAAATAAGCCATGTATGAAAAAGGAGACGTTAGTTAATGGAGGATTAACTGAAGGGAGAAATGTTGGGATGCATGTTCAAATCACAGTCCAACCCCAACAAATTAGATTGAGGAAAATATATTAACACATGGAGAATGCATAGAGAGTGGTGTAGAGGGAAGGGGAACCTTATGGGTGGAAGCAACTGGTGGAAGACACATGTAGTTTGGACGTTTATACAGGAGAAAACTAACCATTTGCTCTGCGATAGTGTCATATAGAATACATTGCATGTGCGTGACACTTATAACATGAACTAATGCTGCATTTAAGAGTAGGCCTGAATCCTGGCAGGCCGGGATGGAGACACAGAACAACAAGGCCTCATCTCTTGCTTGATTATCACATTCCAATTCCCAGGCACAGTAAGGAACACGCAAATACACCCACGTATAAATGTATCAAGTCAGACCTTTGAACAATTAGGTAGGAATGCGAGCAGCTATATGGGAGAACGGCAGAGATCTTAAGCTGCCAAAACATGAACTGAGATTTAGGACACTAGCACCACCCAGAATAATGGTCATTCCATTTAAACTACCAGATGTACAGGAATAATACTCTTAAATGCGTTACAAAGTGAATGGATTAGCGCGAAAACAGGCCTACCTCTTGGGTGGGTTAACTGATACTGGGGGCAGCAGAGAACAACAAGGTCAGTGTTCTATACCAGGAAGAGCAAAGGTTGATGCCAATGCCTATAAGCTTGCAGCAGAGAGGCATGATGGGGGCGCCTGCGTGTCAGGGATGAGAAAAGAATGTCTTTGTTGGCAAGAACCAGGCTGACCTTGAAGTTATCTGCTGAGTTCCTGTTGACGAGCAAATGCACATCATGTGGTTAGATGTAAAGACAGGATGGTGCCATTTATAGTTTAACCAATTGGTTTTCCAGCGCTTCGAGATGAAGGGGCCGTTACCCATGTGTGGAGAAGATGGAGGAGAAGATGAAACAACCAATTGGAGAAGGGCCTATATGTGACTATTGGCATGTAAATAGGCACTAGCCAATGAGGATAAGGATTGAATACTGTATATCGAATGCATCACGAATGATGATTTCGATGTTTATAAGATGATGTTCATTTTGAAGAAGGGAGAGAGATCTGCGGCATTGGACTTATAATACCCTGTCGCGATTTTCCTTTTTGTATACAAAATAAAGCTCTTGTTCTTCTCGAAAAAGGGTGCACCTAGCCTTTTTTCCCTAGTGAGTTGTTCTTTATATGTCTGATTGTTGTGGAGTTACCCTACTCCTTTCCTAATTGGCACGAGCCGCTGTATTGTGACCAAGGCTGGCAGGAGTTCAGAAGTCCACAGAAGAAGCAGAGGCAGCGGTTTGAGCGGACGTGTGCAACAAGACCAATGAGTTTGCCTGCATTAGGAAGCCCTGGAACGCTCCATAGTCGAACACTGACCTCTAATCATAATTTTCAATACCGAACTAATAAAAGAAGTTTACGTGGGCAATATACTCAATTTAAAGGAAGGCAAGGTTACAACCAATAATGCCAAAACGAAAAGGGAGCAATATTGCAGCAAGACAAAATCTACCATTTCCAAAGTAAAGAGGAGGTAATACTTAGCAAAACAGATACAAAGAGAACATTATTGCAGCATAATTGTAACCATTGTTCCCAGAATGATGAAGAGGCAATAGATAAGCCACCCACCAACAAGCATTGCCGAAGCCAAAGAAATGCAAGTGTGATAAACAGATACAATCTGCAGTTGTTTGATGTAAAAGTGAAAGACAAAGAGTGGCAGGAGAGAAACGTTCCTTGTAAGAGGTATGAAGGACGAGAGGAACATAACCTACATTGCCTGGGGAAAATACATCACTGGAATGAACAGCCCCAATGTGTATTGTGACTTCATATAAGGAATTGTGAATCTAAAATGTTGTTGAAAATCAAAGACGTTTTCTTCTGAAGATTGTGAAACAAACCAAACTACAAAGTACTGCAGTAGTGATAGGAGATTATGTCCTGGCAAGTGAGCATACCATGATAGGGAACATTAGTTGTAGTCCTGGCAGGTTAGTCAACCAGGAAGAAGACATAGAAGTAATGTATTGTGGTTGAAGAGAGTGAAGGAAGAAAGTGGCAAGACCACTATTGTTTGATTGATTTGATTTAGAAAATATATAATGCGCTTGTGTTGGACTTAACCATATAGCGGCTCAGCTGAAATTAGAAATCAACCAGAGCAGAGTATGAACTAAAAACAATTTCAGGGGTGGTCACCGTCACATGACGATGCTCTATCATTTGAACAGGAACGTTTTTAGTGCTTTACGGAATTGATGAATCGTCTCCAGGGCCCTAATCTCTCTTGGAATAATGTTCCACAATTTTGAGCCAAAAACGGCAAATCTATCACCCCTTGACACACACAGACAGTTGAGGGAACACTCAAGAGCAGCTGATCTTTTGATCATAAGCAACTTTAAGGTTTATGGCGGCTAATCCTGTCCCTCAAGTAGGCTGGTGCTGATCCGTTTTAAACATTTAAAGATAAGACTCTTCATATTAATGGTACCATTACCATGATTCCTAAATAAAACCCCAGATTTCCTTACTCACCTTGTATTCCTTGCTTGATATTGCTTTCGGTAATTTCTGAAATGTTTTTTCTTTTGTAATGCATTCTGTTACAGCACTGTTTGTTTATCACAGTCGGTATGCACCTTCAAAAAAGATAAATTTGAAATAATATTTTAATGATCTGGGAAGGAGATAATCCAACACTCCTAGATTTTGTCAACTATCTGAATGACAACGAATTCAACATTAAATATACCATGAAAGCAAGCTAAGAAAAAGTAGAGTTTTAGACCTGGAATTATACACCTAAGGAAGAAAAATACAAACAAATCTCTACATCAAATCAACAGCAGGAAACAGTATTTTGCATGCACTAAGCAATCATCCACACCATATAATCAATAATATAGCATATGGGGAACTAAGAGCAAAGAGAAATTGTAGCATGAATGAAACATACTAAAAACGTGTGGAAAACACAAAGAACACATTTTGTCAACAAGGTTACCATCCCAAAACTCTGGCTAGAGCTGCAAAGAAAGCATAACAAATCTCAAGAAACTACTTACTAACAGACAAACCAAAAGTACCGAACAGATTGGAAAAAGTGAATTTTATAACAACATACAGCAGTGATGCACACGTAACCAAAGGGATTCTTAAAAACTTGGAATATTCTCAAAACCGATGACAATGTAAGAACATATTTGAATTAGAAACCGACAATTACATACCAGAAAGCACCAACCCTAAAAAATCGGATCAGTACATGTTTTCTAAAACCGGAACCACCTAAAGACCGTTGCAACCTATTAAACATTAAACCTCCAACTGGCATAAATAAATGTGGGAATTGCAAACTCTGCCTGCAAATAATGAATGGAATGAGCAGTCTCAAACTACATCATGGAAAAATCTAAACAATCGCACAGTTTATATTACATTCATATGGCATCAAATGTGTTTGCGAAAAATTATATATTGGAAGCACAATTAGAGGACTGAAAATACGATCGTTAAAGCACATGAGAGCTATTATAAATAAAGACCTAAGATACCCAATGGCAATACACTTCTGCTCAGGGCACAAGGAAACAGAAATAGATCAAATTAAATTTCTGGGACTGGAAAAAATGAAGGCATCAGCAAGAGGTGGAAACAGGGAGTTACTCCTCAGACATAAAGAAGCAAAATGGATTTGCCTTATGGACACATGCTTTACAGGTTTAAACTCTGACTTTCTGACTTAAATGTCAAATTGGCTGTAAAAGCAATTTTTTTGAGCATAATGTTTAAAAATAATAGAAAATGTTTTTCTAGGTCCGTTGATATCAGATGTGAAAATGACAGAATGTGGTACCTGTGCTGTTATTCTATGGGTTGAAGAAGATGTGTAGCCTACAGGGTGTGTATTAGAAAAAATCACCAGGTAAGGTCATTTAGCCTTAGAAATTCCCATAATCAATAAAGTAGACAAAAGGTAACATAAGCACATACTTACTAAAGATCATCAGTTGAAATAATTATTATAAGTCCACAGTTTCACTAATGTTTTCGGCAAAATGAATATCCTATAAATGTTGGCATTAGTGAAATGAAGGAAAAACAATTAGGTAACTTTGTCTGATGCTTAGGTACATGTTTGACAAACTTCTTAAAAGTAAAAAAGAAACCACAAGCACTTATACTTAAAAATATGAATGCAGCATTTTCAAAATGGCCACGGCATGCTAGGCGCCACGAAGTCATTGCGTAATGCAACGCGAAGATGCCATGGTGCTGGAAAATATAAGGCGCCATTTTCAAGGCCAAAATACATCGCGGATCGGTGGTGTTAGAGGGGCAATCAGATCTCCTCTTCTAATCTGTTAAAACCATGGTCTTTCCCCGATATCTACTAATGATTCGCTGAGATATTGCCTGTTAAGAAGGCAACTTTACTAAAACCTGGATCTAAAGAATTTAGCATCTCTAACTGGTATAGAAAGTGAATCACGCTCCTATAACCTATTTGTATTATTAAGCACATGAAGACCAATATGCTCTTGAAAAACAGAAAAAAGTAACCATCTTGTCTCTAATTTTAAGAACAACCGCATATATCTATTTTTTATTTATTTCAAATCTTTTTTTTTGGACATGCATAACAACTGTGATAAATAAACAGTGCAGTAACAGAATACATTACAAAAGAAAAAAATCTTTTCAGAAAATAGCGAAAGCAATATCAAGCAAGGAATACTGGGTGAGTACAGAAATCTGGGTTTTTGTTTAGGAATCATGTTAATGGTACCATTAGAATGAATAATGTTAATGTTCTCATGAATATGATTTTTGTTTATAGTTTCTCTCCTGATGACCCATTATAGAAAAATGGAGAAACACATGTAGAGAGAAGGATAAGAACGATTTCATGCATAACTTGAAACTAAAAAGTGAATACTAGACTTTGGTTCAAAAAGTGATAAAATATATTGGAAGTAAATAATCAACATTAATAAAATTATAACGCAACAAGAATATTGAGTGGAAATTGTGATATTTGGATACACCCATGTGTTACCACCCTGATAAAACAATATATGATGCAGTAAGTGACACACTGAGAAATATAACATTTGAAAAACTTTGAGTCTGTATAAAATATTGAAATGATCACAATATGGGTATCTAACGTGCTGACAACTGAACATATTTTAACAAGACAGATTCGCCAAGTATATGTAGCATTTATTGGCCAACATCCTTGTATTTAAAGATAAGGCATGCCACCTTAAATTTAATGTGCTCTTCCAATGCCAGCCAATGAAGTGCTCAACGAGGTGCAGATTCTGATTTACCCAGCCTTCAGATCAATATAACTGCCGCATTCTGGGCTTTTTGAAGCCTATGAGGTTGTTTAACTGGGATACACATCAGCAGACTGTTACAATAATCGAGATGAGCGTACGTTAAGGCCCCCCCACCACTGTTGCGTGATCTTCGTCTGGAATATATGGAAAGACCTGCCGTAGTGATCTCCATCAGTAGAAAATGGGCTGTACCTTAGCTCCTACTTCGCCCTCGCTACCCAGATTGGCTTGCCAAATTCCTCTTAGGTTTTTTACTGTGGAGGTGAAAGCTAAGTCTACGCCCAAAAGGTTGCGAACTGACAATTCTTTGAAGGCTGTGAGTAGATGTCTAGGTCCAAACAGTACAAGCTCTGTTTTGGACGCGTTCATTTGAAGCTGGTTAGTAGACATCCACTCACTAACCTCTTCAAGGCAGTGTTTAACCCTAGTGAAGGTTTCTTCAACATCTCCAGTTTTGATGAAGATCTGGGTGTCATCAGCATAGGAATGATAATTCATCCCATGACGTCTTAAAATCCCCATCAATGGTTGCACGTACAAATTAAAGAGTAGTGGTGACAGTGAGGACCTCTGCGGTACACCACATCCCATAATAGGGGTTCTGAGATGAAACCGCCAAGTTTAACATGTTGTTGACAGTTAGTCAGGAACAATTCAAACCATTCAATGGCATGCTCTGAAACTCTGCCAACCACCTTCAACCAATCAAGCAAGATGTTATGGTTGACTCTATTGAAGGGCGCAGACAGGTCTACCATTACTAACAATGAGAGCTTACCCAGGTCAGCAACCTCTAAAAGGTAATCCTGGACTGCCAGCAAGGCCATCACTGTTCCGAACTTGGTTAAAAACAGATTGAAAGGGGTTCAGGAGTGACTCCTTTTCCACAAAGTCCTATTGTGTTTGATGACATGGTAAAAATCCATCCTGACATTGGGCCTCATTACGAGGTAGGAGGTAAGGGATTACCGGCACCGGTAAGGGTGCCGGTGCCGGTAATCCCTTACCTTACCTTACCTCCATATTCTGAGGTCCCTTAGCGGGTCCCTTCCTTAACGCCTGGTCTGACCAGGTGTTAAGGACCAGACCCGCTAAATGTGGTACCGTTATTAGCGTATGGGGGCTCAAATGGGAATGGGGAATGATTCTTAGAATGGGGACTTACTGGGTCCTCCAAGGTTGGAAATGACCCGGTAAGTACCCATTCCGAGAACCCGGACCCAGTATGAGGTAAGGGGGTAGCCATGGTGCTAATAGAAACATAGCTACCTTCTACCTCGTAATGAGGCCCAATTGACTTTGTTACAAATAAAGAAAAGTTGTTACACTGCTCATTGTAGGGAAGGCATTGTATCACAAGTACTGACACTGATACAATGGATACAATTTGTAAAACCTTTATTGAAAATGTTGGGGTTGGAGAAACTCCTATTCTGCTCTATAACTAAGATTGGAGTAGTCTCAACCATCAAATGATAAACAAAACAGTCCTAGTGGAGTATGTCAAATCACAATGGCCTAGGCTAACAAAAACTTAATGCCTGCCCTATCGCTTGTACAAAAAGTGTAAAAAGGAGAACATGTATGAAAAAGGAAAAGTCAGTGTTCAAATGATAATGTGTATGAACCAGCTCTCCTCCCCACGTTAGGCCTCACAGGGTAAGGCGATCCTTGTAGGCAGGATGGCACACTCTGGCTCGACTTCCAACACAGTACACAGTTCAAAACCGTGGATCGAGTCCCGCATGACCTTCCACGTTTAAAGTTCCTTTCTGTGACTTTCAAAATAATGTTTAACTATAACATTCACAAAGGTCTCCCTCTGTCGGGCTCAGACCTTTCACCACACAGTTCTTGTAGGTCCCCCTCTGCCTGGCTCAGACCTCTCATGATACAGTTCACACAGAATTGCAAGGGGTCTCCCTTCCCCAAGCTTAATACACTTTGGGTCTTGCTCTGCCGGGCTCGGACTACTTCCGGATGTCGAAGTCTTTCGAATGTGTGTAGCTTTTCGTTACAGATCACTGCAGGACCACTTCGACTCAACGTACACTATTTACTTTCACTCTTGCTGTTTGTTTGCCCTTTAGCTTCAAACAATGCACCTTTCACAGAGACTTTCGAATGGGCTACTTCCTTTCACTGGACCACTCCGTTACTTAGTATCGTTGATCTTGGAGCTGTATTTTATTTTAAAGTTAATTCACAAGCCTGCCTTCCTTCGCGTTTCATCCACTCGCGTGCATCCTGCTCTTGCGATATGATGTTGCTACTTCATTCACTTTAACACACACCAGCCTCTAAGGTTGCTTGCCAACTCACCGGCTGTGTGCGCTTCTTTCTTGTTATGCGTTTTCCGATTTATAAATTAAGGCTAGTACCACAGGCTTGACCTCGCCTCCCCAACTCTGCCGTTTACCTGAGAGGGTCGCTGGTGTCTTTGAAACACAATGCAATCTGCACTTGTGGGACCTGGCCTTCTCCACGTGTCTTTTGAGGTCTGTAAGAGGCAACGACCCCCAGTAGGGAAACCTGGGTGTTTTTGGGCCAGTGCTCTCGTCCTTTGGTATGTTGTTTTGCTCCAGTAGGTGTGCCTTCGTCCCAGAAGTTCTGCTCGTTCTCGTGTTCCACCTTGCTCAGAGTGTGTCTTTAGGTGTTGCCTTTTTTTCATGTGAGGAGAGCTAATTGGCATCAGGTGCATGCACTGAGGGTAAAGTGCCTGGCTTTGCCTGACCCGATTTAAGGGACATGTGCAGCACGATGTGAGAGAGTTAGTCTGGTTACACTGAGTCACTCTCTTCCTCAGCCCAGTGTTTGTGTAAAAAGGGGCGTGGGGGAGTTGGGACTTGGAAAATCCTAAAAAATAGGATGGGTAGATGAACAAAAAAGAGGGCAATAACACATCTCACCATCAGCTATCTCACCCCCGCTCCCTGAATAACCCTCACCTAGGTGATCCTCCTGCACTACTCCACCCCCAAGAACTGGATCCAAAACCGATGGCCATGTCCTGGCCACCTGGATGACAGGTCCCTGAGGACTAGCAGATGAGATACCCTTTGGTTTCTCACATACCCTTCCCCTTTGCGAGGTGGGTAGGTTTGACCCTCTCTGAAGTTCTCTAGTCGGAGGATTATGGAGAGGACATGCGGAAACTCTATCCAGGGACTCTCACATATCCACATAATTTCTCTCTGGCGGTGCTGGTAGGGTCTGGATGTTAACCTTAGTTCCCTGTGAGGAGCCCATGAACTGGGATTGAGGAAATTTGACATAACGAATGTCTCTATGAGGCTCTGTTTCATTCATTCCCATACCTGGGAAGTCCTGGAATAGAAATCAGACTGACATTGATCTTGTGGCGATAATTCTCTGGATGAGGAAGGAGGCTCTTGAAGAAGGGTGGTGAATTATGGAAAGTCTCTTCCTATAATCCAGAAGTCCAGGGATAATGGCTGATGATATTAGCCAGGACTTTCCCCTGATGTTAATGTACACCAGTACTCATGGATAGATTTTGTTATCTCCTTGTACACAGGTGATTCTAACCATGGTTGCATGTTCTAGATCTGCTGAATAGACAAAATCGGCTCTTATGGTAGTTTGTTTACTGCCAGAATCAACTATAATCAACTAGAATTTTACCAGCCTCCCATTCACCAGAGCTTTTACATATGTAAAATCCAATGAGGATCGGCATAAACATATGCTAAAGGTTTCTAGATCCTCCTCTTGTTCTTCCCATTCCTCTCCTCTTAAGCAACCTATTTCCATAGGCTCCTCCTTTTGATTTTTAAGATTTTACTGAGCTAATGTAACGCTCACCTGATTCCCGTAGAGGCGCCGGTCTTGACTGGGCGTATACCGTATCTTCAAAGGTGATGTGTAACCCACGGCTGGCTCTTTGGGCTGGACCTCTGTGCACTGTATGTCTGGCTCAAAGGGTAAGATGTCTGCAGATAGAAAATGTGGGATTAATGAACTGGGTTATTGAATGTCTCTCTCTTCTTCCCTTTCTCTTCTCCTGTAGAACCCCAAAGGTTAACGCTCTCACCTTAGGTAAGTGAACGCTGTGCTCTCCATCTGCCTCGAGGCAGGGTGCTGTAACCAGTTTCTTCACTGGATAAGGGGAGCAGGCCTCTTGACTTCAGAGGACTGCTGTCCGTCGTTTACTGCACGAACGGTAAGTTTCGAGTAATTCTAATGTCTTTAAAGTCTTTAGTAATGATGTCTCTTGTTTTGCAGGGTTCCGGCAAAGGCGGATGGCGGGCTGAAGTGAGTTGAAGATGGAGCCCGTGTGATGAATAGAAGCGCCTGGAAGCACGTAAGTAAGCGCTTGTTGCCTGCTTCACGATGCGCTCTAACTGTCTTTTTATTTTGCAGGTACAAGTTCGGGGCGGCTGCAGGGTGCCGGAATACCCACTGGGTTAGATGTGGAAAGGAGTAATGGCACGTGAGTATTAAAGTTCCCCAATGTCTTTAAACGCACCTTGTTTTGTCTTTCAGATGCGGGATGCAGCGCCGAAGGCCTCCGGAGCGTGCGAAGAGTTGGTAAGCTATTGTCTTTCAGATGCCGGAATGCAGTGTGAAGACCTCCGGAGCGCACGAAGAGTAGGTAAGCCTTTGTCTTTCAGATGCCGGAATGCAGCGCGAGGCGTTGGTGACAGCCGATGGACCAGGTAAGTGAAGAGCTGTCACTGAAGACCCTAATGCTAACCTGTTCTTTCTTGTCTTTATAGGCGTTGCTGAAGACTGGATTCAGGATGGTAAGCCTTTTTCCTTAGGCCCAGGATCAGATGCAGAAGACACGATGAGCGTTCTGCTGCTGAGGATGCAGAATAACGCAAAGCAAGATTCATCCATCGGGTGTGGTTTAAATAGCCTCCTGTAGTGCTTAGGTGTCTCCTTCCACAGCCACGCCTAGGTAAGAAAAGAGTTCCTGCTTTCCAGAAGAGTTCCAGTGTTCTGAATCTAGGGAGTGGCTCCTGCCCCACCCAACAGGAAAAGTAGTTCCAAACAGAAGAGGATCAGAGACTCAACTGGCAGGCAAGTAAGCAGCATGGTCTGCTGCAGGTAAGTCCACCCAAGCATTATGAGGCCGGCGCTTCCAGCGCTGGGACTGGGCATATTTATGAGCCTGGTGCCACTGGCGCCAGGACTGGGTCCAAAAGGTCCCAATTGGGACTGGTTGGCACTCGGAACCTGGGTTATGGATCTGCTTCCAAGGGAGTTGGGAAAACCCTGACCTTTTGGAAGCAGAGATCATGACAGTACCCCCCCTCAAGGCCCCTCCCAAACCGGGCTTCTCCGGGGGTTTTGGCTTGTCACGAAATGTTCGGTGAAATCTTTTGATTAGGCGAGGAGCGTGGACATATTCAGCAGGTTCCCAGGATCTCTCTTGGGGGCCGTAGCCTTTCCAGTCAATTAGGTAGAATAGTTTAGATTTGGAGATCTTGGAGTCCAGAATGCTTTTGACTTCAAACTTGAGTTCTCCATCAACTAGGATAGGTTTTGGAGATTTGGTTAGTCGGGTTTGAGGTTGCACAGGTTTTAATAGAGAGACGTGGAAGACCGGATGTATCTTCATGTGCGGGGGCAAGTCCAACTTGACCGCTACTGGGTTTACTATGGTAGTGATGGAATAGGGACCAAGGTATCTTGGGTTGAATGTGCGTCACCCTTTTAGAGGTAGATATTTGGTGGATAACCAGACTTGATCCCCTACTTGATATTGAGGGGCTTCCTTCCGATGTTGATCTGCTCCTTTCTTGTATTGTTTTTTAGCCCTTTGAAGGTGAGAAACAGCTTCCTTAAAGGCTTGGGTGATTGTAGAATGCAGGTAGTCTACTGCTGGTGTTTCAAGATCTTGGAGGGGATCCAACTCCGAGGTTCGAGGGTGACTGCCGTACAAAAGAAAAAACGGGGTTTTCCCAGTTCCCGAATGGACAGAGTTATTGTAGGCATATTCGGCTATCCAAAGGATGTCTTTCCAAGTTTTTTCAGTTTGTTGCAGCATGCAGCGTAAATACTGTTCCAGAGTTTGATTGGTCCTCTCGGTTTGTCCGTCGGTCTGAGGGTGGTGACTGGTCGATAGTCTCGCATCAATTTGAGCCGACCGACAGTAACTTCGCCAAAAATGAGAAATAAATTGACTACCTCGATCCGAAATTAGAACCGAAGGAAAACCGTGCAGTCGGACGATGTTTTCGAGAAATTCTCGGGCCAGAGTTGCTGCTGTTGGCAAGCCTTTGAGCGGAATGAAATGCGCCATCTTGGAGAATAAGTCCACGATTACTAGAATCGTATTGTATCCGGAGCATGGAGGTAGATCGGTGATGAAGTCCATAGAAAGCGTATGCCAAGGGCGAGGTGGGATGTCAATAGGGCGTAAGAGGCCTGCTGGTCTTTCTTTTTGACTCTTGTTTTGGGCGCATACTCCACAGGACATTATAAAGTCTCTGATATCTTTTTTCCAAGACGGCCACCAGAAGTAGCGCTTGATCTTTTCTGAGGTCTTGGCCATACCGGGATGTCCTTCCATTAAAGAATCGTGATAACAAGAGATTACTTTTTTCTGTAAATCTGTGCTGGGTAGGTATAATCGTTCTTGGAAATACAATAAGTTGTCCTTTACTGCAAAGTCCTTTCCCTGCAGATGCCAATTCTGTATGTCTGCTGGAGTTACAAGTTGCCTGGCTTTATCCTTAACTTCCTCTATGGATTCTGTGGCGATTACACGCAGAATTCTTTGTTCGGGAATGATTGGTACAGGTTTAGGGTTGATCAAGTGTTCTTCCACTCCCATCCGAGAAAGGGCATCAGCTTTACCATTTTTTGTACCAGGTCGAAAGGTAATTATGAAGTCAAACTCGGCAAAGAATAATGCCCAACGGAGTTGTCTAGAGGACTGGGCTTTTGCGGTTTTCAAATATTGCAGGTTTCGGTGATCCGTAATCACAGTAACGGTGTGTCGGGCCCCCAGCAGATAATGCCGCCAAGCCTTGAAGGCAGACTTGATAGCCAGAAGTTCCTTGTCAGCAATCGTGTAATTGATTTCAGGAGGCGAGAATTTGCGGGACCAAAATGCCACGGGATGCAACTGATTGGCTACCGGGTCCTTTTGTGATAGAACTGCCCCCATGGCAAGGCTTGAAGCATCAGTTTCCACGATGTAGGGGAGTTCGGGGCGAGGGTGTTTTAAGATTGGTGCAGAGATAAATTTAGTCTTCAAATCCTGGAAAGCTTGTTCCGCCTCGGTAGACCATTCAAAACGTTTGTTTTTCTTTAACAAGGCAGTGATGGGCTGGACTATTCGAGAGAATTCGGGGATAAACCTGCGGTAAAAGTTAGCGAAACCTAACATGCATTGCACACCTTTTACGGAGGATGGTGATGGCCATTTGAGAACTGCATCGACCTTCTTTGAATCCATACGCACTCCGCCAGGTGATAATATGAATCCCAAGAATTCAACTTCAGTCACGTTGAAAACACATTTTTCCAACTTAGCGAAAAGTTTGTGTTGACGCAATCTTTCGAGGACCATTTTCACGTGTTTCCGATGTTCAGATTCCGATGAAGAATAAACGAGGATGTCGTCAATGTAAACAACAACACACACATCTATGAGCTCTCTGAGGACAACGTTCATAAAATATTGAAAGGCGGCCGGGGCATTACAAAGTCCGAAGGGCATGACCTGATATTCAAATTGCTCATACTTGGTGCGGAAGGCCGTCTTCCATTCATCGCCCTCTTTTACTCGTACCAAGTGGTAAGCTCCTCTAAGATCCAGCTTTGTATATATGCATGCTTTTCTGACTTGGTCCAGGAGTTCAGGGATCAAAGGTAACAGATATCTATTCTTAACGGTGATCTGGTTCAGGGAGCGATAATCTATACAAGTTCTAAGGTCTCCTTCCTTTTTTGGAACGAAGAACAAAGCTGAAGAAGCAGGGGACTTGGAAGGACGAATAAACCCATTTGCCAGATATTGATCCAGGTATTGTCGAAGGTGAAGGTTCTCACGCTCGGTGAGGGCATAAATTCTACTACAAGGAGGAGTAGATCCAGTTATCAGGTCGATCTGGCAGTCATAAGACCTATGAGGAGGTAGAGAGTTAGGAAAACATCTTGGTATTCTAGGTATTCGGGAGGTAACTGGGGAGTCTCTGAAGAAATTGCTGCCAGTGCAACACCAGGTGGAGGGTGACAAGTAGAGACACATTCTGGAAACTGGACCGTTCTTGCTCGCCAATCGATCAGAGGATTGTGTTTCTCTAACCAAGGTATTCCTAGAATAATCTGAAACTGAGGGGCCTTGATCACATCGAACACGATCTTCTCATGGTGTCCATCTTGACTTACTAGCGTCAATTCTTGAGTGGTATGCATTACTGGCCCGGAGGCTATCTCCGTACCATCCACCGTAGTAATGACGTCCTTTACAGCCTTGGGACAAAGAGTTAGATTCATCCTCAAAACCATTTCATGATCCACATAATTGCCGATGGCACCGCTGTCGACGTAAGCTTCAATTGCATGTAATCGATCCGGATTATCAGGGCTAATGAGGACCATAGGTATCACGAAATGCGAGGTCACGGAACTGGTTTTCACGCTCGGCAAGAGGACCTCTATTCTTGTCGGGCGAGGTCGTTTCCCTGCTCAGAGTTTGTAACTTTGGTAACTGCAGCTCCTACTGCCTTCTTGGCAGGTTTCACCGGACAGTCTCGAAGAAAGTGCCCTGAGTTTCCGCAATAGAGGCATAATTGCAACTGTTTTCTCCTTTCCCGCTCCTTTTGTGTTAGAGGACCTTTTAGACCCCCTATTTGCATGGGTTCCCCGGAGTCTACTCCTTTGGAAGGAGTTGGCGGTTTGGAAAATACTCGAGCATCAAACTTGGAACGATCGGCCTTCCTGTTCTGCAGTCTGTGATCTATTTGAACGACTAAGTCTATATAGTCCGAACAATCTTGTGGGGGATTCACTACTTGGGCTAACACATCTTTGAGCTCTCCGCGTAGACCTCTATAAAACAGCGTAATCCTTTTGTCCTCAGGCCAGTGAGTTTCCACTATCAGTCTGTTGAAAGACGCAATATAAGCCAAAAGGTCTTGATTACCTTGTCTCAACGAAAGAAGCTCATTGTCCAAGGCCTGCCCCAGTGAATGTCTTGCGAACAGTTTTTCCATACTGAGCTGAAAAGCTTGAAAATCATGGACGACCGGATCATCTTGATTTACTAGAGGGATCGACCAGTCTGCCGCATTGCCACTAAGGTACGAAAGCACGAAAGCTACTTTAGCTTGATCAGTTGGAAAGGCTGCTGGCCGGCATAAGAAATGCAACCGGCACTGATTGAGAAATACTGCAAACCTCTTTGGGTCACCAGAAAATCGTTCGGGCGGAGCCAGAGGTACATTCCCAGGTAGGTTGATCTGCACTGGATTCATAGAGGATGTAGAAGGAAGATTTCCCCCAGATGCGGGTAACGGGGTCTGTCCGGCTTGTGACTGTAGCAATTGTCTAGCGAGATCATCTGTTCGCTCCTTGGAAATAATCAGTTCCCTTCTTAGAGCGTTCGTTTCCTGACGGGCTGCATGCACTTCTGCCCTTAGTTCCCCAAATAACTGGGCTAGCTGGTCGGTATCCGAGGTTTCCATAGCGCCTGGACGGGAGTTTTGTGGTAGGCTTTGCGTTCTGTAACGCTCACCTGATTCCCGTAGAGGCGCCGGTCTTGACTGGGCGTATACCGTATCTTCAAAGGTGATGTGTAACCCACGGCTGGCTCTTTGGGCTGGACCTCTGTGCACTGTATGTCTGGCTCAAAGGGTAAGATGTCTGCAGATAGAAAATGTGGGATTAATGAACTGGGTTATTGAATGTCTCTCTCTTCTTTCCTTTCTCTTCTCCTGTAGAACCCCAAAGGTTAACGCTCTCACCTTAGGTAAGTGAACGCTGTGCTCTCCATCTGCCTCGAGGCAGGGTGCTGTAACCAGTTTCTTCACTGGATAAGGGGAGCAGGCCTCTTGACTTCAGAGGACTGCTGTCTGTCGTTTACTGCACGAACGGTAAGTTTCAAGTAATTCTAATGTCTTTAAAGTCTTTAGTAATGATGTTACTTGTTTTGCAGGGTTCCGGCGATGGCGGATGGCGGGCTGAAGTGAGTTGAAGATGGAGCCTGTGTGATGAATAGAAGCGCCTGGAAGCATGTAAGTAAGCGCTTGTTGCCTGCTTCACGATGCGCTCTAACTGTCTTTTTATTTTGCAGGTACAAGTTCGGGGCGGCTGCAGGGTGCCGGAATACCTACTGGGTTAGATGTGGAAAGGAGTAATGGCACGTGAGTATTAAAGTTCCCCAATGTCTTTAAACGCACCTTGTTTTGTCTTTCAGATGCGGGATGCACCGCCGAAGGCCTCCGGAGCGTGCGAAGAGTTGGTAAGCTATTGTCTTTCAGATGCCGGAATGCAGTGTGAAGACCTCCGGAGCGCACGAAGAGTAGGTAAGCCTTTGTCTTTCAGATGCCGGAATGCAGCGCGAGGCGTTGGTGACAGCCGATGGACCAGGTAAGTGAAGAGCTGTCACTGAAGACCGTAATGCTAACCTGTTCTTTCTTGTCTTTATAGGTGTTTCTGAAGACTGGATTCAGGATGGTAAGCCTTTTTCCTTAGGCCCAGGATCAGATGCAGAAGACACGATGAGCGTTCTGCTGCTGAGGATGCAGAATAACGCAAATCAAGATTCATCCATCGGGTGTGGTTTAAATAGCCTCCTGTAGTGCTTAGGTATCTCCTTCCACAGCCACGCCTAGGTAAGAAAAGAGTTCCTGCTTTCCAGAAGAGTTCCAGTGTTCTGAATCTAGGAGTGGCTCCTGCCCCACCCAACAGGAAAAGTAGTTCCAAACAGAAGAGGATCAGAGACTCAACTGGCAGGCAAGTAAGCAGCATGGTCTGCTGCAGGTAAGTCCACCCAAGCATTATGAGCCCGGCGCTTCCAGCGCTGGGACTGGGCATATTTATGAGCCTGGTGCCACTGGCGCCAGGACTGGGTCCAAAAGGTCCCAATTGGGACTGGTTGGCACTCGGAACCTGGGTTATGGATCTGCTTCCAAAGGAGTTGGGAAAACCCTGCCCTTTTGGAAGCAGAGATCATGACAGCTAAATGACCTGAAAAACAGATGGGTGGTGCTGGCTTAATCCCTCAGGGTTCCTCTCTCCTTAATTCTTCTTTAATCTTAGTGTCAGTTTTTTTCTCTCTGGGTCCACTCCCAGGTTTTAGAGGAGAGCCCTCATTCTAACGTCAAGTTTTTAGAGCAGTAGGGTGGTTTTTGATCCTTTCTATCTTCATTTTTATTGAAGGAATGGAAATGTTCTGCTGCATTTGAATCGTTTTGAGCAGTTTCAATAGACAGATTAAGAGTGGGTCGATTTTGTGGAAACATATCCAATGCCAAGTAAAAGACTTTTGGAGCAAGAAGAACTTTATGAATAGAAATTGGGTATACAAAGGAGGAACTTTCTTGTTTGAAACATTGATTGAAAATCCTGTTTTGAGCCTGGGGAAGGGGAATTGATCCAGGCTGCAAGAATATAAAGTTATCAGGTTCATGTTGAACATAACTGTTATTTCGGCTAAACTTGAATTGACATTTTGTACATTTATGAGTATTATGCATGTATAAGTGTGAGGGAAAGATTCCTTTTATTAGAGTGTTTTCTTTTAGTCTTGTTTTCATAGGCAAGGAAATCCTCTTTAGGTTAGGGATAGCGAGGCGTTTATGATATGATATGATATATGATATTATATTATATGTTATGGCATGTATAACACACCTATACACAAGTGTTTCAAGGCATGGGGAACAGAGGTAAGACAGAGACAACGATCTTACTGGGCCAGGTGACATTGAGATTGCACTAGCGCACCCTTTTAAGTTAATAAAATGGCTACTTGTGAAAAACCTTTAGCAAGTTGGTGCCTCGCATTTCAGACCTCACAGTGCCCAGGCACCAAAAAGAGACCAGGTGAGGATCAATGAGCAACATTTTCGCATCACAATCCTCACATATTATGAAACCATCTGGTCTCAAAAAAGGAGCATGGGATTCCAGGATGGCCGCCAGCAACGACAACGGCTGCTCTGGGACCCCGGGCCTGTGCTGCTGGAGGATCCACCACCCCCCCCACGGCGATCGGGCTCCAGAGCTGAAGCCTCAGACGGAGGTGCGGTGGAGAAGCCCCAGCCCCAGCCCCCCCCGTGAGGGCGGCACACAGCAGCAGGAGTGGTGATGCGGCCGACCGCCATGCGGGAAGAGCCGGGCCTCCTCCGGTGTTGGCGGCGGTTACCTGCGGGGGCCCGGGCAGGCGGCAGCGAGGGAGTCAGGTCCCCCGCTCTCGGCATGGACCCGGGACACGCGCGGCAGCCGCCCTCCAGGTGAGAGAGCAACATGCATCGGGCCGCCGTTCTTCCAGTGGTGGCGGCCCCTTGAGGATCTGGAGGGCCCGCAGGCCCGGGCTCGCGGGGAGCGGACCCTTCAACTGGGAGTCCACAAAGAGGGAGGCGTTGGGTGCATCTTGCCGCATCCAGCAAGGGAGCGCTGGGACCAGAGGAGATGGAGGCGGCAACAACCAGCCAGGTGCAATCTGAATGAATAGGACCTGCGGTGGGGGGCTCCCCCGAGGGTGCTGGCTGGAGATTGGTGGCGATTGGGGCGGCAGCGCAGCTTGGCGAAAGAGCTCTCCCCTCCAGTGTGAAACATCCTCGGAGGGGGCGCACCGGGCAGAGGGGCCACTGTGGCAGTTGCCTGGATTTGTCCCCTGGCTGGGGCTGAACTAAGACAATAATCTGTGTCGTAGGAGGGTGGGCTCCTGAGTGCGGCCCCCCGGGCCGGGACTCGCCCTGTAGGTCCGCCTGTGGGGTGTTGGAGCCCTGGACTTCTACCCGCGGGGGCGGCTCTTCCGCTTGGGGCGGTCCGCCTGAAGATCTGACTGTGCAGGAGGGCCCGGTTTCGTGTGCGACCCCGGGCTAAAAAGATTCCCCCTCCCGCAGAGGGAGCTCCGGGGTGGGGTTGGGGCCCTCTGGCATTCCTGGCTGTGACAGGTGTTTTGGATCTCTATCCCAGACATGGTAAGGGCCGCTCCAGGGCCCCACACGGATGTCTACCAGGTCCAAGCGTAAGTCTGGTAAGGCCAGTTCCTCTTCTAAGGTGCCACAGGGATCGCTTTCTCTACTCTGGCCCACGATGGAGAGCAAAGATACCAGCAAATCGGTTAGTGGCCAACCCAAGGAGAGTAGGAGAGCGACGGCGGAGGAGGATGTGGTGCGGATGACGAGACAAGACCTCAGGGGGGAAATGCAAGCCCTGAGAGAGTCCCTAGCGCAAACCTTTCAGGATCAGTTTCAGTTTATGAGATCTGACCTCAATGTGGCGCTGGGTGAAATCCGGCATGAAGTGGCCCAGCTCAGGGAAAGGACTGACTTGCTGGAAAGGGGTCTCCAGGACACAGTGAGGGACACCGCGGCGAACAGTGAGGCCATAGATCGACTGTACATCGTGACAAGGAACATGTGTCATGATCTCTGCTTCCAAGAGGTCAGGGTTTTCCCAACTCCCTTGGAAGCAGATCCATAACCCAGGTTCCGAGTGCCAACCAGTCCCAATTGGGACCTTTTGGACCCAGTCCTGGCGCCAGTGGCACCAGGCTCATAAATATGCCCAGTCCCAGCGCTGGAAGCGCCGGGCTCATAATGCTTGGGTGGACTTACCTGCAGCAGACCATGCTGCTTACTTGCCTGCCAGTTGAGCCTCTGATCCCCTTCTGTTTGGAACTACTTTTCCTGTTGGGTGGGGCTGGAGCCACTCCCTAGATTCAGAACACTGGAACTCTTCTGGAAAGCAGGAACTCTTTTCTTACCTAGGCGTGGCTGTGGAAGGAGACACCGAAGCTTTGCGTTATTCTGCAACCTCTGCAGCAGAACGCTCATCGTGTCTTCTGCATCCGGTCCTGGGCCTAAGGAAAAAGGCTTACCATCCTGAATCCAGTCTTCAGCAACACCTATAAAGACAAGAAAGAACAGGTTAGCATTCCGGCATCTGAAAGGCAAAGGCTTACCATCCTAAATCCAGTCTTCAGCAACACCTATAAAGACAAGGAAGAACAGGTTAGCATTCCGGCATCTGAAAGGCAAAGGCTTACCTACTCTTTGTGCGCTCCGGAGGTCTTCACACTGCATTCCGGCATCTGAAAGACAAAAGCTTACCAACTCTTTGCATGCTCCGGAGGCCTTCGGCGCTGCATCCCGCATCTGAAAGACAAAACAAGGTGCGTTTAAGACATTGGGGAACTTTAATACTCACGTGCCATTACTCCTTTCCACATCTAATCCAGTGGGTATTCCGGCACCCTGAAGCCGCTCCGAACTCGTACCTGCAAAATAAAAAGACAGTTAGAGCGCATCGTGAAGCAGGCAACAAGCGCTTACTTACGTGCTTCCAGGCGCTTCTATTCATCACACGGCTCCATCTTCAACTCACTTCAGCCCGTCATCCGCCATCGCCGGAACCCTGCAAAACAAGAGACATCATCACTAAAGACTTTACAGACATTTGAATGACTCGAAACTTACCGTTCGTGCAGTAAACGACGGACAGCAGTCCTCTGAAGTCAAGAGGCCTGCGCTACCTATCCAGTGAAGAAACTGGTTACAGCACCCTGCCCCGAGGCAGATGGAGAGCTCGGCATTCACTTACCTAAGGTGAGAGCGTTAACCTTTGGGGGTCTACAGGAGAGGAGAAGAGGAAAGAGATAGGGACGCCCCAATAACCCCAGTTCATTAACCCCTTATTTTCTATCTGCAGACATCTTACTCTACACGTCAGGCATACAGTGCACAGAGGTCCAGCCCAAAGAGCCAACCGGGTGCAACACATCACCTTTGAAGATACGGTAGTCGCCCAGTCAAGACCGGCGCCTCTGCGAGAATCAGGTGAGCGTTACACATGGAGGCGATGCTTGAGGACTTGGAAAATAGGTCCCGGAGGAGTAATATTCGGATAAAGGTGCTCCCTGAGTCGGTGACGGACCGACTCCTGAAGGAGGAATGCCAGCGCATATTTGCCGAACTCTTGGGTGAAGGGGACCCGAATTCGATATCATTGGACAGGGCCCACAGATTTGGCCGAGCCACGGTTGGCCCCAACGCCAGACCTCGGGAAGTGGTGGTTGCCTTTGCCAGTTATGGTCAGAAGGAAGCGGTGTTGCCAGCAGCCAGGCAAAGTGAGCCCGTTCTCTACAAAGGGCAGGAGATACTGTTGTTCCAAGACCTGGCCGCGAGCACCCTTGTGAAAAGAAGGGCTATGGGTCCGTTCCTGAAGGAGCTGTCAATATAGGTGGTCCTTCCCTTTTGAATGGGAGGGGATTCAGAAGCAGGTGACCTCGGTCCAGGAGGCAGCCAACATTATTGGTTTGGAAGCGGAGTTAGAGGGGGGGACAAGTGGGGGCCCTGGTACCCCGCGGGGACCTGAGGGAGGGGAGCAGACCCTGGGAGTGGGCATCGGTGGGGGAGCGGGGCAGGAGAAGGAGGGCGCTGCAATGCCCAGTGGGGGGGATACCCGCACGGGGCACCCTGGGGGAGGGGAGACGGAATCTGGAGGGGGAGGGGTGAACTTAGTTGTGCCTCCGTCAAATTTCTTCTTCTAGGGGATGGTGGTCTATTGGGCTGTGTGTGGAGCCGGGGGGGACGGAGTTAAAACATGTTGGATCAAGCAATGACGGGACAGTTTGGGGGGAAGAGGAGGTGGGAGTGGGAACTCGGGGGGAGGGTTTGGTTTAGCCCAAAGTTGGGGATTCTGGATGGGGGGGTGATGAGAGGGGATGCGAGGGGGTAGGTGCCCTTATGCATAACAGGGTAGGTTGGGGTCTCTGAGGGAATAGTGGGGGGTTGGGAAGGATGTTGAGAGGATGGCTCGCGGGTGCAGGGTATCTCTCTATCTCGGTTCAAGTGGCTAACTCATAAGGCGAGAGGATTAAATTCTCCTCTCAAGCGGGCGAAATTAGAACACTTTACCCGAACGCATGCTCCGGATGTCCTGGCACTGCAGGAGACTCACTTGTTGCGGGCGGATCAGGGCCGCCTGCGCCTGAAGGATTACTCGCAAATCCTCTTCGCGTCAGGTCCCTCAAAGAAAGGGGGTGTGGCGGTGGCGTTCAGGTGCGGTATGGACTTTAGAATCCAGGATATTCAGAGGGATAGAAATGGGAGATTCATCATGGTAATGGGGGAGCAGTGGCAACCCCACAGATTGAGACTCCTGGACTTACAGGCTTAATCGCTGGAAGAGAAGGGGATGGAGGAGGGGTTGAGGGTGCTAAGGGCTCCTGGGGGGGGGGATGGGAGGTGGGCTAAATTGTTGGGCGTTGCTGTTTCTTACCATTGTTAAAACAATAAAGAGAAGTTTTTTTTTTAAAAAAGGAGCATGCATATGTTGAACTATCTCAATGTCAATATCACACGGCACCCCTTGCTGTCAAAAAGGTTTCAGAGAACTCTTAAAGCAGGAAGAATATATCTAATAAAAGGAATCAGAGGGAGGACACAATCCATTAGAAATAATATTCCTTAGGTTATAATATTTGAGATAATAAACCAACAGTGAATATATGATGTTAGCATTAGCTGCTTTAGGCACAGGGGAAGGGCCCCGGAAATGACAACAGCGATATTGAGGTTCTGAAAGAATACCTTTGTGCGAGGTAAAACTTGAAGCTCTAGCCACATTCAGAAAATGAAGAGTATGTTCAGCCTTCAAAGAGGAATGTGGAGATGCTGTCGCCAGCCAGGGGAGCCAAGTATATGCTCTCACTGGTAGATCTGCATGGAGGGGACTTTTTCCAACTAATCAATGTTCACAATGGCGAGATCCACAACCATTATGCAGAAGACCCCATGGGGCACAGTTTGACAAAAAAGGGGTATTAGGCTCGGATAGCAAAGTCACGAGAGTTGCGAGATCCTGGTGCAGCGGAGCGCACACTCTAAGATGGCACCTTAAACGGTGCACTCCACCCGTCCCTTCACCCGTATGATGTTATCTGCTAGATATCACTGACAGTAGCTGGTGCAGAGGCCAGGTACCTACAAAAGGTGGGTGCTCCCCCAGAACGTGAAGCAGGTGTGCAGGGCTCCAGCGGTGGCCCAGATAGCACGGCTCTGGATCTGGAAGCTACCCTTTGAGGAGGGGTCCCATGTAGCCTCGTGAGACCAGGACAACAACTGGCCCAATGGCCTCATTACAGCTCACACAAGGGGTGCAAGGCCTCAAGGCTCTCCAGGAGGTTCCTCTAGATTGGCTTGGGCGCCTGCATGGGGCTAAGGCGTGTGGAGGTCGGCCCTCGTTCTACACGGCTCCCTGATGAGCCAATGCTACATGCAACTCTTGTCCGGACTGCTTTCTGACATGGCAATCACCATCGTCCCTGTCTAAAGTGACTGGTAGCTATTGTTGCCTGAAACCTACCTCATTAAGATAATCCAAACTAAATTTCAGCTGCAATGGCAGAGAAACACAAGATGTGGAGGGGGCCCACAATAATACACATGATCCATCAAGAGTCCCCGGAACACATGCCAGCATATCTATGGGGCAGAGATTTTGATCGGCTATAATCGACTGCAAGCGAGGTTCGAGGAGACAACCAAGAGATCCAGGCATTTAACTAGTTGGAACTTAAGAAGCACCAGAGCTGGGGAAGAAATATATGAGAAAAGGTTGGTGGGCTTAGTACCCTTGACTCAAGCCCATACAGCAGGTGTTTCAGATACTCTTTCTCTGGGACCCTCCGCCCCCTAGTCATGGCCTCGGAGAAAAAGAGCAAAACCCCAGATATTAAGGACCTTTTTTTTATTTTATTGTGTCTGAACAACAAACACATCCGAGCAATGGATGCAGCTGTTTCCTCCAGCCCACCTCATGACACTAGGCATTCCTCACCAGCCACAAACACTGACATTTGCCTACACCTTTAAGATTTGAAAAAACAATATGCTTTTGCAGCTGAAACGAGTTATACCTGATTGCAAAACAGACTTAAACCAGGCACTAGGCAAACTTCATAAAAACCTCGAAATAATGGGAAAAGGGGTTGAAGAAATTGAGCACTCCTTTATGGAGATATCCAGTGACCAAGCAGGCATTGTACAACACCTATATATAATTGAGAAGCATCAGACGTTGATACTAACCAAAATGAAAGATGGGAAAAATGTTCCAGGTGCAATAATATACGACTCTGTGGGATTCTGCAAGCCATTATGGATACACAGCTAGAAGCCTATGTACAAGACCTTCTTTAGAGATATTCTGGACCCCCGATGAATGCCAATATACTCCTGAATCGGACGCACCGAGTGTTCTTCCCATACCAAGAGAGGAATTTTTTGTTTTACTTTGTTTATTGTTTCCAGTTACTTACACTATAGAGAAAAACAGTGGTTCAGCGAGTCGCCCACCACCCAATTCTGTTCATCAGATCTTGTCATACATATACAACAACAGTGTCCATATACAGTATTTCATTTACATATCCCTGTCTCTCTTTGTGAGCGCTCCCTACCTATAAATGCCATCAGGTTTCCGCAGTCCTTGCATGTTCAATTCTAATCTTTTAGATTGCTTCCTCATCTGGACTTTGCACTGTCAATTCTGCTTGCCCAATTAGGTACTGCTTGTATGGATTCCGTAAATCTTTAGGTTTAGCACCTGGGTGAACAGTCATTTGGTATTCAGTTTCCATCTCAGTACAATAAAGAATGTCCTCGCCATCGCTCCTTCATAGGATGCTGTGTTCTTCCCCCATACCATTGCAACCCTTCTCCTCACCAATAGTAGTAGCAACACTGCTAACCTCCTCACTTGAACTGTAATATGCTTGGTATATATCAGTAGAGCGACGCTCTGCGTGGGGTCCGTCCTCTCCCCTATGATGTCAGTATGTCAAACACTTACTCCCAAAAATGAAGAATAGGGGGACAGCTCCATGCCACATGGAGGAAATCTGCTGGTGTGGTCATATATAGAACACATGCATCCAGAGTGTCAGGGAAAAAACGATAAAGAAGCGTAGGAATATAATAGAATTGATGCAGGAATTTAAAATGTATTTGTTTAAACCTACTATTAAGAGCTATTTTCTTGGTTTGTGCACCACAATACTTCCACATCTCATCATATAGTGCCTCCCCTATTGTCTCCTCCCATTTTCCTCGGGACAATGCCGCCCATCCCTCCTGAGTCTCCAGTGTTTTACTGTAAAGTTTAGACATCATCCTGCTATTGTCCACCAACCCTAGAATGTCATTGAGTATGGGGGCCGCCTCTGTAGGAAAGGTCGGGAATAAACCCTTCAGTGTGCCGCAGCCTCAAGTATAAAAACACATCCAGGGACGTAAGATTCCCCTTACATTTCATTCCTCAATAGTCAGAAACTTCCCTTTCAGAAACAGGTCTCGGAAACATGAGATACCTAGCCGTTCCATACACTGTACATATCTCAATTCTCCGGTTAGTGGTAAACCCAGAATATGAATAACTAGTAGCTTGGAAGAATAGAGAACACCCCCTTTTCCGTTTCCTTCAATATTAACCCATGCTGTTCATGTCAACTCCATCATGTTCTTCGGTTTAGATGGCCTACCAGGAGCCGGTAACATAATTACAGAGACGGCGACGCAAGAGCCCTTTTTATCTCAACATGTCTCATATCCACCCCATCTCCATACCAATATACCAAAACCCCAGCCTGGGCATCTTCATAATATGCCTCCATGTCAGGCAGTGCCAACCCACCTCCCTCCAATGATGCAACCAATTTCTGCCAAGCTAAATGTGCTTGTTTATCCGCACAGATAAACAGTGAGACTTGGGCACCGCCAGCTGCAATTTTAGGAACACATACAAGAACTGTGGAATAAGACAAGTTTTACCAGTGCAATCCTCCCATAAAGACTGAGGGGGAGCCCCATCCATATTCCCAAGACCCTTTCATAATTGCGTCGGTATAGAGTCTTGGGAGATCAAGCCACATCAATCCCCAAATACCTAGTGTATTTCATATGTCATTGAAACACAAAACCATCAGTGAACTGCCCAGTGGTGTCCGTGAGTGGAAAGAGCACAGATTTTTTGGTATTTATTTTCAATCAGGAGAATGCACCGAACTCCAGCCCATCTGTCATAATCTGCACCAAATTATTCTGCAGATATTTGACAAAAATCACCATGTCATCGGCATAAAGAGACAGCCCCTTATGATTGTATAACTGTATCCTACTGTGTATCTGACTATCTCTCAGTAATTCGCTCAGTAATTCGGGGAGTGGTTCAATCGCCAGGGCAAACAACCAGGGCTAAAAAGGGCGACCTCTTCTTGTGCCCTTCCCCAATGATATGTTCGATGTAAGTTGACCATTCACATGAATGTTAGCGTTGGGTTGTGTGTAGAGTAACAAGACAATGGATATAAACCCCACTCCCATCCCCATTCTCCTCAAAATTGCAAAAAGAAAAGGCCATTCTACCAAGTCAAATGCCTTCTTGGCATCTAATAGCACCGCCACCACAGGGTCAGTTGGGCACACAACCCACATGCGGTGGTACCCATAGGAAGTTCAACGTGCCGGAATAAAGCTGGATTGATCCGCTATAACACATTTATGCATTAGGGGAGCCAAACTTGTCGTTAGCAATTTTGCCAATATTTTGTTGTCCAAGTTAATCAATGAGATTGGGTGGTAACAAGAACATTCATCTGATGCTTGCCCCAGCTTCAATAATACCTCCCTCATGGTACCTGATAGTTGCCTCTCTTGCTGTGCCTACTGATATATCTCTACAAGATGCAGGGCCAGCCGTGATGCAATAAACATATAAAATCAGTGGTGAAGCTATCCGGACTGGGGCCTTTCTGGATGAAAGTGCTTTTATTGCTTAGACTATTTCTCACTACGAAATATGCCTACATAACCATTCCTGTTCCTCCTCGCCATGCCAATAGAGTGCTACCCTATCAAGAAAATCATTTAATTCGGACTGTGATGCTTGAGCTCATGAGGAACAAAAAAAGGAATATAAAGTACCAAACTCCTGAACAATTTCCCAATCTGCATAATGCAGAATTCCCTGTCCATCCTTGATAGATGTGATATGTGATGAAGTGTTGTCAACTTTAACCATCCTTGTGAGTAGACTACCAGGACACTGGCCTTCCCCATGTTGTCTGACTGCCGCTTTCCCCGGTAGGAACTTCACCTCTCTGAGGCCTGCAGCCCGAAACTTCTCCAATTCCTCTCTAACAGTTTTGTGCTTTGCAAGGGCGCTCTCAAAGCCGGCCTCTGTCTGCAATCGCAAAATGCATGCTTCACTTTCCATCATTTCCCCTCTTATCAGCTTCAATTTCCCAGATTCTCATGAAATACCCCCCCCTCACAACGCACTTGAAGGTTTCCCAAAGCACCGATTATGAAGTGAACCCTGATTGTCAGTAAAAAAGTTATCAATAACTTGTGCAATCTCCCTTGCAAACACTGCATCAGATAGACCGTCGCCTTTAAACACCCAGGTTGGCCTTGTCCCCATCCATAGCGGAATCTGTAGGACTACCACCACTGGAGTGTGGTCAGATAATGTACATAATAATGCCAATCTCCTCTACCCATCCCGTGATCCTGTCTGATATTAAAATGTAGTCCAACCGTGATGACGTCTGGTGGACCGTGGAGCAGTACGTATTGCCCCTCTCATCCCCATGCCTCGTTCTCCAAATGTAATTCATTTCCCACTCCCAGCACAGGTCTTTAAGCTTAGCGGTTGATTTCAGGGGAGACCTCTGGATCGCCCCCAATTCTATCCACCTCTGTCTCCAACACCATATTGAAATCACCTGCCCACACAATTACACCTGGGGAATTCTCATCTAAATGTTGAGTTATCCACTCCAGCGTGCTCACCTCATCCTGATTCGGGACATAGTAGTTCATCAGTGTGATAGCCTGCCCATGTATAACTCCCAGAACTAAGAGCGCCCTTCCCTCTTGATCTTTAATCACCTTCGTCAGGTGAGAACCAACCAGTAGAGCTGTGCATCAAGATACAAACCCCTCTAGAGTAGGAAGAATATGAAGGAAATTACTGATGGCATCCCCATCTCTGCCTGAATCGTGATTCCCCAGCTGAAGTTAGATGCGTCTCTTGCTGAAACGCCACCTCAACATGATGGCGCTGCATATACAGCAACACTTCACATGCCTTAGATGGACAATTAAAACCCCTAAAATTCAAACTCATAAATTTCAACCCTCTAGCCATGGTACTGCAAGCCTGTTGTGTAAAGCCCCAGAGTTTTCGGTATACAGCACTACAATAACCTCACCATATATCCTGCATACTTCCCCTTTTGGCTCACCCTCTACCACTCCTTGCACCTCCATGAACATTGGGGAGGGAATGCCTGAATACCAACCAGGGGTAACTCCCCAAACCACTGCCCCCTCCCAAAAACAACCCAACCACCAATAACCCCCAACCCCTTGTTCTCCCTCAGCAAAACCCCCAACCACCTCCTCCTCCCTACCAGCAACCCCAACTAGCCAGTCCCGTTAGCCACCACCCCACAAACAATGTGGGCTTCCGCATGAGTGCAACTTAGCGCCCAGCTACCTTCACACCCCTACTATAAGAGCCGCTTCTGTGTCTCTACCACCTATACCTCACCCCATTTATCCTCTGCCGGCAGTAATCAAGTATACATTGCATTAATGACAGCTCAACTTATTATTCCCCCGGCGCCTGGGAGCCCATGGGAGTGATTCAAGGAAAGTGTTGGCGTCACCCTGGGTGTGAAAAAATAGTACTTGTTCCTCATGCTCCACCCTGAGTTTGGCAGGAATGAGCATGGCATATCTCATGTCCCTTTTTTGCAGTCACTTTTTAACATGAATGCATGTCCTTCTGGAGGCATGCACCTTGTCAGAAAAATCTGTAAACAGTTTGATTTTATCTCCTTTATACGTCAGATTTCCTTTCTCCCTGGCCTTATGAAGGGCGAGATCTCTATCACGATAGTTCAGCATCCTGGCTATGATGCGGTGGGGCTGAACAACCAGTATACATTTTTTAACACTTGATACTCTGTGTCTTCTTTCCACTATGACCAGAGCTGAAAAATCCTCACCTCCCAGTGCCCTATGCAGTATTGATTTGACCAGTAGTTCTGTGGTTCTCTGCTCCACCATCTCAGGGACACCCACCATCCTCAAGTTATTATTCCTAGACCTGGACTCGAGGTCCTCCTGTTTATTCACCAGCTACTTCAAGGCTCTCTTTACTTGGACAAGCTCCCTTCATGTGGACAAAGGCTCATCTTCTACCATGGAAACATGCCCTACAACCTCATCCAATCTCTCCCCATGGTTATCTAAACAAACCTGCATGTGGTCCACTTTACATGTTAGACTGTCCATCTTCCCATTCAATAATTTAATACTAGCCTATAGCTGATTAAACATTATTTTAATACTTATACATCCCAGAGGCATCCTGCCATGAGGGTTTTGAGCTCACGCCTAGGGAGACCTCCATCATTTTATGGCTTTTGACCTGAGGGTGTATGTCAAATTGCAGTTTCGACTGCTGCGTCTCTGCTTTGCCTGCTCTAGACATCTTGCTATGGTTAAATCCAACATTGCTGTTACACTCTCAGCATCCCTGGGTACACTGAGGGATCATTCCCACACTCACAGAAAGCAATACTAATCCCCTCTGCCTCTATCTTTTGTTTCACATTATGTGTCTGCAGCAGGTCGACTCTCCTACTAGCATCCCCTGCAGTTGTCTTAGACAACACCCTTTTTAGTCCATTAAGTATCATCACTGCTGTGCTCTGTGTTATGTCGCTGGGCCCTCCTTGCAGCGTGTGTGAGCACCCTCTTGACCCAATATCACAGCATCAATATGAGGGAGGCATCCCTGCCCCTGAGTCCCGGTGGCAGACCGAGCAAATCAAGCAGCATACTCCTCATGGAGCAAAGGTGTGTCCACCAGCACCAGCAACACAGCAGTCTAAATATACCTGCCTAACAGTCTCCAGTTGATACGTCTACCCTCTGGATAGGCCCCTGCACTTCAGACAGAGTTTCGGTGGCAGTGAACTGGGGGCCCGGTGCTGCGATGGCCCCTGAGGTTGCCTCCTCCACTCAATGCAGCATCCTATAAGTTGTCCCTGCAGCACTGTGACACCTCATTGCTGCACCTAGAAATGTGCTGATCCCACCATTTTGTGCTCGCTGATCCATGATGACCATAACTCCATCATCCTCCAATGGCCCCAATCAGCAAATTTAGAACAGAGGAGGCCATGACCCCCTCCAGAGACTGCACCACTCTGGCTCCACTTTAAGCCCCCAGGCCACCACAATGGGAACGGTTCCTGGTTATAAATGAACAATAAAATAAATCAAAAATAAATCTATGCCGTGGGTCCACAGCCCCCACCTCACCAAATAACACAACCCGCTCCAGCTGACACACAGCTGCACATGATCTCCTCGCATGTGCAGGACGTATCTAGAACAGGATCCGTGCCAGCAGGCTTCGGCCGATAATGGCAGCTTCAGGCCACAAGACCCGACTCAGCGGTAGCCCACAGCATCCTGGGCGCACCCGCTAGGTGATCCTCATATTACCACCACATAGATCGCAGGGGAGACGCTCCACACAGTATCTGCTAGGGCTCTTGCCACTGAAGTGCCAGAGCCGCTCCCAGTAGCTGCCTAGGTTCACTCCATGTCACCAAGCGCAGAGTCCTCTCCCTGCCTCCCGCAGCAGAGTCAACAGCCGTCCCGCAGTCGAGCTCATCTTCCTGCGGCACCACCAGTATTCTCAGATACATGCAAATGCATCCAGTATTGCGCCTTTGCACCGTGCCTCTGAGCTCCCCACCTAAGGCCCGCTTCCTCCTGGGCCAGCTGCATGGGCAAAAGACCACCTGCAGTTCGCCACTGTTATCTCCCCTGTGCTACCAGTTGGGAACTCCAAAGTTTAGATATATGTGGATTGAGTCTTCATACAGCAGAAATGCCCTGCATAAAGAAGATAGCAGGTCTGGAAATGGCAGGATTAAGTCTGGATTTGCATGGGGCTGCCAGGAGCTCACAGGCTCATGGCCATCTTGGCTGTGATCCCTAGCACCCCCAGAGGAAAGGTGTTCTACCCAATGTTTTAACCAGCATACACCTTTTCCACGTAAAGGAAAATATTATGAATAAAAACAAAACTTTCAAAGACTAGACCTTTCAGGGAATGTAGCTTCATATCTCTTTAAAGATTTGCCACAAACTACCCTACAGAAGCAATGAGCCATGATGCTGGTAACCTCCTGGCTTCGAGATCACTCCATTATATAAAAGTGGGGTTCCCCATTTAATTTCTCTTTCAATACAACAAGCAGTGCCAGATTTCCTCCTCAGAAAAAACCTCCACTGTACTTCAAACCGAATTTGTGGCCGGAGAGAGCTTTATCCCCTCCACCTCAGCATTCATTTGCTCAAACTGGACATGTAATCAGACAGGCCCCGACAGAAGGCTGTGCGAGCCTCATAAGCACTCAAAGAAGATGAACCAAACTGAACATTCCTCTGCACTGCAATAGGTTCAAATCCAAATCTGTGTGCAACCTTGACCTCCATCTGGGACCCTGCTGTAAATCCTTATATCTATTTAGCATCTAGGGAACAGTGGAACACTTTGAATACTATTATATTACCAATTCCTTCCCGCGTTAAGAACTGTATCCCTAACAGACTACACCATTTGAGGCTGAAAAGTGATAAGGGTAGGAATGTTTTCTGTGATTTTGTTGTGTAAACTTAATGATTTGCTTGTGATTTCATTCAATTTGTATGTTTTGAAAGTGCCCTTACAACTTATTTCAGGGATGACTTAGTCAAGACCACGCACGTCACCAAAATAGATTCCACTGAGACCAAGAGACCTCCAATGCAGGGCTTGCTCATTGGGAAAAGAAGGGGGAAGGCTACAATAGGGAGGAACAATTTGATGATACGTTTACAAGCCCTGATCGAGAGCTACAAACGTAGATGCGGACAACTTGCTACCATGTATGTCTGTTAAGATAGTCTCCCTCAATGTACAGGGACTCAACTCACCCTTTAAGAGGACAATGCTGCTACACAGAATCACCCATTAAGATGCAGATATCATGCTACTTCAAGAAACACACCTAAAAATAAAGTTGATGAATGGTATCTTGTTTCATGGAGGTTTCCTCTTCAATGTCTGCCCTTGGCTGGCTGTAAACAAAGAAGGGTGGTGATATTAATTAATGTGAAAACACCCTTCACTAAAAAGCATGCTCTTAAATACAATGACAGACACTGTATAGGCCTTTCTGGGATCATTGCAGGCACATCTATTACTCTTTTTTCAATCTATAGCCGAACGACCACCAATCGGCCTTCCTTGACCACCTTTTCCCAGTGATTGTCCAGTTTGCGTAAGGCGGTCTGTTTCTGGGAGGGGACATTAACACTGCATCGGATCCAGTTAAAGATTGCTCTTCCACTGCCACCTGCATCACCTACAATCCTCAAAGACCTCATTTGGCGTACTGGAGATTTGTGTTTAGTTGACACCTGGAGACCCCTCAGTCCGACAGATACAAAATACATGTTCTGTTCTCTTGTTAACAATAGTCAATGCAGAACTGAAATGTTTAGTTCAGTATAGTTTTATTTCAGTATCAAATACCATAAAGGCACAATTCAACAATTCGATGCAATTCATAAATCATTACAGTATCACATTTCCTGTTGTTGACAGAAGTGGAAAATACTATCTTGGCTATGTTCAATACATGCCCTACATTTAATAAACAAGATTAAAACATTTTGTTAATCTCTACATAATGAAAAATAAAAACATCAAGCATCAGCCCATTCAGTTGAAAGATAAGTTGGCATAGGCACTGTGAGGAGACAGGAATGAAACTAGGGCACAAGTTAGCCATCATTTTGATTGAAGACTTTTATTGAAAAAAAAAGGGTTGGGTAAAATACCTTTCTGACCCTGCTCTAAGAGGATTTTCCCTACCTAACCCAAAAACTAAGGATCTGTCTGTGTCAGAATGTCCAAAATGAAAACTGTCCCATTTCCAAAGTTCTATTCTGACCCTAACACTATAAGCTAAAACTAAGGTGAAGATGGTAATGTCCTTAACCTTGGGTGGTTTAGAAAAGTGTTCACAAAGGAATAATACATAGCTCCAACACAAAAGCTTGGCTCCTTTCCCCCGAATTTCTCTTTACTCTCTGGTGTTTTCATTAACAACAGTGTCTTGTGCCTTTCTTGGTCAGCCACAACTTTGGCAGAAAAAACCCTCTGTTTCTGTATTTTTGCCTTTTTCAGGATTTTTGGTATATTTTTCTGTCAGAATTTTCTCCTCTTCTCCTGGTTAACAAAATCATTTTCTTAGTCCTGATGTTTTGTTGTGGAGTAGCGAAAATGTGACTGTTTGTGCTGAGAAACCCTTGTTGTGCAGTCTGTTTACACTGCTCATTGTTGGAGGAGGAGCAGCAACCTTAAAACAGCTTCAACCCCTCAAAGTGGCGAGAGAGTGGTTGTTTATGCTGAGGACCCTGTGTAGTCTGTTTACAGTGCTCATTGTTGGAGGAGGAGCAGCAACCTTAAAACAGTGTCCCCCCTGCCGAGTGGCACGAGAGTGGCAAGAGAGTGGCTGCTCATGGTGCTCATGGCACTTGTGGTGCTCAGGTCATGACCAAACACAGCAAACCACACGAGAAATGTAACCTAGTCAGCTCTCAGTGGACCTGCAGCCAAGTGCGAAACTTCAGACACAGTGAATCAAACAACAGGATGATGTCTGTTACTGAAAATGTTTTTACAGACACCTCCCTACACCGTAAGAAAAGTCATTATCAACACCTCTGACATTGAACACATAAATACACATGATCTATCACAAGAAGACACAGCAAGTGTCCCTGAATTGCTCCCCGCTCAGCCGCGCCGACACTATACCTGTTTGCACCCTAGAGGGGCTGAGTGGGGCATGGAGCTGTCCTGGGGCCAGCAGTTCAAACGGGCAGCAGGTCCCAGGGAGGCGATCAGCCGAGACCTGCCCATTGCCTGGCCTGCTGGAGGGGGGTACCACAGGCGGCTCTGCTGCAGCTGAATCGGTTGTGTGTATGGGCTCCGGTGCTATCTGTGCGGACGTCAGCATGGCAGTGCGAGCCACCAAAGCGATGAACTCGGCGGCCACGCCCGCAAGGCAACAGCATCTAACAATAACACTATCAGAAAGGAAAGAAGGTAAAAGAAAGGTAGCTCGAGCAGAAATCTGAGCACACGTCCAACAGCCGGGATCGCTCAATTGACAAGGACTCTCAGACTGTTAAGCCTGTTATAGGGCACAACCACCCAAGGACAACACAAGCAACGCCAGCTGACGGTGAAAATGACACAGAGCAAGAACACAGCTCTGAAGATAGCTCGACTGCAAGTGTTATGTACATTACAGGAGGCAATCCAAATATTCCCCTTGAGCAAGAGCTCTCCATCCAGAAAACACCCGATAAGCAAACACCAAATCCAGAACCAACGACATGGAAGTCTGCATTCCCATTTAAGATGCATGCCTTTTGCCTTTGATGCCCACAACCAACTACTTGATTGTGACATACTGTGCTACCCAAATTCATTCCATACATCCTCTGGAAGTTTAAATGCTCTACATAACCTCTCAGATAAAATGACTAATCACACCCCAATAGCGGCAAAGAACAAGATCCCAGCCATGCAAATAATGGAACGGCCACAAAATATTGGGGCTGACCAAACTCAACACTGCGGACCAACCGCTAAAATAAATACAGGATCCACAAGCGACTCTGACTCTTCTGATTCCACTTCTCAGTCTAAAAGCCATAGCAAGTGTTTGTGAAACACCACCACGCGGACACAAAAAAAATGTAAACAGACACATAGCACCCAAAGATTCAGGGTGGGAAAAACCTGACCCCTTGCAAACGCAGTGCAATCTAATGGCTGCTTTAACAATTGCGGAGGCTCCATTCCTGAAGCTATATGAATCAATCCATGAAAGCTTTAAAGATCAGGCAACCCTACTTGCTATGACCCACACCAAGATGATGCACATGAAGGTATTCATAACTTCTCTGCAACAAAGACTCGATCAGGAAATGGAATCTGAAAACCTGCTGCAAAATTTGCTAAGCGACCATATGAGTGACTTTGGGGCGAACAAAACGATCCAGCTCGATGTAGCTAAAGAGATACCGAAATGGGGCAAAGAAACAATGAAAAGGGTCCACCTCGATCCCCGAAGTTACAATCAAAACAAATACCAACTCTCAAACAGTCATGCCTACAACTAATCCAAATACCTACACAGGTGGGATTCAAGGAATATCTTTCAACAGATCATAGCATATGCCCCAACTCCCCTCATATCCAGCTGAGAACAAAAACAACCCCATTGATTACCAACATGGATCTAACACATTCAGTGTGCGATGTGGGTTGCAGAGACCAGCCTAAAGATCAAGATACACCAACCACAGCTTTGGACTTTGTGCTTCTTGCGGAGGCAAACAAATCACCAGACGTCTAGAGTCTAGGGACATTGCCACAGTGGAGTTTCCAATTCCTGGACAATTTGATTGCACCTGCCTTCGCATAGAATCAAGAATCATATTAGCTTTGATTCTTGATGAAGCCGAAACGCTTCAGCCACTGGCCTTTGACATAAAAGAACAAGACCCTGGGCCTCATCACAAGTTGGGCAATATCCCGAATGGGATATCGTCCAACTGTATTTGCGTACTGCCCACCCGTCCAGCAGTATTACTGCCGGATCACAGGAACTTTCAGCTCAATTACCGCCGGCAGTATTACAGTGAGGTAATTGTGCTGAAAATCTGCATTTTCCCAGTGCATTTAGCCCCAAATTAGAGCTGGGGGTAAATTCTGCCAGATCTGTGATTGTGCAGACCCTTAAATGCAGCGGTAATAGCATTACCACTGCATTTAAGGGTTACTGCCCAACTCATGATGAGGCCCCCTGAGTCTTTGAAGTTCAAAAGAGCCAACAATCAAACACCACAAAAAACCATGGAAACATCAAAATCTTCTCAAGATCAATTAAGAAGACAGTACACTTTATTCCTGAACCGACATCATAAAGATCAATCTTGCGTGGTCCATCGGAACACAAAGCTCACTGTGAGGATACCTTATCTCCTATGACGATAACCTTTAATAACCTAAGTACGAGTAAGAGGGAAATAAGTCCACTCTCTGAGAAGAACACGCAAAGATCAACTGAGAACAATTGGGATTGGCTATCGAAATGCCTAAACTCCAGCCCAAGCAATAGCGCTCGGAACCAATTACTGCAGAATCCCTTGCAATCAATAGTTGAAATACACAACGCTTTAAACATCTATTCAACGATGAACATGCAAGCCTCAAACTAATTGACATCCTTTGTCTTCCAGAAACCTGGATGACCTCTGCACCGTTTGTAGAAGGATACACCCTCTTGATAAATCCTGCAAAGAAAAACAAACAAGGAAGACCATCCTCTGGTCTAATAACAATGATAAAGGCAGGGCTGAGCTTCAAAATTGTTGAAAAACGAACCCCAAATCATTTTATACAACTGGTGGAACTGGAGGAACAAACACTGAAAGACCATTTTACCACAATGATCATCATTTTAAACCTTTATTGGAACCCTGTTGCATGGGAAGGTAAATGCTTTGTCAGCGAAGTGATTTTATTAGTAGATAACTGCAGAATCGAATACTGCAATGCCATGTTGGTCCTGTGTGGTGATTTAAATATGAACTGTCATAAATATCAACCTGGCATTAGGTCAACACACACCAAAGTGAGTAACAGGAATCTATCAAGAGTCGACAAATGGATGAAAGAAATTACAGAGCGTGACCTGCAGCTCTTAAATGGTCAGACTGCAGGAGATATTCCAACTGCCCTGACATGGCGTAGAGGATCATAGGTGTCAACACTGGACTATTTCTTTGTGTCTAGCAATGTACACCAGCTGACAAAATCACTAAGAATAATCAGAACCACAGCTAGCGATCACGACCTGGTGAAACTGAGTTTGCATACGTGAATCATGGCAAAAAATGCAATCTGGAATACACCGACCGAAGTAGAGTCATGTAGATCCAAGCTGCGAATGAAACCGCACTACATCCAACTGCTAACCAGGTCGTATCAAAAAGCCACAAATGACAACATATTGGACCTTAACTATCTGCCACTCCCAAGTGAATTTCAAACTACAATTGTCTCAGGTCTAAAACCACAATTCAAACCAAGACACAGAAACAACAACGATATTTCTGGAAAGAAATGAGAATTGAACAAAGATCTAAGAAACCTAAAATCACAACTAGGACCCGAAAATAAAAACCATATCAGAAAAGGCAAACAGAAATATAAAAACTGGCTGCGGAAACACAAATGGAGTACCACTCAAAATGATGCAGAATACATGCTAAAAATCATTGCATCAAATAGTTCTAGATCTCTGTGGTCAGTGTTAAATGATTTAAATGGGAATCAAAGAGCGCTCAACATATTGCTGTCGAAGAAGAAGCCTGGATACAATTCTTTGGCACATCATTCAATCGACAACTGGTGCCACGGATGAAACCCAACGATCACAAGGTAGATGGGAATTGGCCTTCGATAAGCAAAAGATTATCATGCCAATCAATAAAGCAAGTAATTCCCAAGCCTCTGGACCAGATGGACTATCAAACTCCATGCTTAAAGAATCTATTGAAGAATGGCCAGACTTCTGCATGGTGTAATTTGATGACATTTCCTAAAAAAGAAAAATACCAGAACCCTGGAACACAGCAATAATGATACCTATATTTAAGAAAGGATTATTATCGGACCCTAAATAACAACTACTGGCCCATTGCGTTACTGGACGTTCTAGGAAACATATTTGCTTTGACTATCCTACTAAGACTTAAGGTTTGGGTACTAAACTCAGGACATTTCGAAAAAAGACAGTCAGGGTTCATCAAAGGTGCTGGATGCAGCCTCAGTTTGTTCATATTGAACTTCCTCAAGATAAGATCACTTAAAGCAAGCTCAAAAATATACACTGCATCAATCGACTTAGCTCAGGGCTTTGATAGCGTAAATCGTGCCCTTCTATCGAAAAGAACAAGCAGATGGAAATGTCCAAATCACATCCTGAGCACAATAAAAGCCCTGTACTCAAATACCTTGATCAAAATAAGACTAAACAACAAAGGCCTACTTAGAAAAAACACACCCATCTTTCGTGGCTTGAAGCAAGGCTGCTCGGTAGGAGCTGCATTATTTAAATTATTCATATCTGACATGGAAAAAACACTAAATGAAGTCGACGATATTCCACCTAAAATAAATGGCAAAAGTGTGAGCTGGATGCTGTACGCGGACAACCTGGTCATGATAGACCAGACACTGATTGGCATGCAGAGAAAACTGAATGCACTCAATGTATGCATCGAAAGAAACAGATTAAAAATATTCTGATCTTAGAAAGATCTAGAGGAAAAAGAAGAAATAAATTGTCGACTTGGTATCTGGGAAATACACCAATCGCACAAGTCTGCAATATGTGATACCTTGGAGCGAACATAAACCAAAGCATATGTGATAAACAACGTACCGAAGAATTAAGATCACGTATGAGGAATTTAGCAAACCAAGGAACCGTTATACACAGAAGATATGAAAAATGTTCTCTTATACCAACTATAATATTTTGTAGACAGAAGATTGTTTCAATTCTGCCCTATGTTTCCCCTGGAAACAATGGCCAATCCTGGAAGGGATATTTTGGTGGAAAATCCTAAACCTAGCGGTATGTGTGCCTACCAGCTTAATAAGATACAAGCGGGGACTATCTTCAATCTACTCCATGGTCACTTGGAAGACCCTGTCTTCCACCGAAAATTCATTACCAGTGACTCGCCTAATCAATTCTATATGTTTACTCGTAACGAGACTGAGATGGAGTGTACAAACAATGACTCCAACACTGTCAAGCGATTCTGGCTGGAGCAAATATAGAATTAGAAACACTGAATACAAATTTGGATGCAGCAAAACGGAAATTACAAGACTGGGACTGGATAGAGACCAAACTGGAGAAATCCCGATATAAGCTACATGCTGAGCTAAATCAAGACATAAGAGCTGTAAACACACTTCAGAGATACTTGAATACACTCCCTTGCACAGTAAATCGAGAGCTCTTTTTATGCTTCAGGCTAAACCTATGGCAAACCAAACAGATACTGCACTTGAGTGGAAAAACTCTAGATGGCACCAGCGAATTTAGACTCTGCAGAGCGCCAGTGGAAACCCTTCAGCACTTGATACTGGTCTGTCCTGAGCTCACACAACAGAGATCAAAGCATCTGGGATATTTAATGTTGGTTTCACCAACGAGGAGTGTGGAAGACTGGTGGGAATATATATAAAGAGGCGAAAACATCAAAATTACACTTGCCTTGACAGCGTATCTAGATATCATATTCCCGCGAGACAAAGTTGGCTAAACCTTCATGGATGACCACCAAAACTGGACAATTCTAAGGAACTGTAAAGCTCTTAATTGTCCAGAGCTTGTAAAAGATCATGGCAGATGCAATTCATGTCACTGGTTTATTACCTCACTCCCCTGTAGGACATTTTATAGCATAGTTATTTGTCTTCATGAGGTACAAGCCAGGTGGCCCTTACACAACATTTGGCACAGCAGCTATTAGTTTCCATTTATCAAATGTGACCTAAATACATAAAGATTTGTTCTGCATTTTTATCCTCAGAAGAGAGAAAGGGAGGGGTCCCAACGAGCTACCTCTAGATGTAAGCACTGGAGGTGACAGAGCTATGTAACAACGTTTATGTGCTTATAGCCACATCTTTATCAGCAAATGTAAGAATATGGGGAGAAAGGTGGTTACAAAAAATATATTCGTATTTTATTTTGTGATTACTCATAGGTTAAAAAAAGACCAACAGGTCACGTTTGCAAAATAAAACAACATAGAACAGAATTAATAGGAAGACAATTCGTTTAACACTTTTTTGTCCTAATGTTCACTCCTTGTATACATTGAATTTCAAGTGATGTTAGTAAACACATGGGTGACTTTGCTATGTACAGTTCATGTCCGACTATTTGCAGGGTCCCCATACACATTGTGTCGACATGAGTGAATCTGTTTCCAGCCTTCTTCGTAGACACACAATTGGACTATTAGTTATTCTTAGGTATTTGAGCCGATTGTGCAAGGCTTTATTCAGGACACATAAACCCCACATCTTACGGGGCGTACTAGTGTTATTACAAAATTATCTCCACATATCTATAAAAAACCAGAGACATAAATATAAATATTATATTGACCAACCACTCTATTCTCTCTAATATATATCTTAAGCCATGAGTGAAACAATGCTGTCACCCTCTCACTCTATTTTAGTGCACATCGTCTACATTCATTTCTATGACTGTACTGTGCTTATTTAGCAGTCAAATCAATATATATTCAGTCAAAATCAATTCAATTTCATGCTATATTTCAAGCCTCTTGTTATTTTTGCCCCATTTGTGGGCTTCTATTCATGCTGCGTTAATGCAAGATGAAGAGACCAAGGAAGGAAAAATAAGGGAGGGGAGGGAGGGGGGTCAAGGGAGGAAGGACTGAAAACAAAGGTGACATTAATGTGACTTTTTTAAACACTCCGTCAAAACTTATTGTGGAATGTAGAGTAAAATGAGCCTACCTATATGGCTCTTATAGTTCAAAAAGACCGACAGGATCAATCGTAAAATGCAGTGCTTGTCACAGAAGGGCTGCTTATCGTGTTACTACACAGCTGTGGAAGAAGAACCACCGGGGACAGAAAACCCAATTACTTATTTGTCAGCCGCTATTAATTGACATTTCAAAAAAGGGCATATGACTGCGCCTACCTGTTATAGTCCCACACATCTATTTAGATGGGTTACTCTCTAGCATTCAGTGACAGGATGTGTTGCGATGAGTCATTATGCGCGAACACCTAATGAGGGAGACGCATATGTCAGGCGAGATCAAACTCATACTGCTGATTTAGAACAAAAGCATGTGTATGCTTACACATGGCTTACTTTATCTTGTAAGCATGCGAAAACTCCACGCCTCAAGACGGGGGACGGCACTCGGCGCCGGGCGGGGTGTTTTTTTTCTTTTCCTTTTTCACTCGTAAAGTCGCAGGTTGAGTTGCGATGACTAGCTGAGGTGTATTTGCACACTAATGAAAGACATCAAGAGGTGTCGAACGATATTAGTATTATTCTAAAGAGTGAGATGACAGAGGCAAAAGTATGCCAGCAGGACACTTACTTTTAGGGGCGAAATCCCCGAGTGCATCCAGCAGGACCGAAGACCGCGGGTGCCGGTGAGCTTCCGAAAAAGACCTTGAACTGATTTTCATCACGTGATCCCGCTATGTGCTTTATAGCTAATCACGTGATGTAACCAGACACAGGACTAGTCCGTAGCATGCAGTAGGCCACACTTTTCTAACAGCCATTTTAGGAGTGGCGAACATCGCCGCTGCATGAAAAACGGCACCCCGACAAACCACTAGTTGAACACTACAAGAAGGCGAACCATTCCGATGATGACATTTTCTGGTGTGTTATACAAAAAGTCGACCACCACAACCGTGGTGGCGATACAGATAAAAAAACTGCATAGATTAGAACAAAAATTGATTTGTAATCTGGATTCAGTAAAACATGGACTAAATCTATACGGAGTGGAAGTGGAGCAGAAATGGTCTGTCGTGGTCTCCTGGCAGGAGTCTTTCTACAGTGGACATTGGTGAAGGAAGAGCTGCACCTAAACATATAAAAGAACATTTGTGGCGCGGAGTGGAAGTGGAGCAGAAGTGGTCTGTCGTGGTCCGGCCGGGTTCGAGGAGCGGGGTGCAATTTCGGGACACAGGAACATCAAATTGCAGCAACGCACAGTAAGACCTAGTACCTGTGCATGATATAAACAGCAGCTGTACAATCAAAACAAACTTAATATCGGGGTCCCCCGCGCCACTAATATATCACCCTCTGCCCTCACCCCCAGCCTTCCCTCACCCCCCCACCTAGTTCTGCCGTCACATGGACGAAGACGGCCGCTGCCTTTGCAGCTCGAAGAAGGGGGGTGGGGCCGCCATTCTTGGCGTCACAAAGTTCATGTCCAACAGACCCAAATACCCACAATGTTCACAACGCAACTAGACAACAGGCATAGTTGCGTTGGTCATAGTGACACATTATGTATTTCAGTCAATGTACTGAACTTACCGGAAAGTGTGGAGTCGGAAGACTTAGAAGCAAACGCAACAAAAGTGAAGGCATTCAGCAGAGAGGCACAACCGCAGAGCGTTTCCCCGCTTGGCGCCGTTTCGCCGGTCTCGCTGCAGTCCCCCAGAGGGGAGACGGGGCGAGGCAGCGCCGATGCCTACGAGGGAGATGCGGCGGCCGGTGCTGAGGACGCCGAGGACGTCGAAGAACGCTGCAGAGCGAAACGGAGGGAGATTCCAGCTCCAGCCTGACCCACAAGAGTGGGATTGATGGCAAGTCAAGAAGAGGCGGGCCAAGTTTACGGTTGTGAGATGGAGCCATCAGCAGTCACTGTGAGTCCCGAGGCATGGGTACACAGGGCAAACCAGGGTGATGATAAGTCAAAGAGCCCAATGATGTTGCCGGCGGCCTTGAGCATCAAGGCACAGGTGCACATGGACAGCGAAAAGGCGGCTGCGCACAACCTAACAAGCTCACCTGAAGCAGAGAAAATCCAAACTGAGGAAGAGTGCATGGATAGCAACTTATTAACAACACAAAACCTTAAGAAGAGGGCTAAAGAGATCAAGGAAAAATTAATGTGGAAGTCGACCACCCAAAGCAGAACGAAGCAAAAGAAGAAAAAAATGGACACTTACGAAGTAAAATTAATGCCCACAACAAGAATGTGCAACAAGACAATAAAGGTGGTCTGAATAAATACACAGCAGCTAGAAAAATCAGCTCAATAAGAATGTTGACAGATTTCTTTGAAACTCAGCTGCTAACAAAATCAAAAAGATTTAGTGAACTTTCGGACGCGGAAATTCTTGCGGCAGTAAATGACACCATGCCACACGCAAAACAGCGTAAAATGGATCACATGACAGAGACAGGGAGAGATCCCGAAGCAGTAGAAGAATCACAAATTCCAGAAATAGTGTCAGAACAAGTGTTAAACGAATGCAACTTAGTAAAGGAACTTGTGGATAGCAACAACAAGTCAGTGACAAGTGACAACCTGACAAAGAAAGCCCGAAGTGCCACAAACAGTGACGTAGAAGAGCCTAGCATGTCACATAGGGAAATTAGACCACTTGTGCCAAACAATGCAATGACAGTGAAGTCCGGTCAAGGAGAAATACAGGAGCAACTGAAAGAAGTAGAGGCCGCAAATAAGACGCCGCGTGATCAATGGAAAGCACCAACTAGGCCTACATCACAGAGCCAAGATCCTGCCTCGCAGTCACCAACAACAGGGGGAAGTAAGATCGGAGAGACAGACAGCCCTGTGCAAACAGAAGTGCCAGTCAGTCCTCACCTGGCAAATATAGTAAATTTAAATGATCAGCAGGCCATTGCTGAACAAGGAAAACATCCGAAGCAGCAAAAAAAGAAGTTTCACCGATTAGTCCTGGAAGCCAACGTGTCAGTCTAGAAAAATGGATACCTCTCATGATTGACGGCAAACATATTTTGGTGGCCGTGGGCCAACCGTCTCATGCACGATACGATAGAAATACAGGTTTCAGAGTTTACCAATGAACGGCCATTTTGATGTAACAAGGATCGCCATTTTGTTTTCTAACAATTGCTCATTGCTTTCTGTTCAAATTGCTTCACGGCACATTTTTTTGCTTACACTGCTCGACTGTTAACATTGTTGTCTGAATGTGAAAGGACAAGGCTGCAGGGCCGCGAGGCTAATAAGAATTTTTTGAAACACAACGTAAGCAGCGCCGGGAAGGAATGCCCGGCTCCCTCCCGAATGTAGCCTTGAAGCAGAGCCGCAGGGCATTTAATCATTTCACAGCTGCCAGCCAGTCTCGTTATATGGTAGAATATGTTAGAATAAAGCAGCTAAAGGCTTGAATTATGCTCTTCTTATGGCCCCCTTTACCGAGCCCTGTAGAGCGTGTCGGCTCCCAGGACACGAATAGCACCTCATAGATAGCAAGGTATGGAATGTGACTCTTCCCCCGTATGTAGCTCGCTACCAAGAACAGAAGCACTGTGTTCTGTTCAACAACTAAAAGATGCCTCCGCACTTGCAAAATTGCATATTGTTACTAGAATAGATATTTGAAGGTGTCATAATTGTCGAAAGTGTCCATCATCACACCGAGTTCAAAGAAACCCAATAAAGGGGGGTGTTAAACATGTCACAGCTGATTGTATGATATGCATTTTGTATATATGTAACTGATGTACGTAATTCACTCTCTTGCGTCCCTCGAGGTCTAGAGATACACATCGCGGAGCGTGAGACCGAGTTGGCCAACTGAGACTATTTGCTTTGCAATAAACCCTAGCTTTGAGAATGCAATCTCGTGTCTGGCGTATCTATCGTGTGTGGTGACTTGCCTTGTTTCCATAGACGTGAGGGAACCGTAGGGGCCCCTTTCAAACGAATCACCATCGAAAACACACACAACAACTGACTGTCCTCAAACACCAAGAAGGAGGTTCAGTGACCTGCCCCACGTATATGGCAGAAGCATGGTTCCTCAAACACCCAGTACATCTCAAGATCCGATGTCAAAGAAACCTGACATGTTAAGCATCATGTCAGCCATTACAATTGCACTAAACCCCTTCTGTAAATTGTATGAGGCAATGAATGATACAGTCAAGGACCAACAAGTTACTCTAGCTATGGTGCTAACAAAAGTCATGCACATAGAAGGGTACATAACAGCTAACAAAAATAATCAACATAATAATGAATTCATGGATCAGTTAACCAACAATATGATGAACAAAATCACAGCTTCAGACATTAGAACAGTGCAATCCGAAGTGAAAGTTCAGCAAAACAACACGAAAGAAGTAGGAACATAGACCAAAACAGTTATCGACCTTACGATGGAACATCAGGTCGCCAAAAGTGTGGAAGTACAGACACACACGACAGATAAAATGGAGAAACGTAACAGCAACAACAAGCAGCCGAAGGGCATGTCAAAACATCCAACAAAGGTGGTCCTGGTATTAAATAATGCACCGTTGAACAATGAGTGCAATGACAAAGTCACAGAATCCACATACAAAATCTTTGATCCAGTGAACATCAAAGAAAAAGTCGACACTGGTAGTGCTAGTACTCTTCCAGCTAATAACATAGATTCATCAAAATATAAGCATGATAACCAGCCAGTGGAAACAGTGGCGAGGCTGAGCACACTAGCGGCAGCCATCTCACTGCAGAGTACTCCTCAAAATCGGATGTCGAAAAAAGAAAACAGGAGAAAGCAAAAAGATGACCAAGAAAGTCCTGGGGTAACACTAATTCAAACAGAGACTTCAGAGCCGGAAGACACACTAATGAACCTTAGTGTGTATCCGAACGATCATGCCAACACTCCGTTGATGCCAGAACAAAATAAACATCTGACAGAGAGGATTCACCGATCATTCTATGAAGTGTCCCCAAGCATGGAAAGAGATATCAACAAAGCTTGCAAAGATCGGGATTTTGAAACCCTAGATGGAAAACAAAATCGTTTGATCTATCACTCACAAATTGGTGAAGCGAAAAAGTTTTTCCAACAGCAAAGTCCAGTGAGAACCGCTAACACAAAATCAAAAGCTTTGAATCAACCTAAAAGAGCCATTAGTGAAGTGAATAAACACGCTGATCTGTCTTGAAGAAGGAGTGTAAGTAAAGAAGGGAAGATGAAAACCAATCATAGAATACAAGAGACATTGCAACGCCATCACCATGAAACAAACAGACAACAGCAAGATGACACATCAGAGAGGCAAGCCTCAACGATCAGAAAAAAACATCATGAGAAAGAACACAACAGCAAACTAGACAAGAGAGCCTCTTTAAAACAACGAGTAAGTTCCCGTAATGCTACTCATGCTACTCATGGAAGGGGAACAACCGGGGGAGATGCGCTTGTCAAAGTAAACAGCAAGAAAGAGTTTAGATGGACAATTAAAATGACACAAAGGAGCAACAACAAGGAAGACATCATCCTAAATAGAAGAACAGTTTTGGCCATACTGCACCAGATGAATAATCTGCAAAGACTACAATCAGAAGACATACGAATAGTTGAGTCCTGGCATACTCGACAGGGGGCAGTAGCATTGCTACACTTTGACCCATTCACGGCGTACAAAACGACTCAAAAACATTAAGATGATATCTATAAACATGGATATCACATAGAAGAAGTGACGGCAAGTAAACATCAACAAAGCCCAGAAGTATTCACAAGAAAATCTGACATCCAACCTAAAGATAGGAGAAGCAAATTAATTAATACAGACAGAGGAAAATTCACAAACGGAACAGAAGAGAACACAGGCGCAGAAAGAGGCATCAAGTCGACACAGGACGGATGCAACAACACAGAACAGAGAGTGCTCTATAAACAAAAAAAGCCCAACTAAAGGCAGAACAGGCGAGAAAAAGACAATGACAAAGGAACAATGGACTCATAATAATGAGAAAGCAATGACAAGAACAGTCACACAAATAGTAGACAACAGCCTGACTACACAGAAAAAAGATGCACTACAAAGCACCAAAACGGGGCTATTGTCTTGTATACTGAAAGCACTGTCTTTGCAACGTAACAAATAGTCATTCCAGCAGGCTGAGAGGGCGACAAGCTACCAGACAGATGTGCGGCTCGGAAGAGTAAACTTATGCTCATGGAACACGCGAGGGCACTCACATTTGACGACATCAGGGGAGCCTAACCTTGGAGAATTCGACTTCATATGTCTCCAGGAGACATGGCTGCAACAAACGCCAACGATGGAAGGGTATCAGGTCATTCTAGCACCAGCCGCAAGAGGATGCAAAGGGCGGCCAACCTCAGGACTGATGACGGCATGTTGAAACGGATGTGGAGCATCAATTGAGAAAATAATAACTCCAAATCAATCAATCTTGGCAGTATTAATCACCTGGCAAGATGAAAGTAACCAAAAAGTGGAAATAAGAAAGGCCATCATAGTTAACACCTATTGGAATCCGGCAACCATAAGTGCAAGAAAATGTATTGCACAGTGCGAGGACGCAATTGAAGTAGCCACGGCGGAATACCTAGTAACAACAATACTCGTGCGCGGAGACTTAAATGCAACTTGTAAAACAACAAAAAAGCAAGAGCCACATTAGCTCAGCAAGCCACAGAACAACGAGGCAAAGAATGGCTCAAGTTCACCAGCATGCGTGGGCTGCACAACTTGGATGACGCCTTTAAGGTAACTAATAGAATACCCACATGGGAGCGTGCTCCATCAGCATCCACGAATGATTACATTTTTGTATCACAGCCCCTATTACATATCATCAAAGATTTCAACGTGCGGCGCACGCCAATGAGTGACCATAATTTGTTGGAAACATTGTGGTGCCTAGCAACCAACAAAACCATTCAAAACTTGCAAGTCGAGCCCAATGCCCAAGGCACGTGAATAAAAATAAGTGCAAAGGATATCATTGAAGCGTAAACAAAATATAAAACAGCTCGACCTTTGGACACAAAGAATGTCATTGACTATCAACCTATGTTAATCCCACATATGTGTCCGAAAAAGAGAAGTGGGCATGTATCAAAAAGGAACACAAAACATGTATACAACAAAGAGCTTATTGAAAAAAGACGCGCCTACAGAAGAGAGCTACGCGACGCCTAGAAACATCGGACAACAGAAGCACATGCAACAATCAATGACATCAAGACAAGGTATAAAGCATGGGTAAGAGCACACAGGCTTAATTTGTATCAGGCTGATGCGGAACAAATCACCAAAGCACTTATCACGAACAACAGCAGATATTTTTGGACACTAATACGAGACACCAAGCAAAATCTAGACAATCAAATTCTGAACAACATCAGTCAACACAAATGGGAAAAGCACTTTGTAGCAGTCTTTAAAGCAGAGACAAAAGAAAACAACAGTGACCAACAACTTGCAGTAACAAACTGGGTCAACTTAGAAAACAAAGACGATATTCTGGAAATAATCAAGAACTTAAACAATTCCAGGGCACCAGGCCCAGATGGCATTACCAACGCCAAACTGAAAACATATCCAGAGGAATGGGCCAGCTTCATAAGTGCTATATTTCGCCGTTGCATGGAACTAAAAGCCATACCTAAATCATGGACAATTGTTCCTATCTACAAAAAAGGAAATTTAATGGACCCAACGAATTTTCGTCCCATCGCTCTTTTGGACATTATAGGTAAGGTATTTGCGACACTTCTAATGAAAAGATTCCAAGTGTGGGCCGCATCAGCAAAATGCAATGATGATTATCAAGCCGGTTTTAAAAAAAACGCTGGAACCATGTGTAACATTCTGGCCTGCAACATACTAAAAAGCAAAGCCTTGCAGAACAAACATCGCCTATTTGTAGTCTTCATTGACTTCACACAGGCCTTCGGCCGAATTGAGAGACCACTTTTATGGAAGAAACTAAAAGAGTGGGACTGTCCAGAAGACATTCTAGCCCCAATACAAGCTCTTCACTGTGACAACACAATGAGAGTGCGTCTCAGTCGGGAAGGGGAACTATCAGCTGAAGTCAACAGCACACGTGGAGTGAAGCAAGCGTGTCCGCTGACCTCTGCGCAGTTTCTCACCTACATTGGGGATATTCAAGAAATTGAGAAACCAATAAGGGTTTTCCCGCCGAAAATTGGAATCACAAAAATTGGTCATCTGTTATATGCAGATGACCTCACCATTTTTGATCAAACACAAATAGGGCTGCAACGTAAACTAATTGCCCTACTGCAATATTCAACGGCCAATCACCTAGAAATCAACATAAGTAAAACAAAGATTATGATCTTCCAAAAAAACAGCAACTTCAACTGGCACCCAGGTCAAACCAAAATGGAGACCGTTAACGCATTTAAATACCTCAGAGTGTTTCTGGATAGTTCACGGCAAGAAACTACTATGCAAACTGAATTATACGTGAAGATGAATAAACTAGCGGCGCAAGCAAAGGCCATCGATGGGAAATTTGGGAAATTTTCACTCGTGGCAACATTAAACTTTTACAAAATCAAGGTTGTGCCTGCAGTCACCTACGGGATGGAAGCAATGCCCACGATCCCGAAGCGAATATGGGCAAAACTGGAGACCATGTTCTGTCGTAAGGTGCCGAAATTACCCCAATCTACATCAGGGGCGGCCATTCGTCAGGAACTTAGACTCCAATCATTAGAATGTACAGCAGTGTGTAATACTCTCATGCTTTATAGGAAAATCAGAATGGATAACAGCAATAAGATATTTAACATGATGAAATATGAAATGGATTCCAAAAACGGTGACATGTTAACAGTGTGGCAAGATGAAAATCTAGGCGTGTTACGTGAAATAGCATCTGAAGAACAAGAACTTATTGAAAATCCATGTAGAATCCTACGGAAAATTAAAGTGGCAGACTGGGCAAAGACAATAGACATCACAGCAAGATCTCAGCTCACCGGACACTTACAACCGAAATGTTAGAAAAGAAATGAGTTACAGAGTTTCATAAAACAATTTCCACATAAACAGGCCCGAAACTTAATTCTGCGAGCCCGGCTAAATTTACTGAAAACAAACGAGATCCTACACATAAGAGGACAAGCACCAACAATTGGCTGCCGATTCTGCGACAATACGACACAACCTGTCAAAGAGTCAATAAGACATCTCCTTATGGAATGCGCAGCCACAGCCCCAAGTAGACAGCAGTATCTGCCCCACATGGCTGGCTTTGACATCGTAAACGACGAAAACACATGGTGGTGTAGGTTAATCGGAGGGGACAAGACTACTTGGCAGATCGCAACAGCCAAAATGTTAGAACATATTGAGCAACATTTACTCAACGACAAGTCTTGTCAGAAAATTCAGTCAGGTGCAACGGCCTGTGAATGAAATCAGAACTCTGTAAACTGTAAATAGACAGTGATCAATCGATTTCTATGAATTCAACTTTTAAAATGACAAGAAAGTTTTACATTGTAAAAAATCTTATTTGATTAAACAATAACAAAAAAAAAATCTATACATACAGTGGGGTCTGTTCATACGCAAATAACTGATGAATTTGATTAACGCCTTGATTATCCTGCTTGAAACGCTACATCTAATGTGATTTTTGACACCAATCATCTGGTACTGCACTTTGGGGGCCATATACTTTGTTAATTAAATGGCTGCTTTTCAGCCGTTTTTTGCATATAGGAAAGTCGGCAATTGTCTGGCTGTGCTACGGCCTGTAAAACTCATGTTTTTCACTTCTAACATGGCCGATAGAAAAGTGTGGCCTACTGCATGCTACGGACTAGTCCTGCGTCTGGTTACATCACGTGTTTCAGCTATATAGCACGTAGCGGGATCACGTGATGAAAATCAGTTCAAGGTCTTTTTCGGAAGCTCACCGGAACCCGCGGTCTTCGGTCCTGCTGGATGCACTCGGGGATTTCGCCCCTAAAAGTAAGTGTCCTGCTGGCATACTTTTGTCTCTGTCATGTCACTCTTTAGAATAATACTAATATCGTTCGACACCTCTTGATGTCTTTCATTAGGTGTAAAATACACCTCAGCTAGTCATTGCAACTCAACCTGTGATTTTACGAGTGAAAAAGGAAAAGAAAAAACCAACCCTGCCCGGCGCCGAGTGCCGTCCCCCGTCTTGAGGCGTGGAGTTTTTGCATGCTCACAAGATAAAGTAAGCCATGTGTAAGCATACACATGCTTTTGTTCTAAATCAGCAGTATGAGTTTGATCTCGCCTGACATATGCATCTCCCTCATTAGGTGTTCGCGCATAATGACTCATCGCAACACATCCTGTCACTGAATGCTAGAGAGTAACCCATCTAAATAGCTGTGCGGGACTATAATAGGTAGGCGCAGTCATATGCGCTTTTTTGAAATGTCAATTAATAGCGACTGACAAATAAGTAATTGAGTTTTCTGTCCCCGGTGGTTCTTCATCCACAGCTGTGTAGTAACACGATAAGCAGCCCTCCTGTGACAAGCACTGCCTTTTACAAGTGATCCTGTCGGTCTTTTTGAACTATAAGAGCCATATAGGTAGGCTCATTTTACTCTACATTCCATAATAAGTTTTGACGGAGTGTTTAAAAAAGTCACATTAATGTCGCCTTTGTTTTCAGTCTTTCCTTCCCCCCGCCCCTTTCCTCCCCTCCCTTATTTTTCCTTCCTGGGTCTCGTCATCTGGCATTAACGCAGCATGACTAGAAGCCCACAAATGGGGCAAACATAACAAGAGGCTTGAAATATAACATAAAATTGAATTGATTTTGACTGAATATATATTGATTTGACTACTAAATAAGCACAGTACAGTCATAGAAATGAATGTAGACGATGTGCACTAAAATAGAGTGAGAGGTTGACAGCATTGTTTCACCCATGACTTAAGATAAATATTAGAGAGAATAGAGTGGTTGGTCAATATAATATTTATATGTAGGTCTCTGGTTTTCTTATAGATATGTGGAGATAATTTTGCAATAACACTGGTACGCCCCGTAAAATGTGGGGTTGATGTGTCCTGAAGAAAGCCTTGCACAATCGGCTCAAATACCTAAGAATAACTAATAATCCAATTATGTGTCTACGAAGAAGGCTGGAAACAGATTCACTCATGTCGACACAATGTGTATGGGGACCCTGCAAATAGTCAGACATGAACTGTACATTGCAAAGTCACCCATGTGTTTACTAACATCACTTGAAATTCAATGTATTCAAGGAGTGAACATTAGGACAAAAAAGTGTTAAACAAATTGTCTTCCTATTAATTCTGTTCTATGTTGTTTTATTTTGCAAACGTGACCTGTTGGTTTGTTTTTAACCTATGAGTAATCACAAAATAAAATACGAATATATATTTTGTAACCACCTTTCTCCCCATCTTCTTACATTTGCTGATAAAGATGTGGCTATAAGCACATAAAAGTTGTTACATAGCTCTGTCACCTCCAGTGCTTACATCTAGAGGCAGCTCGGTGGGACCCCTCCCTTTCTCTCTTCTGACATTGAGTCCTCCCCCACGAGCCCTTATCAAAAAAGAGGAGTACTGTTCATTCAGTTTGCTCTTTTGAGTTTTTCACTGTATTTTTATCCTATTTAGTAGCGCTGATGTATTGTATTTTAGAATTCGTTCCTCTATTGTCATTTTCTTTTCAACAACTTTCTTTTTCTGTTTTGTTTTCTTTGACGTAATATTGTAAAGTAAGTATTGTATGACACATGTGATTTTATTGAATCTAGTGAATTTGCAGTATTGATAAACGTGTTTTGCAGAGGTTGAAGTTCTTTTAACCAACTACAAATACAAAGAAAAAGGTTGTTTCTTCTCAGGACCTATTTACTTCTGATTAACAGAATCCTAGTCCTGATGTTTCTTCTAAGGGGTTCTTTAACTCTTGTACACTTCTTGCAACTGCATGGTATACTGTCCTGCCAGGGCTTCTTGTATTTACACACGTGTGATTGCCTGGTATACTCTCTTGCCAGGGCTTCTTGTATTCACACACTTGTAATTGCCTGGTATGTTCTCTTAACAGGGTTTCTTGTATTCACCCACTTGTAATTGCCTGGTATACTCTTTTCACAGCACTTCTGTTCATACAAGGTTCCTGCCCTCTCCCAGAATAGTACATATACTTTTTTTCATAATGCGTCTTCTTGATATAATATACTAACTGGATTTCCCATATACTTGCACAGTGTCCATTCATATACTTGTAAGGGTTTTGCCCGTAGTTCAATACGCCCTTTAACAATAAGTTATTTCATTCTTTCTCTTTAGGTTGCTTTATTTACAATTGCTTGCATTTGGTGTGACCACCAATACACCCCGGTGTACCTGCTGTCCCTGGGTGGACTCACCGGCTCTTGTTGATGTTCCTGGATTCTCTCGCGGTCCGCCGGGGAAGGTTTTCCATCCGCATCCTTTTCGTGACATTTTCCTCGCAGCTTTCCTTTTGCTTGCAGCTTCCACTTGGCTTGTCTTCCTCATTCTGGGCTCCGGTGAAAGAAGCTCTGCTTTCCTGCACCTGCAAACGCCCAAGAGTCTCTCACAGACTCCTGTCATTCCCGCAGTGTGTCCTCCTCATGCAATAACTTCTTCCTCCTTGGATCGCAAGCTGACTGGCTCCACCACACTGGTCTCAGCCTTCCAGTCTCTCAATCCTCATGGAGTGACACAGCTCTCATCAAGTCTCATCTTCTGCTCTTTACATTTCCCAGTCACAGGTGTATGCGAGCAACAACTAGAATGCTCACTGGGCTTGTGGCCTCCTTCACTCTGCATTGCTCGATCCTTCTTCCTCATCGCAGTATTTTGGTAATTCTGGGAAAGGAAGTTCACTCTTGACATTCTTAATGGTTTTCAATGGCAAGTCAGTCCAGGACTATTGATAGGTGGAACTAGAGAGGGTGTTGTCACAAGTGTTAGAAGGCAGACCAGATTTATAAGGTTGGCTTTTAGGTCTTGGGTGGGGGGGGGTGTTTCCCTATTCCTCATAGGAGGAGTAGAAGTGTGACAATAGGCCATGAGGGTATTATGTTTGGGAGGGTTATCTTCAAGGGAAAATGGGGGATACCATGTCTCACCTGATGAGGCCATGACATATCCCCGAGTATTTCCCCCTATGTGATCTTCCCTCATATAGCGCTCCCAGGGTCAGGATCAGGTAGCGACTGCCGTTCCCTGGCCACATGAGACGAGATCACCACTGAGCAATCAATGATAACTCCATCCGATTCATCACAGCATGCTTTTCGGGTGCACCTCATTCCCAAACATTTGCTTCATATACCAATATCCCAATCCCACAGCAGATCCCAGTGGCAATTTTTTCATGAATTTCAATTTCTGTTTTAATGCTGTATGCATCCTTTTTGACCTTTTTGTTGTTACCCTCGATACTAGTAGGGTAATGCCAGTACTCGCCCAGGACCATACTACACAGTTTCTTTTTGATGTGCTGGAACCACAGGAGAGGTCTACCTCCATCTTGGCCCATTATATGATTCATTGCATCCCTATACTTCCCTAAGTGTTCTGACGTTCAAACTCTGACCCAATAGTATACTGGTTTTGCTCTGCAGATGACCTTGATGTTTTGCAAATTGGTATCTAAAAATATTGGGAGGTTGGGCGCACTATTGAGTAACCCTAGAATCCTCTTTAAAAAATCTTTTTCCATTGTCGCGCGCTTCTCCCCACTTACATGGTCCCACAACTCAGCTCCATAAAGGGCCACTTGCCTTGCCTGCACCTTCTACGCCTCAAGGGACACTTTTACTGCTCCATTATCATGCTTCCCTGTGAATTTACCGGTACTCTGGTTAACTCAAAGCTAGACTATGGTGACGCATTATTGTCAGGTGTTCCAGCCTACCAACTGCGGAGACTGCAGCTGGCCCAAAATGCACCAGTTAGACTGGTGCACAAGGCAAAACAATCAGACTCAATCTCTACCTTGAGGAAAGCCCTGCACTGGTTGCCTGTAAAAGAGAGACTAGAGTTTAAGATCCTATGTCTGGTCTTTAAGGGCGTGAATAAGATAGGACCAGTATACCTATCAGATAAAATCAGAAGGTACATTCTTACCCGATAATTGCGCTTGGCAGACCAAAATCTGCTCTGTATACCAGGCACCAAATGTGTGAAGAAAGGGGATCGTAGATTTTCTGCCTACGGGCCCAGAGGGTGGAACAAACTACCTAGAGAAATAGGTGATATTAAAATCCTCTCGGTTTTCCAGAGGGCTGTAAAGACCTATTTGTTCTGTTAGGCCTCTGATAGAGTAATTGTGCTAAGTAACTCTCATAAGATCCAGTGGACCATTCATAGACAAATGTTCAATTAAAACAAAAACCAACCCTGCCCGGCGCCGAGTGCCGTCCCCCGTCTTGAGGCGTGGAGTTTTTGCATGCTCACAAGATAAAGTAAGCCATGTGTAAGCATACACATGCTTTTGTTCTAAATCAGCAGTATGAGTTTGATCTCGCCTGACATATGCATCTCCCTCATTAGGTGTTCGTGCATAATGACTCATCGCAACACATCCTGTCACTGAATGCTAGAGAGTAACCCATCTAAATAGCTGTGCGGGACTATAATAGGTAGGCGCAGTCATATGCGCTTTTTTGAAATGTCAATTAATAGCGACTGACAAATAGGTAATTGAGTTTTCTGTCCCCGGTGGTTCTTCATCCACAGCTGTGTAGTAACACGATAAGCAGCCCTTCTGTGACAAGCACTGCCTTTTACAATTGATCCTGACGGTCTTTTTGAACTATAAGAGCCATATAGGTAGGCTCATTTTACTCTACATTCCACAATAAGTTTTGACTGAGTGTTTAAAAAAGTCACATTAATGTTGCTTTTGTTTTCAGTCCTTCCTTCCCCCTGCCCCTTTCCTCCCCTCCCTTATTTTACCTTCCTTGGTCTCGTCATCTGGCATTAACGCAGCATGACTGGAAGCCCACAAATGGGGCAAACATAACAAGAGGCTTGAAATATAACATAAAATTGAATTGATTTTGACTGAATATATATTGATTTGACTACTAAATAAGCACAGTACAGTCATAGAAATGAATGTAGACGATGTGCACTAAAATAGAGTGAGAGGTTGACAGCATTGTTTCACCCATGACTTAAGATAAATATTAGAGAGAATAGAGTGGTTGGTCAATATAATATTTATATGTAGGTGTCATGATGCCTACCTCCAAGGAGCCGAGTCCGACCCAGCAACCCCAGAGGCAAGCATCATTTCTTCCCCCCCCAGGGAAGTGCCAGCGGGCCCAAGCTGGGGCCCTTTGGACACAGTCCTGGCGCCTTAGGCACCAGGCTCATGTTGGACCCCTGTCCTGGCGCCTTAGGCGCCAGGCTCATAAAGCTAGACATGTGTTGAAGTGTTTTAATGTGCACTTACCTGGGGCAGACCATGCTGCTACATCCAGGCCCTCTTGAGGCCTGAATGGAGCTACTTTACCTGTGGGACTACTTTCCACCTGGGTGTGGTCGGGGAAGGATACATACCTGATCGGTGGAAGGATACATACCTGGAACTTCTTCCAAAGCTATTTAAACCACGCCCGATCAGCAACTCACGCTTCGCGTTGTTTTGCTCCTCGAAGCTGGACGCTCACCGTGTCAGCTCCTGCATCTGGACTTCAGCCACGCCTGTCAGCATCCTGGGTCGCCTGCAAAGGGAGATAAGAGAGAATTGGGTATATAAAGAAGACCTTATCTGCTAAAGCTGCATCACGGAGACATCACACCGACGATCCTGAAAGGGAAGACATCATTTTAAAAGCATTTCGCTTCGATCGCTGCAGTGCTGCATTTCACTCACCTATCCTGGGCGCCACCATCTTCAGCAGCGATCATCCGGATCCGCACCCACTTCCCAGAGCGTAGAGAGAAAAAGACAAGAAAACAAGGTGAGAGAAGGAAGGGAATATGAAAGGCTCAGTTTCCTTCTAAGACTTACCTGTTGGGTCATTCCCATTTCATTTCGGGTCCTGCCGCTTCCTGGCATTCCGGACCCCCGCCCCTATGGGGAAAAAAGACAAAGACATTGAATGAGCGAATGCAAAGACGTTACCTGAACGCTCATCCAGAACTTACCTGTCATTTACTGGAACTGCACGTTTCACTTCGGGTCGGCGCCATATCTCCGGCATTCCGAACCCTGGCCCCTAAGGGGAAAAAGACATAAGCATTAGCGCTTGCTGCAATAAGACAATGAACATTATTATTAAGCTTGAACTTTTGAACTTGCAACAGAACTCTTACAGCGCCTCACCTGAATAGTCAAGCTTATTTTGAACTCCCATCAAACCTCAATCCAGTGAAGTAACTGGGTTTCAACGCGCCCCTGCATCAGAAGCAGGATGGAGAACTCATCCTTCCAGACCCTAAGGTGAGACTTCACGGGGAATCGTGGAAGGGTATCGTGGAGGGTTGGAAGGGAGTGGGAGGCTTGAGCATTATTCCGTCAGTAGGTAATACTCCCTTTTCACGCACAGGGGAATATTCCTGCGAGCCAGAAAAGCCAGAGTAGAGGGGCCCTTCCTGTCCATCTTCAGAGTCCTGCGCTTCACCATTGAAGAAGCATCAGCACTCGAAGCCAGACCTGCGCCTCTGTGGGAATCAGGTGAGCGTGACAGAACGCGAAGCCTACCCACAATTTCCCACCCGGGTGGTATGGACACTTCCGAGACAGATCAGCTGGCGCAGCTTTTGGGGGAATTACGGGTAGAAGTGCACTCAGCCCGCCAGGAGACTAACGCTCTCAAAAGAGAACTGATCCTATCAAAGGAAAGAACAGATGACCTGGCCAAAATATTATTGCAGGCCCAGGCAGGTCACACTCCTTTACCTAATTCCGGAGGTACTTCCACATCAATGTGTTTGAATAACCCGGTACAAATCAATCTACCTGGACACATGCCTTTGGCCCCGCCTGAACGTTTTGCGGGGGATCCCAAGAAATATGCCGTCTTTATGAACCAATGTCGTTTACACTTTCTATGCAGACCCGGGGCCTTCCCTAACGACCAGACCAAGGTAGCCTTTATACTATCTTACCTCAGTGGCAGTGCTGCCGATTGGTCTATTCCATTGGTAAATCAGGATGATCCCATTCTCCAGGATTTTCAGGGCTTCCAGGCCAGCATGGAAAGATTGTTTGCTCGACACTCTCAAGGACAGGCCCTTGATAACGAACTGCTATCCTTACGACAAGGTAATCAGGATCTCCTGTCCTACGTTGCTACCTTTAATAGACTGGTTGTGGAAACTGGATGGCCAGAAAACAAAAGGATCACATTGTTTCATCGAGGCCTGCGCGGAGAGCTTAAGGATGTTCTAGCTCAGATTGTAAATCTACCCCAGGTCTGCACAGACTACATAGACTTGGTGGTTCAACTTGATCACAGACTTCAAAATAGAAAAGCAGATCGGTTCAAGTACGAAACCCGAGTACCGATCAAAACCCACGCTAACTCCAAGAGTACCGACGTATCCGAACCTATGCAAATCGGCGGTGTTAAAGGACCATTAACGCAGAAGGAACGAGAGAGAAGGCGGCAAATGCAACTTTGTCTGTATTGCGGGACTTCCGGTCACTTTCTTCGAAATTGTCCAGTCAAACCACCTAAGAAGGAGGTTGGAGCCACTGATAACGATTTATTGACACCTGATTCGGGAAACGACCTAGCCCGACAAGCGTAGGGGTCCGCTTGCCGAGCTTGAAAACAAACTCTTTGACCTCGCATTTCGTCATGCCAATGGTGCTTGTGGACCCAAAACAGCCTCAGCAGTTGCATGCTATAAAAGCGTACATCGACAGCGGAGCTATTGGAAATTACATAGACCGTGAATTGGCTTCCAGGATTAAGCTCCCTCTCCGCCCGAAAGTAACCCAAGATGTCATTACTACAGTAGATGGAACCGAAATAGCCTCAGGGCCTGTAACGCATTCCACTGTTGAAGTGACACTGGTGGGTCAGGATGGACATCGGGAAGCAATCGTGTTTGATGTGATTAAGGCCCCACAATTTCAAGTAATTCTTGGAATTCCTTAGTTAGAAACACATAATCCCAGAATTGACTGGCGAGCAAAGAAGATAAGTTTTCCTGATTGTGAATCAACTTGTTATCCAAGAAATCCAGCTATGGGTCTAGCCTCAGCAACTTCCACCCCTGTACAGCTACCGTCAGAATACCAAGAATTCCAAGACGTTTTTCAGAAGGAACAGGCGAACACGTTACCTCCCCATCGGTCTTATGATTGCCAAATCGATCTGGTACCCAATGCTCAACTACCTTGTAGTAGGATTTATGCTCTTACGGAGCCTGAGAACCTGCATTTACGTCAGTATTTAGATCAGTACCTAGCCAATGGTTTTATTCGCCTGTCTCCTCAGCTCTGTTCTTCGTGCCGAAAAAAGAGGGTGACCTTAGAATATGTATAGACTATCGCGCCCTAAATCAAAAAACGATTAAGAATCGTTATCCTCTGCCCCTGATCCCTGAGCTTATCGACCAGGTGAAAGACGCTTGTGTGTACACCAAGTTAGATCTCCAAGGAGCTTATTCACCTGGTGCATATAAAAGAAGGCGACAAATGGAAGACTGCATTTCGCACCAAATTTGGGCTCTTCGAATATCAGGTGATGCCCTTCGGGTTGTGCAATGCACCTGCCGCCTTTCAGTACTTTCTGAATGATGTTCTTCGGGAACTTATCGATGTCTGTGTCATTGTTTATATTGACGACATCCTGGTGTACTCTTCTTCAGAATCCGATCACAGAAAACATGTTAGGGCAGTTCTTGAGAAATTGCGCCAGCACAGACTATTTGCAAAGCTCGAAAAATGCGTTTTTCATACCACAGAAGTTGAGTTTTTTGGATTCATCCTGACACCTCAAGGAGTCCGAATGGACTCGCGAAAGGTGGATGCCATCCTCAAATGGCCATCTCCTAGCTCGGTGAAGGGAGTTCAGAGCATGCTCGGCTTCGCCAATTTTTATCGAAGATTCATCCCGGAATTTTCCCGAACAGTCCAACCCATCACAGCTCTCCTAAAGAAAAACAAACACTTTGAATGGACTCTTGAGGCCGAACAAGCCTTTCAGGACCTGAAAACCAAATTCACCTCTGCACCTGTATTGAAGCACCCACACCCAGATCTCCCTTACATTGTGGAAACCGACGCATCCAGTTCGGCCATGGGAGCTGTCCTGTCGCAAAGAGACCCAGAAACTAACCAACTACACCCTGTGGCCTTTTGGTCCAGGAAATTTTCTCCTCTGAAATCACCTACGCAATTACCGACAAAGAGTTACTGGCTATTAAATCTGCTTTCAAGGGTTGGCGTCACTACCTTCTCGGGGCAAGACACACCATCACCGTAATTACGGACCACAGAAATTTACATTATTTAAAGACGGCTAACGCTCAATCTTCACGACAACTCCGATGGGCTCTATTCTTTGCGGAATTTGATTTTGTAATTACCTATCGCCCTGGCTGCAAGAATGGTAAAGCGGACGCCTTATCCCAGATTGGCATGGAAGAACCCAATTCGAGTTTAGAACCTGTGCCAATCATACCTGAACAAAGAATCTTAGGCCTAACTTCATTGCAAACTATTGAGGACATCCAAACGCAAGTAAAACAACCTCTAGACTCTTCAGCCTTACTGGAATGGAGTCAAAAGGGTCCTCATTACACCGTTAAGGACGATTTACCCTACTTCCAGGAGCGGTTGTTTCTGCCAAGTAAAGAATTGCAAGAACTTGTTATTGCCCATCATCATGAATCATTAATGGAAGGACACCCTGGTATCGCTAAAACGGAGGAAAAAATCAAACGCCACTTCTGGGGGCCTTCTTGGAGAAAAGACAAAGTCTTTTGTATTGTCTTGCGGAATTTGCGCCCAAAACAAGGGTCAAAAGAAAAGGCCAGCCGGCCTACTTCAACCCTTGGATATTCCACCGGCACCATGGCACACCTTGTCAATGGACTTTATAACTGATCTGCCTCCTTGTGCTGGTTACAACACTATCCTTGTAATTGTGGATCTATTCTCCAAAATGGCCCACTTTATCCCTTTAAAAGGTTTGCCTTCAGCTTCCACCTTGGCCAAGGAATTTCTGGAGAATATAGTTTGCATACATGGTTTCCCTTCCATATTATGTCATGATCTCTGCTTCCAAAAGATCAGGACTTGCCTGACTCCCTTGGAAGCAGACCCATAACCCCGGTTCCGAGTGCCAGCCAGTCCCAATTGGGACCTTTTGGACCCTGTCCTGGCGCCAGTGGCACCAGGCTCATAAAGATGCCCAGTCTCAGCGCTGCAAGCGCCGGGCTCATAATGCTTGGGTGGACTTACCTGCAGCAGACCATGCTGCTTACTTACCTGCCAGTTGAACCCCTGATCCTCTTCTGTTTGGGACTACTTTTCCTGTTGGGTGGGGCAGGAGCCACTCCCTAGGTTCAGAACACTGGAACTCTTCTGGAAAGCAGGAACTCTTTTCTTACCTAGGCGTGGCTGTGGAAGGAGACACCTAAGCACTACAGGAGGCTATTTAAACCACACCCGATGGATGAATCTTGCTTTGCGTTATTCTGCATTCTCTGCAGCAGAACGCTCATCATGTCTTCTGATCCTGGGCCTAAGGGAACAAAGGCTTACCATCCTGGAATCCAGTCTTCAGCAGCACCTGTAAAGACAAAGAAAGAACAGGTTAGCACTACGGTCTTCAGTGGCAGCGCATCTCTTACCTGGTCCATCGGCTGTCACCAACGCCTCGCGCTGCATTCCGGCATCTGAAAGACAAAGGCTTACCTACTCTTCGCATGCTCCGGAGGTCTTCGCACTGCATTCCGGCATCTGAAAGACAAAAGCTTACCAGCTCTTTGCACGCTCCGGAGGCCTTCGGCGCTGCATCCCGCATCTGAAAGACAAAAGAAGGTGCGTTTAAAGACATTGGGCAACTTTATTACTAACGTGCCATTACTCCTTCCCACGCCGAATCCAGTGGGTATTCCAGCACCCTTCAGCTTCTCTAAAGCTCCGAACTTGTACCTGCAAGATAAAAGGGACAGTTGGTGCGCATCGTGAAGCAGGCTACAAGCGCTTACTTACGTGCTTCCAGGCGCTTCTATTCCTCACGCGGGTTCGATCCTCAACTCTCATCAGCCCGCCATCTGCCATCGCCGGAACCCTGCAAAACAAGAGATATCATTACAAAAGACTTTTAAGACATTTGAAGTGCCCAGAACTTACCGTTCGTGCAGTTAACGACGGACAGCAGTCCTCTGAGGTCAAGAGGCCTGCACCCTTATCCAGTGAAGAAACTGGTTACGGCACCCTGCCCCCGAGGCAGATGGAGAGCTCAGCGTTCACTTACCTAAGGTGAGAGCGTTAACCTTTGGGGTTCTACAGGAGAAGAGAAAGGGAAGAGGAGAGAGGCACCCAATAACCCCAGTTCATTAATCCCATATTTTCTATCTGCAGACATCTTACTCTTCGAGTCAGACATACAGTGCACAGAGGTCCAGCCCAAAGAGCCAACCGTGTGTTACACATCACCTTTGAAGATACGGCATTCACCCAGTCAAGACCGGCGCCTCTGCGGGAATCAGGTGAGCGTTACAGAACGCAAAGCCTATCGCAAAACTCCCACCCAGGCGCTATGGAAACCTCGGATACCGACCAGCTAGCCCAGTTACTTGGGGAACTAAGAGCAGAAATGCATGCAGCCCGTCAGGAAACGAATGCTCTAAGAAGGGAACTGATTATTTCCAAGGAGCGAACAGACTATCTCGCTAGACAATTGCTACAGTCACAAGCCGGACAAACTCCGTTACCCGCATCAGGGGCAAATCTTCCTTCAACATCCTCTACGAACCCAGTGCAGATCAACCTACCTGGGAATGTACCTCTGGCTCCGCCCGAACGATTTTCTGGTGACCCAAAGAGGTTTGCAGTATTTATTAATCAGTGCCGGTTGCACTTCTTATGCCGGCCAGCAGCCTTTCCAACTGCTAAAGGTAGCTTTCGTGCTTTCGTACCTTAGTGGCAATGCGGCAGACTGGTCGATCCCTCTAGTTAATCAAGATGATCCGGTTCTCCATGATTTTCAAGCTTTTCAGCTCAGTATGGAAAAACTGTTTGCAAGACATTCACAGAGGCAGGCCTTGGACAATGAGCTCCTTTCATTGTGACAGGGTAATCAAGACCTTTTGGCTTATATTGCGTCTTTCAACAGACTGATAGTGGAAACTTGATGGCCTGAGGACAAAAGGATTACGCTGTTTTATAGAGGTCTACGTGGAGAGCTCAAAGATGTGTTAGCCCAAGTAGTGAATCCCCCGCAAGACTGTTCGGACTATATTGACTTAGTCGTTCAAATTGACCACAGACTGCAGAACAGGAAGGCCGATCGTTCCAAGTTTGATGCTCGAGTATTTTCCAAACCACCAACTCCTACCAAAGGAGTAGACTCCGGGGAACCCATGCAAATAGGGGGCTTGAAAGGACCACTAACACAAAAGGAGCGGGAAAGGAGAAAACAGCTGCAATTATGCCTCTATTGCGGAAACTCGGGGCACTTTCTTCGAGACTGTCCGGTGAAACCAGCCAAGAAGGCAGTAGGAGCTGCAGTTACCAGGGTCACAAACTCTGAGCAGGGAAACGACCTCGCCCGACAAGAATAGAGGTCCTCTTGCCGAGCGTTAAAACCAGTTCCGTGACCTCGCATTTCGTGATACCTATGGTCCTCATTAGCCCTGAACATCCGGATCGATTACATGCGATTGAAGCTTACGTCGACAGCGGTGCCATCGGCAATTATTTGGATCATGAAATGGTTTTGAGGATGAATCTGACTTTGTCCAAAGGCTGTAAAGGACGTCATTACTACGGTGGATGGTACGGAGATAGCCTCCGGACCAGTAACACATACTACCCAAGAAGTGACGCTAGTAAGTCAAGATGGACACCATGAGAAGATCGTGTTCGATGTGATCAAGGCCCCTCAGTTCCAGATTATTCTAGGAATTCCTTGGTTAGAGAAGCACAATCCTCAGATCGATTGGCGAGCAAGAACGGTTCAGTTTCCAGAATGTGTCTCTACTTGTCACCCTCGACCTGGTGTTGCACTGGCAGCAATTTCCTCGGAGGCTCCTCAGTTACCTCCTGAATACCTAGAATTCCAAGATGTTTTCCGGAAGGATCAGGCTAACTCTCTACCTCCTCATAGGTCTTATGACTGCCAGATAGACCCGATACCTGGATCTACTCCTCCTTGTAGTAGAATTTATGGCCTCACCGAGCCTGAGAATCTTCACCTCCGACAATACCTGGATCAATACCTAGCGAATGGGTTTATTCGTCCTTCCAAGTCCCCTGCTTCCTCAGCTTTGTTCTTCGTTCCAAAAAAAGAAGGGGACCTTAGAACTTGTATAGATTATCGCGCCCTGAACCAGATCACCGTTAAGGATAGATATCCGTTACCTTTGATCCCTGAACTCCTGGACCAAGTCAGAAAAGCATGCATATATACAAAGCTGGATCTTAGAGGAGCCTACCACTTGGTACGAGTAAAAGAGGGCGATGAATGGAAGACGGCCTTCCGCACCAAGTATGGGCTATTTGAATATCAGGTCATGCCCTTCGGACTTTGCAATGCCCCGGCCGCCTTTCAATATTTTATGAATGATGTCCTCAGAGAGCTCATAGATGTGTGTGTTGTTGTTTACATTGACGACATCCTCGTTTATTCTTCATCGGAAACTGAACATCGGAAACACGTGAAAATGGTCCTCGAGAGATTGCGTCAACACAAACTTTTCGCTAAGTTGGAAAAATGTGTTTTCAACGTGACTGAAGTTGAATTCTTGGGATTCATATTATCACCTAGCGGAGTGCGTATGGATTCAAAGAAGGTCGATGCAATTCTCGAATGGCCATCGCCATCCTCCGTAAAAGGTGTTCAAAGCATGTTAGGCTTCGCTAACTTTTACCGCAGGTTTATCCCCGAATTCTCTCGAATAGTCCAGCCCATCACCGCCTTGTTAAAGAAAAACAAACGTTTTCAATGGTCTACCGAGGCGGAACAAGCTTTCCAGAATTTGAAGACTAGATTTATCTCTGCACCGATCTTAAAACATCCTCGCCCAGAACTCCCCTACATCGTTGAAACTGATGCTTCGAGCCTTGCCATGGGGGCAGTTCTATCACAAAAGGACCCAGTAACCAATCAGTTGCATCCCGTGGCATTTTGGCCCCGCAAATTCTCGCCTCCTGAAATCAATTACACTATTACTGATAAGGAACTTCTAGTTATCAAGTCCGCCTTTAAGGCTTGGCGGCATTATCTTCTGGGGGCCCGACACACCGTTACTGTGATTACAGATCACCGAAACCTGCAATATTTGAAAACCGCAAAAGCTCAATCCTCTAGGCAACTCCGTTGGGCACTATTCTTTGCCGAGTTTGACTTCATAATTACCTATCGACCTGGTACAAAAAACGGTAAAGCTGATGCCCTTTCTCGGATGGGAGTGGAAGAACATTTGATCAATCCTAAACCTGTACCTATCATTCCCGAACAAAGAATTCTAGGTGTAATCGCCACACAATCCATAGAGGAAGTTAAGGATAAAGCCAGGTTACTGGTAACTCCAGCAGACATACAGAATTGGCATCTGCAGGGAAAGGACTTTACGGTGAAGGACAACCTATTATATTTCCAAGAACGGTTATACCTGCCCAGCACAGATTTACAGAAAAAGGTAATCTCTTGTTATCACGATTCTTTAATGGAAGGACATCCCGGTATGACCAAGACCTCGGAAAAGATCAAGCGCTACTTCTGGTGGCGGTCTTGGAAAAAAGATATCAGAGACTTTATAATGTCCTGTGGAGTATGCGCCCAAAACAAGAGTCAAAAGGAAAAACCAGCCGGCCTCTTACGCCCTATTGACATCCCGCCTCGCCCTTGGCATACGCTTTCTATGGACTTCATCACCGATCTACCCCCATGCTCCGGATACAATACAATCCTAGTAATCGTGGACCTATTCTCCAAGATGGCGCATTTCATTCCACTCAAAGGCTTACCAACAGCAGCAACTCTGGCCCGAGAATTTCTCGAAAACATCGTCCGACTGCACGGTTTTCCTTCAGTTCTAATTTCTGATCGAGGTAGTCAATTTATTTCTCATTTTTGGCGAAGTTGCTGTCGTTCGGCTCAAATTGATGTGAGACTTTCGACCAGCCACCACCCTCAAACCGAGAGGACCAATCAAACTCTGGAACAGTATTTGCGCTGCATGCTACAACAAACTGAAAAAACTTGGAAGATATCCTTTGGATAGCCGAATATGCCTACAATAACTCTGTCCACTCGGGAACTGGGAAGACCCCGTTTTTTCTTTTATACGGTAGTCACCTTCGAACCTCGGATGTGGATCCACTCCAAGATCTTGGAACACCAGCAGTAGACCACCTGCATTCTACATTCACCCAAGCCTTTAAGGAAGCCGTTTCTCACCTTCAAAGGGCTAAAGAACAATACAAGAAAGGAGCAGACCAACATCGGAAGGAAGCCCCCCAATATCAAGTAGGAGATCAAGTCTGGTTATCCACCAAATATCTACCTCTAAAAGGACCACGCACATTCAACCCAAGATACCTTGGTCCCTATTCCATCACTACAATAGTAAATCCAGTAGCGGTCAAGTTGGACTTGCCCCCTCACATGAAGATACATCCGGTCTTCCACGTCTCTCTATTAAAACCCGTGCAACCTCAAACCCGACTAACCAAATCTCCAAAACCTATCCTAGTTGATGGAGAACTCGAGTTTGAAGTTAAAAGCATCCTGGATTCCAAGATCTCCAAATCTAAACTATTTTACCTGATTGACTGGAAAGGCTACGGTCCCCAAGAAAGATCCTGGGAACCTGCAGAGTATGTCCACGCGCCTCGTCTAATCAAAAGATTTCATCGAACATTTCCTAACAAGCCAAAACCCCGGAGAAGCCCGGTTTGGGAGGGGCCTTAAGGGGGGGTGCTGTCATGATCTCTGCTTCCAAAAGATCAGGACTTGCCCTACTCCCTTGGAAACAGACCCATAACCCCGGTTCCGAGTGCCAGCCAGTCCCAATTGGGACCTTTTGGACCCTGTCCTGGCGCCAGTGGCACCAGGCTCATAAAGATGCCCAGTCTCAGCGCTGCAAGCGCCGGGCTCATAATGCTTGGGTGGACTTACCTGCAGCAGACCATGCTGCTTACTTACCTGCCAGTTGAACCCCTGATCCTCTTCTGTTTGGGACTACTTTTCATGTTGGGTGGGGCAGGAGCCACTCCCTAGGTTCAGAAAACTGGAACTCTTCTGGAAAGCAGGAACTCTTTTCTTACCTAGGCGTGGCTGTGGAAGGAGACACCTAAGCACTACAGGAGGTTATTTAAACCACACCCGATGGATGAATCTTGCTTTGCGTTATTCTGCATTCTCTGCAGCAGAACGCTCATCGTGTCTTCTGATCCTGGGCCTAAGGGAACAAAGGCTTACCATCCTGGAATCCAGTCTTCAGCAGCACCTGTAAAGACAAAGAAAGAACAGGTTAGCACTACGGTCTTCAGTGGCAGCGCATCTCTTACCTGGTCCATCGGCTGTCACCAACGCCTCGCGCTGCATTCCGGCATCTGAAAGACAAAGGCTTACCTACTCTTTGCATGCTCTGGAGGTCTTCGCACTGCATTCCGGCATCTGAAAGACAAAAGCTTACCAGCTCTTCGCACGCTCCGGAGGCCTTCGGCGCTGCATCCCGCATCTGAAAGACAAAAGAAGGTGCGTTTAAAGACATTGGGCAACTTTATTACTAACGTGCCATTACTCCTTCCCACGCCGAATCCAGTGGGTATTCCAGCACCCTTCAGCTTCTCTAAAGCTCCGAACTTGTACCTGCAAGATAAAAGGGACAGTTAGTGCGCATCGTGAAGCAGGCTACAAGCGCTTACTTACGTGCTTCCAGGCGCTTCTATTCCTCACGCGGGTTCGATCCTCAACTCTCATCAGCCCGCCATCTGCCATCGCCGGAACCCTGCAAAACAAGAGATATCATTACAAAAGACTTTTAAGACATTTGAAGTGCCCAGAACTTACCGTTCGTGCAGTTAACGACGGACAGCAGTTCTCTGAGGTCAAGAGGCCTGCACCCTTATCCAGTGAAGAAACTGGTTACGGCACCCTGCCCCGAGGCAGATGGAGAGCTCGGCGTTCACTTACCTAAGGTGAGGGTGTTAACCTTTGGGGTTCTACAGGAGAAGAGAAAGGGAAGAGGAGAGAGGCACCCAATAACCCCAGTTCATTAATCCCATATTTTCTATCTGCAGACATCTTACTCTTCGAGTCAGACATACAGTGCGCAGAGGTCCAGCCCAAAGAGCCAACCGTGTGTTACACATCACCTTTGAAGATACGGCATTCACCCAGTCAAGACCGGCGCCTCTGCGGGAATCAGGTGAGCGTTACATATTAGTCTCGGATCATGGAAGTCAATTTATCTCCCATTTTTGGAAGAAGTGTTGCCAACTAGCACAAATAGATGTGTGGTTATCCACCAGCCACCACCGACGGACAAACCGAGAGAACCAATCAGACTCTCGAGCAATATCTTCGGTGCATGTTACACCCATTCGAGTTAAATTGGAAAAACATCCTTTGGATCGCAGAATATGCATACAACAATTCAGTGCATTCTGGAACCGGACAAACTCCTTTTTATACTTTGTATGGTCACCATCCTCGGACCTCTGCCCTAGATCCACCTCTGACCCTGGAAATGCCCGCAGTAAATCATCTGCATTCCACAATAACCCGAGCCTTCAAAGAAGCTGCAACTCATTTACAGCAAGCCAAGAAAAAGTATAAAGAAAACGCTGATTTGCACCAGTAGGAGACCAGGTATGGCTAGCAACGAAACATTTACCCCTCAAGGGCCCGCGAACCTTCAATCCCAGATTCATAGGACCTTATTCCATCAAGGCTATAATCAATCCTGCGGCCTTTAAACTGGATTTACCGTCCAACATGCGTATTCATCCAGTTTTTCATGCATCACTTTTGAAGCCAGTACAACCAGGGACCCGACTGTCCAAGCCTCCAGACCCAGTTCAAATTGAAGGGGAATTGGAATTCGAAGTTAAAGACATTTTAGACTCCAAGGTGTTAAGTTCGAAACTCTTCTATCTTGATGAATGGAAGGGATATGGACCTCAGGAGAGATTGTGGGAGCCTAGTAACCATGTTCACGCACCTAGATTAATACAAAGGTTCCACCAGAGATTTCCGAACAAGCCAAAACCCCCGGAGGGAACAACCTTGGGAGGGGCCTTGAGGGGGGGGGGGTACTGTCATGATGCCTACCTCCAAGGAGCCAGGTCCAACCCAGCAACCCCAGAGGCAGGCATCATTCCCCCCAGGGAAGTGCCAGCGGGCCCAAGCTGGGGCCCTTTGGACACAGTCCTGGCACCTTAGGCGCCAGGCTCATGTTGGACCCCTGTCCTGGCGCTTTAGGCGCCAGGCTCATAAAGCTAGACATGTGTTCAAGTGTTTTAATGTGCACTTACCTGGGGCTGACCATGCTGCTACATCCAGGCCCTCTTGAGGCCTGAATGGAACTACTTTACCTGTGGGACTACTTTCCACCTGGGTGTGGTCGGGGAAGGATACATACCTGATTGGTGGAAGGATACATACCTGGAACTTCTTCCAAAGCTATTTAAACCACGCCCGATTAGCAACTCACGCTTCGCGTTGTTCTGCTCCTCGCAGCTGGACGCTCACCGTGTCGGCTCCTGCATCTGGACTTCAGCCACGCCTGTCAGCATCATGGGTCGCCTGCAAAGGGAGATAAGAGAGAATTGGAGATAAAGACCTTACCTGCTAAAGCTGCATCACGGAGACATCACACCGACGATCCTGAAAGGGAAGACATCATTTTAAAAGCATTTCGCTTCGATCGCTGCAGCGCTGCATTTCACTCACCTTTCCTGGGCGCCACCATCTTCAGCAGCGATCATCCGGATCCGCACCCACTTCCCAGAGCCTAGAGAGAAAAAGACAAGAAAACAAGGTGAGAGAAGGAAGGGAATAGGAAAGGCTCAGTTTCCTTCTAAGACTTACCTGTTGGGTCATTCCCATTTCATTTCGTGTCCTGCCGCTTCCTGGCATTCCGGACCCCGGCCCCTATGGGGAAAAAAGACAAAGACATTGAATGAGCGAATACAAAGACGTTACCTGAACGCTCATCCAGAACTTACCTGTCATTTACTGGAACTGCACGTTTCACTTCGGGTCGGCGCCATATCTCCGGCATTCCGAACCCCGGCCCCTAAGGGGAAAAAGACATAAGCATTAGCGCTTGCTGCAATAAGACAATGAACATTATTATTAAGCTTGAACTTTTGAACTTGCAACAGAACTCTTACAGCGCCTCACCTGAATAGTCAAGCCTATTTTGAACTCCCATCAAACCTCAATCCAGTGAAGTAACTGGGTTTAACGCGCCCCTGCATCAGAAGCAGGATGGAGAACTCATCCTTCCAGACCCTAAGGTGAGACTTCACGGGGAATCGTGGAAGGGTATCGTGGAGGGTTGGAAGGGAGTGGGAGGCTTGACCATTATTCCGTCAGTAGGTAATACTCCCTTTTCACGCACAGGGGAATATTCCTGCGAGCCAGAAAAGCCAGAGTAGAGGGGCCCTTCCTGTCCATCTTCAGAGTCCTGCGCTTCACCATTGAAGAAGCATCAGCACTCGAAGCCAGACCTGCGTCTCCGTGGGAATCAGGTGAGCGTGACAATAGGTCTCTGGTTTTCTTATAGATATGTGGAGATAATTTTGCAATAACACTGGTACGTCCCGTAAAATGTGGGGTTGATGTGTCCTGAAGAAAGCCTTGCACAATCGGCTCAAATACCTAAGAATAACTAATAGTCCAATTATTTGTCTACGAAGAAGGCTGGAAACAGATTCACTCATGTCGACACAATGTGTATGGGGACCCTGCAAATAGTCAGACATGAAATGTACATTGCAAAGTCACCCATGTGTTTACTAACATCACTTGAAATTCAATGTATTCGAGGAGTGAACATTAGGACAAAAAAGTGTTAAACGAATTGTCTTCCTATTAATTTTGTTCTATGTTGTTTTATTTTGCAAACGTGACCTGTTGGTCTGTTTTTAACCTATGAGTAATCACAAAATAAAATACGAATATATTTTTTGTAACCACCTTTCTCCCCATCTTCTTACATTTGCTGATAAAGATGTGGCTATAAGCACATAAAAGTTGTTACATAGCTCTGTCACCTCCAGTGCTTACATCTAGAGGCAGCTCGGTGGGACCCCTCCCTTTCTCTCTTCTGACATTGAGTCCTCCCCCACGAGCCCTTATCAAAAAAGAGGAGTACTGTTCATTCAGTTTGCTCTTTTGAGTTTTTCACTGCATTTTTATCCTATTTAGTAGCGCTGATGTATTGTATTTTAGAATTCGTTCCTCCATTGTCATTTTCTTTTCAACAACTTTCTTTTTCTGTTTTGTTTTCTTTGATGTAATATTGTAAAGTAAGTATTGTATGACACGTGTGATTTTATTGAATCTAATGAATTTGAAGTATTGATAAACGTGTTTTGCAGAGGTTGAAGTTCTTTTAACCAAATACAAAGAAAAAGGTTGTTTCTTCTCAGGACCTATTTACTTCTGATTAACAGAATCCTAGTCCTGATGTATCTTCTAAGGGGTTCTTTAACTCTTGTACACTTCTTGCAACTGCATGGTATACTGTCCTGCCAGGGCTTCTTGTATTTACACACGTGTGAATCCCTGGTATACTCTCCTGCCAGGGCTTCTTGTATTCACACACTTGTAATTGCCTGGTATGTTCTCTTAACAGGGTTTCTTGTATTCACCCACTTGTAATTGCCTGGTATACTCTCCTGCCAGGGCTTCTTGTATTCACACACTTGTAATTGCCTGGTATACTCTTTTGACAGCACTTCTGTTCATACAAGGTTCCTGCCCTCTCCCAGAATAGTACATATACTTTGTTTCATAATGCGTCTTCTTGATATAATATACTAACTGGATTTCCCATATACTTGCACAGTGTCCATTCATATACTTGTAAGGGTTTTGCCCGTAGTTCAATTCCCCGTTTAACAATAAGTTATTTCATTCTTTCTCTTTAGGTTGCTTTATTTACAATTGCTTGAATTTGATGTGACCACCAATACACCCCGGTGTACCTGCTGTCCCTGGGTGGACTCACCGGCTCTTGTTGATGTTCCTGCATTCTCTCGCGGTCCGCCGGGGAAGGTTTTCCATCCGCATCCTTTTCGTGACATTTTCCTCGCAGCTTTCCTTTTGCTTGCAGCTTCCACTTGGCTCGTCTTCCTCATTCTGGGCTCCGGTGAAAGAAGCTCTGCTTTCCTGCACCTGCAAACGCCCAAGAGTCTCTCACAGACTCCTGCCATTCCCGCAGTGTGTCCTCCTCATGCAATAACTTCTTCCTCCTTGGATCGCAAGCTGACTGGCTCCACCACACTGGTCTCAGCCTCATGGAGTGACACAGCTCTCATCAAGTCTCATCTTCTGCTCTTTACATTTCCCAGTCACAGGTGTATGCGAGCAACAACTAGAATGCTCACTGGGCTTGTGGCCTCCTTCACTTTGCATTGCTCGATCCTTCTTCCTCATTGCAGTATTTTGGTAATTCTGGGAAAGGAAGTTCACTCTTGACATTCTTAATGGTTTTCAATGGCAAGCCAGTCCTGGACTATTGATAGGTGGAACTAGAGATGGTGTTGTCACAAGTGTTAGAAGGCAGACCAGATTTATAAGGTTGGCTTTTAGGTCTTGGGGGGGGGGGTGAGTGTTTCCCTATTCCTCATAGGAGGAGTAGAAGTGTGACAATAGGCCATGAGGGTATTATGTTTGGGAGGGTTATCTTCAAGGGAAAATGGGGGATACCATGTCTCACCTGATGAGGCCATGACATATCCCCGAGTGTTTCCCCCTATGTGATCTTCCCTCATATAGCGCCCCCAGGGTCAGGATCAGGTAGCAACTGCCGTTCCATGGCCACATGAGACGAGATCACCACTGAGCAATCAATGATAACTCCATCCGATTCATCACAGCATGCTTTTCGGGTGCACCTCATCTAGATGAACCTCATACCCAAACATTTGCTTCATATACCAATATCCCAATCCCACAGCAGATCCCAGTGCCAAATTTTTTCATGAATTTCAATTTCTGTTTTAATGCTGCATGCATCCTTTTTGACCTTTTTGTTGCTACCTTCGATACTAGTAGGGTAATGCCAGTACTCGCCCAGGACCATACTACACAGTTTCCTTTTGATGTGCTGGAACCACAGGAGAGGTCAACCTCCATCTTGGCCCATTATATGATTTATTGCATCCCTATACTTCCCTAAGTGTTCTGACGTTCAAACTCTGACCCAATAGTATACTGGTTTTGCTCTGCAGATGACCTTGATGTTTTGCAAATTGGTATCTAAAAATATTGGGAGGTTGGGCGCACTAGTGAGTAACCCTAGAATCCTCTTTAAAAAATCTTTTTCCATTGTCGCGCGCTTCTCCCCACTTACATGGTCCCACAACTCAGCTCCATAAAGGGCCACTTGCCTTGCCTGCACCTTCTATGCCTCAAGGGACACTTTTACTGCTCCATTATCATGCTTCCCTGTGAATTTACCGGTACTCTGGTTAACTCGAAGCTAGACTATGGTGACGCATTATTGTCAGGTATTCCAGCCTACCAACTGCGGAGACTGCAGCTGGCCCAAAATGCAGCAGCTAGACTGGTGCACAAGGCAAAACAATCAGACTCAATCTCTACCTTGAGGAAAGCCCTGCACTGGTTGCCTGTAAAAGAGAGACTAGAGTTTAAGATCCTATGTCTGGTCTTTAAGGGCGTGAATAAGATAGGACCAGTATACCTATCAGATGAAATCAGAAGGTACATTCTTACCCGACAATTGCGCTCGGCAGACCAAAATCTGCTCTGTATACCAGACACCAAATGTGTGAAGAAAGGGGATCGTAGATTTTCTGTCTACGGGCCCAGAGGGTGGAACAAACTACCTAGAGAAATAGGTGATATTAAAAGCCTCTCGGTTTTCCAGAGGGCTGTAAAGACCTATTTGTTCTGTTAGGCCTCTGATAGAGTAATTGTGCTAAGTAACTCTCATAAGATCCAGTGAACCATTCATAGACAAATGTTCAATTAAAACATCTGCGCCCAGTTACGATTCAGTTCATCAGGTGCGTGATACAAACACCACAATACAATACAATATAATACAATTTTGCTAGCGTTCCACTGCATCTTGCCAGTGAAACACCTACTCTGGCAATTTGTCCTGCCACCATACAATATTCTGCATCCTTCATGCACAAATAGTCATAGGAGTTGGCCTGCTCGATGGGCCCTTCCCTGAATTTGAGCCTCAGCTTCCCTTTGGATCTCTACATGGGGTTGCTAAAAAATCAAGGACTTTGTTTTTACAACACAACCAGCCAATTTTTATCGGAAAAATTAGTAAAGACATTAAGTTGCGTTCTTAAAGCTGCAGAAAGAGTAGCACTGCACTACTGCAAACACAAGTCTAGGTATCCCATCTTTAGCCTGCATAGGAGCATCTGATGCAGTTTCCAATAGCATTTCTATGACTCCATTGATGAACATACAAAACAGTCTGGGCGCCAGGACGCACACCTGGTGTATGCCTATTTCTATCCCAAATGCCTCTGAGGTGCTGCTGTCAGTGCCCCACCTCACCATGGCCTTGTTCTCTGTATACAGGCTTTGAATGGCTCTTAGGTGGGGCATGGTTATTCCAAGTCTACATAAGGTGTTCTACAAAGTGACCCTAAGAGTGTATCGAATGCTGTCCACAGATCTACAAAGACAGCATAAATGTACATCTTACTAAGGAAGACATATTTGTCAAGCAGGAGGCGCAACCTCAGGCTCTTCTCCACCATGGAATTGCAGTACGGAAACAAGCCTGCAGATGACTTAGGATATAGTGTTCCTTTATCCAGGTTTCGAGATGACCAAGGATAGCTCTTGCAAATATCTTGCCCCCGGTATCCAATAAGGAAATGGGCTGTTAAGTGCCCACAACCCTTTATAAAGATGGGGACTATTTCTGCGTGGGTCCATGATTGTGGGACAACATCATGCCTTAGTACCGCATTGAAGAGTTAAAAAAAAGTAGGGGACCCAAATATTGAGCTCAGAAGCATACAAATCTACTGGGACCTTATCCAGACCAGAGGACCAGAGCCTTAATAAGATTTTGGCTACAAAGGGCTGCTCTTATGTCTTCTTCTGTGAGTGCCAAAGGGTTGTACCCCCGTGTTGCACCTCCTTTTTCCTGGCCCTGGTCAACAGTTTCTAGGACCCCAGGGTCCCTGTTTTTCTGATATATTTCTATAAAGTGATTGACCCACAAATCTTCGAGGATGGAAGCCTGACAGGGGCTGTAATTCTCTGCACAGCCCGATCCCATTATAGCCCAGAAATAGCGACTGTCCCCAAGTTTGATTGCAGCCAAAAGAGAATCCCATACCTCCTCAGCAAATGCTGCTTCCTTGATTTTCACAAGCCTACGATAGTTTCCTCTTGCATCATGCACATGCCCACCCCATCTTGTAGCACTCTTTTAGCCAGCCATACCAGACGTCCCTTTGCATGACGGCAATCCCCATCATACCAGGCTGTCCTTCCCTGTGCATGATGCTTAACCTCTTTGAATGCTTTTGTGAAAAAACGACTACGCTTTCTGTAAAGATTCTCATGAGCCTCCACCAGCACTACCTGATCATCTATATCGGATGGATTAAAACACTCCAGTGCTGAGGGTACATTAGTATAAACCTGAGGGTTCAAGACATCAAGATCCAACTATGCCCACTTAATAGTACAGCTAGTAGGACCTGTCGTAGTGATTGCCACATTCGAGCTGGCAGGGTTCTCTTGTTTGGCTCCAAAAAATGTGTTGTCTACTGTAATACTCAAGGGAAGATGATCACTCTCTATACGTGGAAGCACAGCAAAATCCTTTATTAGGGGCCATGCTTCGAGATTCACCGGAATATAGTCAATCAAGCTTGTGCGATTGTCATCTTTAAAGGTCATGCTCGTGGGGTAATCCCCCAGAAACCTACCATTACATTCTCTTAGGTGGGAGTCCATTATTATACTAGCTACGTCTTCCATTTGCTTAAATGTTTGGTTTGATCTTACTGCTTTCAGTTCATCCACCCCCCACACCTCATCCTCTTCCTCCATGATGCCTGCCATTAGGCCCAGGGGCTCAAATTGTACTATATAATCTCCCATCACTATCACTTTGTATAGGCAGGTATTCCCCATTCTCCAGTTGGCTATCCTCTCTTGCAAGAGGTGAAAGAGCTCGATTCCTCGCACCACGGTATATCTATTATATACTTTTTTGAGTTTGAGGAGTATGCTCGAGCCAGCCACCATTTTTACATGGAGCTCTAAGGTGACTCTAGTCCCATTCTGACTGACTTTAATTGATGAGAATAGGGATGCATCTACCAAGGTCAGAAGACTGCCACTCAGTCTTCCTCCCTTTCCTTGCGTAGTTGATATTGCAAAGGTGGCATAGCCCTGTAGATGGTGCAGGTTTATAGCCCAGGTCTCCTGCAAACAGACTAATCCAAAGTTGCAAACAAATTCCAGCCAGTTTTCGTCAGCTAAATATTTAATCACCCCTGATATATGCCAAGATACCATGGGAACCCCACTCCCTGTGACTGAATTTAGAACCAATATATTAGGATTTAAATCTTTCCCCCCTCTAAACATTAGACTCTGTTCAGGTGGAGACCATAGGGAATAGGATTCACCATGACCACACCCATATCACTTTAACCATCTTCATGGAGGGGGACTAAAGACCTAGAACAGCCAATTGGTGTCTAAACTGTATATTACTTGGAGACCCCATTTTAGGAGAGAAAATGACTGAACACATTACCCAGTATTTCCAACTAAATGACAATGGGCAAGTCTCCCTGGAGTCACTCTGAGAAGCTTCTAAGGTCATACTTAGAAGCAAATGAATCAAACTAGCAGCCCCAAAATGTATATTACTACAATCTCAAATAACTGATTTAGAAATTCAGATTCCAGGGATTCCGGAACTGTCAGCACCAGAGATGGCAGCTTGCTGTAATTATACGTCCTTAGGAATGGCTGATCCTTGTCCTACAGAAACAGCTCAACTTGCCAAGAGCCAACAAGGAGGAGAAGAAAGAAGAGATGATAAGCTGCTTGTCCTGCTAACTAAAGTAACAGTGGACATTGCAGAAATTAAAGTTAAGCTAATCAATGCGGAGGAAAGGTATATGGATCGCACTACAAAAGTGGTGGCAGTCGAAGATCATCTCAATACTATTGATGACAAAACTTTAAGATTGGCTGATCGGATAAGGAATCTGGAGATCCAAAATGAAAGATTGTCTCTAAAACTATCTGAACAAGAGCATTTTTCGAGAAGAAATAATATAAGGATTGCTGGGTTTCTGGAAAATGTGGAGCGGGGCAACCTTATGGTTTTTTTGCAAAAGGTGCTAGTTTCCATGCTTAACTTGGATCCAAAAACATCACTGGAAATGGAGAGAGCACACAGATCATTAGGTCAAAATCCAGCTATGGGCAAGTGACCTAGACATTTAATTGTCAAGTTTCTGAGATTCCCAACCAAAGAAATGATACTCAAAAAATCTTGTGATATTGCTGATCTGTCTTGGGGAGGGAATAAAATCATGATTTTTGCAGACCTGAGCAGAGACGTCAAAGAGAAAAGGAAACTCTTTAATATGGCAAAGGAAAAGGCAAGGAATAAGAAGCTTATATACAGCTATTCTCTGTGTAATTATAGAAGGACAGACGCATTCATTCACTGATTACAAAAATGCTGGAGCCTTTCTGACTGATTTGGACAATGAGCCAATGGAAACTACTTCAAGCCAAAAAACAGTGCAGCACAAGAAAAAAAGTTGGTTAGTAACCTGACAATATAGCATTTGTTATTTTACTCTTTACTTGTTTTTGATGAGTTATCTGGTTTTGGTAAGTGTTATTTTTTATGTACATTTTGTTTATCAATTGGCGTGCAAAAAACGCTATTTTAAACGGATTTAACAAGGCTCTTTGGAGTTTGTTTTTACTCAGAGGATCGCAAGAGCGAGACCTGAGGAAAGCACCTGATCTTGTTTAATGTAACTCTACGTTCATACGTATGAAGTAAATGGAGCATCCAGGATATGGAAAGTATGTATGTGATGGCGGACACAGAGATTAATGCTGCTGCGGCATATGGAAGGCGAATGCTGAAAGGGCAATACGCTTTTAAAGGATGCAAGGGATACGCGACCTGCACGTAGCTCGGAGGTGAGTCTCCGCTATATTCATAAAACATGTGGCTGCCGGGCAGGCTGTGGTCTGGGAACGGAGACCTCAATAGATACGGGCAGACGGGAAAGCATTGGAGACGCGGTCCAGAGCACATCACATCCCAGCAGGTGAGGGACAGAGCGGGCACAACTGGCAAGCGCAGGCTCCGACATCAGTAGCACGATGGGGTGTGCCGCTGTGAGGGACGCAGATACAGCAGGCTGCGTTTGAGTCACGAGAGCTGTGTGAATGGCATTTGTTATACAGCTCTGACAAAAAGCTGCTGTAAAATGCAGGAAAAACAAAGTGAGCACAAAGAACAAAATAAAGAAACTCCATGTAGGATTAACAATGCCTCATTGAATACGTTTGATCGTTGCTGGGATCAGGATCGTTTGCTGTTCATGGTCTACATACTTTGTCTGTGTCGAGAGGAAAAGAGCATCTTGGTGCTTTTACACAGAGGATTTATACATGGGTCATGTGAACTAATACAGCATGAGGATATATATGGGTTCTCTATATTATACTATTTGTCTAATACAGATGTTAATTTCCCAATCTTGGTAGCAGCTTTTACACAGAGGACTTATCAGGGTTGCCCAATTGGTAACATTAAAGATGACTGAAGTACAGAGGATTTGCAGTGGAGAACGGCCAAGGGGTCAAAGATTAATAAACTCTAATAGGAACAAAAGACGCTCTTTAATGGGGCTGGCTGAAAGTATAAATGTCAATTATTAAAGTCTGAGAGGATTGGAAAGTGGGAATACAACACTTTTAGAGGGACAAGTCAAGGATGCCCATTATCTCCCTTCCTTTTGAACCTAGCATTAGAACCCCTGTTAAACTACATCAGACAACATCTATGCCTCAGAGGTTTGAGTGTGGGAGACAGAGAAATTAAAGTCCTAGCTTATGCCGATGATGTTACGATTATCTTAAGAAATACGGAAGAAGGAGGTGCTATTTTGAAGGGCATGTTTGAAGAGGTGGGGTTACTGTCGGGTCATAAAATAAATTGGGGGGAAACGGTGGCTTTTCCAGTCAGAGAAACTCTGGTATGCAACTAATTAATGGATTGTAATTGTAGGTGGGAAAATGTGAGTGCAAGATATTTGGGGATCTACCTTGTTTGTTTGTTTGTTGTCCCTCACCATCCATGCTCACCTTGTCTATACTGATGCCTAATCATTTGCAAAACATAAGCCCTATCCCTCTAGACTTGGAAGAGTGACGATTCAATAACATCTTTGTATATTTTGGACTGTTGAGCAAATTCCCTGAACGATCCATTAGGTATGTTTCTTGTAAAAACACCACATCCACCTTTTCCCTCCAAATCTTAGACCATATTTTTTATTTTGTTTGGGGGCATTCAGGCCTTTTACATTCCATGTGCTTAAACTCAGCAAACCCATCTTACATTTCTTTCTAAGTGTCTTTCAAAATCAGCTCACCAATGTCACCTAATTTGTGAACACATTATAATGTCAGTAATAGAACATAAGCAGTTTGTAAATTCTAACACCTTTATACTCAAACTTAGATCCTTCACAATTTTTGCTATTCTTCCTACTTTGTTATGAAATAGAGTGCAACACTTTTCCTCATTTATCACATAGACAAACACAAAAACACTACAAACACACAAATAATTAATTTGGTTAGAAAGAATCCAACTAATATTGGACTCACTTATAAATCTAATATTTACAAAACCCTTACTGTTCCTAACTATACCCCCAGAACTCATGCCAGCTATATATTTTATTTTATTTTCCCTTCCTCCTTTGCTAGTTTCATGGCGTCTTACCTGTGTACCAAGTTAGCCTTCCCCTTATCCCTAGTCCCAACTTATCAACAGTTCCAATACATCCCTTTTAACTTGAAGACTGTAAAATGTTATTATTGCTCCCACCACCACTTGCACACCACCCCACTACAATCCCCCAGTAACCATGACCTCTGACCATGAAATTTGACCACCCCTGTATCCCATGGCTTACTTTATCTCCTTTTTGCTCTCACACCTACCAGTGTCATTTAGTGATCCTCCCATTTTGATCTGAGAACTGAGCCCTCTCAATATCTTTATGTTTCAAGGCACCAGACTTACAATATTTTTTTATCAATCCTATTTCTCCCTCCATCAGTTGCTCACCATAACAGTGTATACTCCAACCTCACATCCCCCTTCCCCACCATTCTGTTAAAAATGAACAGCAGTAGTTAATCCTTTAGACTCTCAACAGGTCACAAACAATAGGTTATCAAGTTTCCCAGTGTCGTATTCCCACTTTCCAATCCTCTCAGACTTTAATAATTGACATAAATCCTTCCAGCCAGCCCCATTAAAGAGCGGCTTTTGTTCCTATCAGAGTTTATTCATCTTTGACCCCTTGGTCGTTCTCCACTGCAAATCCTCTGTACTTAACTATATCTAGTTCTCTAAGTGACCTCCTCCCCGAATCTCTGCTTCGTGACTTTCTGGGAAGCTATCATCACATTTCAGATTATAACTTTAGTTCCCAAAGTCAAATGTTTATCAACGTTATCCCAATAGATAGGCCTTCTCATGTTTTTCAATGATACTTGCATCATTTCTGTCAGAGTTACAATTCCGGAGAAAATGGACAAAGTATGATACTCCATACAATCATATGTAAGAATAATGACATGCATATTATTTCCTTCAATTTACTGGCATATTTGTGCTCCCAAAATCTGTATGTAGGCGTGGCCCCTGACCTTCGTTGAGCCAAGCCTGCCATAAAATAACGTAACATTTCTTTCGTCCAGTGCTAATGCTCATCTGTCCTTATCTTCCTTGAGCAGATGGTATAACTCCATACCCTGACTCATGTGGCAGTCGCCTGTAACTTGTCAGTTAGACCCTGGACTTCACCAGGTTTCATTTTAATTCTATGTATTTTTAAGAGTGGTCTTCCATTAACTGGGTCTTTTGTTTTCACAGTGGCCACCTGTACACCTCATAAAACCTTAGTCCGACAACAAGCTCCGTCCCTTTTCTTGGCTCTGTGAGTTTCAAAGACCTTCCCTGATATTCAAGGGAGAGGTGGTCATTGCTTGGGCCATCGAATCTAATGAGAAAATGCCTTTTGGGTTAAGCACAGTTTTTGTACATGCACAGAAAACTGGTATTTTTTAATGTTGCAATTCCTTTACACATTAGCCTGCTTTAATATCGCGCATCATATCATCAATGTCCAACTTCACATTATAATATGCATTTGAATGGTTGAGGTAAGGGAGTTTCCTCTGTAAACAGTTCCTTTCAACCCAAACTGCAAAAGGTATTTAAATCTATGACAGCTCTTTCTTTCAGAAGAATGCATTTCACTGTCCCGATATCCTGTAACGGAAGGCAGGCCTCTTTTATTTTTAGCTTTGTCATTCACACACGGCACACTTAATATAAGTCTTCCTGTTTCTGATAACACTGTTGGTGTATTTGGCAGTGTTGAACTTTTCATGCTGGACTTTTGGTCTGACAGTCAACAGTGTGCTTTCAAATAACAGGAAAGTGTTTCTGCATTGTTATGCACCTGTCAGCCCGACGCACTATCCTTTTGTCCTTGTGGCTGCATTTAAACCCCACAAAACCCATGGCAATATCCGTGACAGTGATCAACGCATTCAATTGGTGTAAGAAAAAGAAAACTTCTTTAGCCTTAATGGCACTTGATGAGATTAAAGCTTTTGATAGCATAAACTATCCAGAGTTCTAAATATGTTTGGATTCTGACCCAATTTTATAAAACTAGTTTTTGCTAATTTCAGTCAACCCAATACATCTATCAAAATTAATAAAATACATTATGACCCACTCACTATTCATCGGGGAATGCGTCAAGGTTGTCGCCTGTCCCCACTATTATTTGTTACGCATGCCAACAATGCTAACTACATCTTTCTTGCGCACTTCAACATCCTTGGCAACCCAGAACCAAGTCAATGAAGGAAGTTAACCACAGCCTACTTGACACACTGAGTCTCACACAGCACATGGAAGAACCAATCACAGGAAAGGTAATACCCTCAAACTCCTCAAAACTGCACTGCACACCCTCCATCACAACTCTCCTATTCCGCACGACTGGTCGGACCATCTGGCAATCCTCTTTGAAATCCGTCACACCAAACAACTGAAGCAAGCCCATTGCAAACCAAGCAATCAAGCCTTCAGGATCCTTTAAGAACTTCCTAGTGGAGGCTCTCACAGAAGACCTCACCATCTCCAGATCACATGCGCTGATGTACCTCTGACGAACCAGTGCTGCAACACGCTTCTCGAAGAACTCAACACACAAGCCTTGTTCCTCTTCCACCTAGATTGTGGCAAAGCCCTTTTGAAAAGGCCTGCGCACCGCAAAGCACTGCAAAGGACTATTTGCTGTGCTGCTCCCTTGATCTGTGGAGTCCATTGTGACTGCTCGTTTTCTCAGCAATTTCACTTCGTGGGACTCTGGCACTCTCTTCATTCGAGTTGCCGTTTTGCCGTGGAGGAAGTCTTTTAGTGTGACTCCGCTTCGTGCCTGACCGGCGTCAGAGCAGGAAACAGGTGATTACGGAGAGTCTCTCCTGAGGCTTGAGGCTTAATGGACAGTGATCGTTTTTCTACATATAAAACTCTCAACAAGTAATTTCTAATACCTATTCTCTTTTGCATTTTTTTTAAGGTGTTTTGGGATTTGTCACGCCTCCTACTCAATGTGCAACGCCCTCCTCGTCATCATAAATTCACCGCCCTCCAGCGCACCCGCGCTGCGCACCACGAAGCACTGCCAAGGACTGTTTGCTGTTCGCGGTGCGTGGCGCGTGGTGCCTGGATTTCTTCTTAGTAAAGCTTGTTTAGCTTACTACTAGCCCCATTTTGACGCTATAAGCAGCGTGCGTAGTCACTCTCAGGCATCCTATTGCATGATTGAAAAATCCACAGCTCGTTTTGTAGATATTCTGTTGGGGAGTCGGTATTTTGTGTTAGTCTTTACAAATACATGAGTTCAACTTATGGATTCCACTCCACTTACTTTAAGGAACGGAAATCGACTGAGAGAATCTGTTAAAAAGCCTGTGCTCAACACGCTCCCAAAAGTGAAAATGGAAGTGCCTCATGCTATAGCACTAGGTCAGCCATCCTTTTTATCTGTCTCCATACAAGCAGCTCCCTTGCTTAGCTCTGTAGAGCATGTTCCTCTTCTGACTCCTACTGATCAACACAGTGATACAAACTTGTCTGCTTCATCACTGGAAGTAAAAGAGAACATACCCTTTACTCTACAAACTGCCAATGACTTGGATATTAAGTCAGAGGCTTTCCCGGGGGCGACTGATAATGCTCATATCCCCATCTCTGATATCTCTATGCTTGCACCGGGTGTAATTGCTGCCCTGGAAAGGCGTATTAGCGTCCTGTGGACTGCGTGAACAAGTTCACTTTCATCCTACTCCATGTCCTACCTTAGTTACGCTCAATCAGCCTACAACATCTAGGAAGCATTCTAGGGACTTCTTTGCGCCTAGCAAAATGGGAAGCTCTCCCACACGCAAACTTCAGCCCCAAATGAAACTACACTCAGATGATCCCTCATTTCATGATTCTTCTAACAAACAATTGCCACAAGAGTTTATCTCTGCTCCATTCTCTCCTCACTCCCTAATGTCTCCAATTACGCCTAATGAAAATTCCTCCCATTTGCTCGAGCAAGAATTACATTCTTTTCCTGTCCTTACATGCATTTTAAATTTACTTGATAAAGGACATGAATTTACTAATTTGCTATTAAAGGACATAAAAGACTCAATCCTAACTAACTCTATCAAACTCTAAAATCGAAGGGTTTATGTTAGCTCAGGAAGCTTGTCATAACTTCCATATAACCTGTCCTGAACGTACGGCTGAGCTTGTAAAGAGGAGCTTGCCTGCTACTCTACCAACGCAGGCCCCGACATCTCAAAGTACTCAAACGGCCAAAGTCACCTTTTTGCTAAATGGTATGCCAACATCATTCGCTAATGCAGTTGCCAAACTCAATGTACTGGAGCCCTTAAATTATATCTCTCCAGTTATAGATGTAGTAGAAGTGGCTAAACTTCAACATGAGAGAATTCTACAAATCGAACAGATTCTGTTCAAATCACAGCTGTTCTCTGCGGAATTGTTTCAAAATGATATGACTGCTCCGGCATCTGCTTCTGAGGATCTCTCTCCCGATAGTCCGTCAACGATTACGAATCTACTTGATGAGACCACATCTAATGAGATGCTAGATTCAACTGATGTATCTAAAAATATTTACCATCCATCTCGTAGAATGAAAAAAGCCTATCAGAGAGCATTGAAACGGAGAAACAAATCTAAGATGAATAAAGCCCCTATTTCTAATGTTAGCAATATAGCCTCCTCCTTGCAACGCTCAGCCAAAAAATGTGATAATGTTGATGCCACTCTGAACATCTCTCAAATGGGAAATGAAGATTTTCAGTTCAATTCCAGTCAATTAGATGAAGAGAGTTTAATTGCACTTCAATTGAAATCCTCTAAAAAAGCACAAAAAAGAGTGAAGAAAGGTGTGTGTTCCTCCTCTCGCAAACCAATTGATGAGAATGTACTTGAAGAACACACTACTGTTGGAGCAACGTCTGGTTGCGAAGGCAATGTACCTTCTAGCTCCTTGATACAGGCAAACTTGAATACCTTTTTTCCTCTTGTGGAAAATAAAAAAACTTCTTCTTGTGGTGCTACAAGTAACTCCAACAAAGGGGTACCCGAATTAAATGGCTTAGTTCCTGTGGTTGCTCAGGCATTGATTCACCAACCTCTTCCTGCGCTACCATTGTTGGAACCCCAAGTATCCAACTGGCAGTACATTGCACCTCAGACTCCATCTCCCGGTATAGTTTCACATGTTTCTAACTTGCCAAGAGTGGCGTCAGTAGAGCAATCTGCCTACTCTTTGAACAGCATACCCCCTGTAACTTCTGCTCAATTACCTGTTGCACCTTGCATTGATGAAACTAAGAGCACTCATGCGCAGCTTTCTCCAACAAGCGCACTTGCTGCTCCTCTAATTATAATTAACCAAGACTTACTATCATTCAATGACATCCCTGAGGAAACCCAAACTCTAATTGGATGGTCTAGTAACCCACAAATTGATGGTGTTGTTCCCATCAATCGCATATTCTTGATGAATACTCTATACAAAATTCCTTCTTTGCGCAACTTAATTTCACAAGATGTAGAGTGGATAAAGTTACCTCTGATTAACAATAATCGCATGCTGTGCAAAGTATTATCGCCTATCATAGCGAAATTAATTTAGGAGTATAAAATGGATTTGCTTTTTCTGGGGTTCGAATTACAAGCATTTTTATCTTTTGAAAACGCAATGCAATTCTTAGAATTCACTCCTCCTTTGCTGTTAAAAAATTGTATTGCTTCGAATAATCTTGCTTCTGTCCCCTCAAAGAATGCAAAAATGTTAGTACAACTAGCTTCTCTCACCTCTGCATTGAATGGTCTCTTGGGGATCTTGCCCCCAGCAAAAGCCCCCTCGCAACTGGTGACTGTGAACCCCACCTCTACCGTGACGTCATAATGTAATAAGTTCATCATTCAGTCTTGGAATTGTTGCGGATTTAATAATCTTCTAACATGGTTTGCAAACAGGAGTATGGAAGGCTTCCCTTCCATTTTATTTTTACAAGAAACCATGTGCTGCAATGAATTTCATCTTGATGGCTTCACAGCTTTTCATAATGCCACTGCACAACCTTTTTCTGGGCGTCCAGTCGGTGGTATTACCATATTACTCAACAATGACTTCTCCTTTGTAATAAATCACAGTGTGTCTAATCAATTGTTCTTACTGATTGATATTGATATTAACATTTTTGGGCCGAAAAGAGTGGTGCTGATATCAATATATTGGAATCCCTCTACCCTCTGTATTGAGGAAGCCATTCATATCTTAAATGAAACGTTAATGGATATGTTCTGCAAACATCCAGCTGCAGAGTTTCTGATCTGCGGTGACTTTAATGCATACTTATATGCATCTTCTAATGTGCCCCTGCCACATTAATCCTCTTACCATTTCAAGACTGCTCATGCAAACGGTGTAAGATGGACACAGTTTTTCTCTTGCTGGGATCTCGTTGTGATTCAACCTCACCGTCCTCAGTCCTTTTTTACTTGGCGTAGGGGAAACTCATGTTCTTCCATTGACTATATAGTTGCCTCAAAATACCTTTCTGGTATGATTTCACCGATTAACTCGTATTTTCCATCTTATGGCGACCACGCCATACTTTCGGGTACTATGATTGTAGATACTGTTTCCTTTGATAGGATGCAGGCAAAGGCATTAGTTCAGATTGATAGATAGCTTCTCACAATTCGTTGGAATATTTCAACTTGCCGATGACTGACATTTCTAGTCAATCGGGATTGGTGGCCTGATTCCAATTTCGAGGATAAGCCTTCTCAGGCCATTCTCGCCTGGAATCTTCAGATGATACAATGTCATCTAACTGCTGTAGCAGAATCGTCACAGAAGCAGCAAAACACAACTCCCTCAGCTTTCCTCTTAGCAAACATATTTGCTAAATTAAAAAAGGAAAGAAATAGCGATTTAAGAACTCTAAAGAGAGTTTTTTTCTATGGATTGTATTAGCTATTTGACAGCCCAAAACATTATTTTACGAAAATACAAAAATAGCATAAAAGCTGCCCGTACCTCGTTTCACTTAATAGGTAATCAGAATATGGTACGCTTGATTTGTCATCATAGTATTCGCGATATATGGAAATTACTTAGGGCGTCGAACAAAAGCTCCCAGCCTCCCCTGGAATCAGCTATAGATGGCAGTTCATGTTTTATTTTTTTTAACAGAAATATCTTTTACCAGCACGATTTACACAAGCTGACATCACGGGTTTAGTTACCTACATTCCAGCGATTTGCCCATGGTCTGTTGAAGACATCTTTTTTGCTATCGCAAAGTTCAAATCTTCAAAATGTGCAGGTCCTGACGGGTTCCCTCCTTGCGTCATCAAAGATGACCCTCTTTTTTGGCCCACCGTGTTCTTGAGGATTTTCAATCAATCTTCACTTTAATATGTTTACCGCCTTCCTGGGTTAGTTCCATCATTATTCCGCTTCATAAAAAAGGGCCACTAAATAATCCTCTTAACTTTAGGCCTATTGCCCTTATAGATGTTGCAGCCAAAATTTTCGCACTGCTTTTATTGAAGGATGTCGAAACCCACACTACGGAAAATTGTATTTTAAACAAAGTCCAGACGGGCTTTCGAAAAAATATGGGGACACAATTAAATGCCACGATTCTTGCATACTTAAAAGCTGAAGCTCACGGTCCCCACCGGGGACCGATTTTCATAGCATCTTTAGACTTATCTTCCGCATTTGACTGCGTAATTCGTAGTAGAATCTGGGACAAAATGTTAAAACTTAATTTTCAGCCCTCCTTAGAAGCACTCATTGCATTGCTACATCACAACACTTCTTTCAGAGTACGTATTTCGAGTAAAGGCCTTCTGACCGAGTCAATTCCGACTGCAATTGGCATTAAGCAAGGTTGTAACCTTGCTGCAGTTCTATTCAAACTATATTTAACAGGCATTGAAGGGTTATGGGACTCCTCTAAATCCTACATTGTGCGTCTTGGTAAGCTTCAACTCTCTTGGTTGGCGTACGCCGATGATGTGTTCCTATTTGATAGTACTCAAACGGGTCTCCAGAACAAATTGGAAACCTTTCATCTTTTTTGTATTGCAAACAACCTGACAATAAATTCTTCAAAATCGAATATTCTTGTGCTTTCTTCGAAAAAAAAGGTGCGTACATTTTTTCTGGCATATCGATTCCATCCACATTCAAATCGTCAAACAGACTATTTACTATAATCTAGCAAATAACTCCTCTGCTACCTTTTGGCAAAAAGCACTGGCTGAAAAAGTATTACCATTACAAAACCAAATGAAAATAATCTTTTGTAAATACTGTAAATTCTCTTTACTTTCGTTGTTTGAATTTTACTCCAAAAAGGTAGAGGCAATTATTTTATATGGATTAGATCTATGTCATTTAGATCTATCCACTTTCTTAAATAAATTGCAAGCCAAATTGTGGAAAACAACCCTCGGCCTACCGGCCTATCTACCGAATGCAATTTTACGCCATGAACTAGGTTTAAATTCCTTGGCATCGCGCCATAGTTGGCGTATATTGAAGATCTATGCAAAGATGTGTTTTCCTCTAGAAAACTTGATATACAAAGACTTTCTTGTCATGTTGAGGGAATCCTACCCGGCATCGATTGTAACTTTCCATAAGCGTATACTTTCCATTTTATCTGGTATTAACATTCCTTCTAGGGACTTGCAATTCAAACTAAGCATAGCACATAAACGTTTGTTTTGGAACGATTGGGCTGCAACCTGCACTCAGATATCGTATTATGCATCATTCACTGAATATGCGATATTTAGACAAAAGCAATCGCCACACCTACAATATCTCATTCTTTGCCCTAGTGTTGAAACCCGGACTCTATACATGCGATTTCGCTTAGATTTACTTCACACGAAAGTGAGAATGAAACATTGGTTCAGGAATTCTAACATTCTTAATGATACTACCTGTAGATTTTGTAATAAGGCTGAATCTATAGAAACTTTAAAACATCTCTTTCTTTCATTTCCGTTTTTTGAAACCGAGAGGTTTCAAAATATTAATTCCTTCAGTTCTACTCATACAGATTATGGAAGGGAACTAATCTGGTCACGTTGTATGTGGGACTCATGCAATTCAATAATTTTAGCGACCGTACGCCTAGTGAAAATCATTGAGGCAGCTATATCTATCCATTTAGAGACTTAGAGTTTACAAGCATTGTTTCTGACTGGCTCACTTATGATATGTCCCAATAAGAATTTAATCTATTTGTGATCTGTGAAATGCTTTGATGAGAACCACTAACTATGTTTTTTTATATAATTATTAACCTTGGATGTTTTTTGCTTCTTGTAAATTGTGTTTAATGTAGACATTTGTAATTCTTTGTTTTTAAACTTTGTAAAATAACAAAAACTGTGTGTAAAGATGTTTATTGAATGAAATTGAATTGAACTAAGATGTAATTTTGTAAAGATGTGTAAGCATCAAAAACAAAATTTAGTCAAACTTTAAAAAAAATAAAAAAGGCCTTGCAGGGACTACGCTGGCACCCCTGAAATGTGACCTGCATGCTGCCGCAAGACTCATTAAAGGACTCTGTAAATTCACACACATCATCCCAACCTTCATCAAACTGCACTGGCTCCTAATGCAAGCATGTATCATCTTCAAATTCTGATGTATCATCTAGAAGGCTGCAATCCTGAAGTCCCCAACCTACCTCAAGGAGAAACTCAACATCTCCGGAGGCCTGCGATCCTGCAGAAGTAAGGAAATGTGTAGATTTGAATTACGACGGTGCAGGAAGGGAAGAACCAGAAGACAGGCTTTGTCTGTCTACACTCCAAGACTCTGGAACCTCCTCTCTCTGTCAAGATCAGACTTGCCCCATCATTTCTACAGTTCAGTCAAGAGCTGAAGACCTTCCTGTTCAAGGAATGGCTCCTCCTTAATACATAGGTCCACACACCCTACACTCCCACCCTACCTGAGTTTCAGTGATCTGCTCCCCATAGTCTCCCCCCATTTTCTTGTAGATTCCTTGCTGCCAATTGCCCACCTTTGCTCTCCCCTGTTAGCTCCATGCTCCTTTTTTCTTCGCTTCCCTCACTGTGGTCTACCCCCTATGATTGTAAAGTCATTGCTTTCCGAAGATAGGTCTGTGTTAACACAATAACCTAATAAAGAAGAAGAACTGGAGCGATCAATCCCACTCACATCTTGGGAGATTATATTGAAAAGAGCAACCAAAACATCTATTTGCAATATGATCACTGAGAACTCAAAATCCTCTATCGTTCACACCTTACCCAAGACAGATTGCACCAAATGTACCCTGCACTTTCCCCACTTTGCTGGAGGGAGTTTGATGTGGTGGGCTCCATGGCTCACATATAGTGGCAAAAACACACACTAGGGTGCCTCTAGTGATGCTGGGTTCATCCCAGCAACAATATTATAACAATAAAGGAACAAAACCCCAAGTTAAATTGACAATAGCAACAAATATCACGCTTTTCCAAGGTGCCCCTCGTGAGAGACCCAATGCGGAATACAACAGGGGGTGCCCCAACTTTCCGAATGCATACAAAGAGAACAGAAAGATAGAATGACGTTCTAACTCCAACTACCTAAATTCCCTCTAGTGCTAGGTTGCGCTGGTGTGCTGCTTATCTAAAAGCAGACAGAATAAGGAATGGAAGTTTACCAAAATTCTAGTATGCAACTGAAGGCAAATAATATTTTCAGGCTGGGGAAATCTCCTGTTGAGAAAAAGTTTCGACAACACTGCGTAGGGAGCGCAATGTGGGACATAACAAGCAGTATTAAAAACAGTGTTAAAAAACATACACACTAGGTCAGTCTACTCGTGGTAACAATACCATTATAATGACCTGTAGACCCAATATAATGTGTATTGGTGTTATAAAAGATAATCCAAGTTATCAATTTAATCAAACAGGTTTTGTAATAATCAATGGGGTTTTTTATGAACATTCAAATTGTTCACACTAATGTTTCTGTCATGAAACTATTGAAGACAAAGAATGCTTGCTCACACTTGGGGGGACGCCTCAAGGAAAGGTGCCCACTCAGTGTGGAAGCAAGAACATGTGATTCCTTTCAGTTCTTACCAGTTTCAGTGGTGTTTAAACAAATATACCCACTTTCTTCAGGACAGTCTTCATATCAATACATTTATGTCAAGGATAATAAGGATGGATCTCGTGATACTTCAACCCTCCTTGTCATTACTGCCGTAAGACACGTGACAGGTAGTTGACCCTGTAATGAATAAAACAAGATTTCCAGCCATAATTTATGGGGAATGCAATCACCACCTCAGATGTGTATTACAGGACAATAAGGACCTTATACAATGACACCATGCAAGGGTCAGTCCAATCATAAGGCTGAGTAATAACAGCGTGAGTCATCATCAGCACACTCAAAAGGGTTGTGATATGTCAACATAATAGATTCTGAGTGGTAGCAACTCTCCTAACCAAAACTGTATGTATGTGCCATGGAGAAAATCACTGCCACTCTCTTTGATACTTTAGTCAGATATAGACTGATATGGGATCCATGCATAACATTTGTCAACTCAGACGATTATTGCTCCCTCAACAATGGAAATATTTCTCATTCTCTTAAGTTATATATGTGATTACCTGTAACAAAAATACCGGGAAGTGAACCTTATTCCCATGAATCCCAGGAAGACTGCACCCTCCTCTCCTCCCCCATATGGTCAGGGAGCTATATTCCAGCCGTACACATGCAATGACAATGTTCCCCATGTCAGAGGAATACTGTGTTTGCTGCTCTCATTCAGCATGAAAAAAGTACAGCACCCCATGCATGTTATGCCCAGAGAGAGATTCCCTGGTCATCGTACCCCTGTCCCCAATAGTTGGCAAGGGATAGTAACACTGCCACACCAGGGCAGAACAACCATACAAAGTTTAACCTGAATCCACACCCATTGCACAGAGGTGCCCCAGAGAGAGATCCAGAAGATTATATTAGCCCGAGCCGAAGTTACCAATTAAAGACAGGATTTAGATTTAAGAAAAACACTTTCTGCTTGGTTAATGAAATCAGCACAGCCAGTATTACTATTGCCGATGGATACCCTGGGTTCACTCCACAATTTTCTAAACAAGGAGACCCCAACAAAAGTGGTGTTACTACGTCTGGGATCTCTGGCAACTAAATATGTTTTTTTGTAGCAAGCTGTGGCTGGCTGTTGGGGTATCTTCAATGTATTTCAGAGACTGTGGATAGGACTTATTTGGAAGTGAGAGGGGAGAAGGAACCAGGAAGGAGTAATAAATAACAGCTGGAGGAGGTGGCAAGGCAGTGGAGAAGCTTGGAACAGATGTAGAAGCAGAAGAGTGTCTGGTGGAAGAGTTATGAGGAGTACAGTGTTGGCCCTTATTAGAACATCTTCCTCATGTGGAACCCCTTGGTTCCTCACCCCAGTGCCCAAGTACCTGTATTGGGTTGAGACAGAGACGTATAGTAGAGTGCTTTCCCAGCAGTTACTTTACAACTTGGCTGTCTAGTCCAGCTAGGTAGGCTTTGGTATGCTGGGCCCAACCCCCCAATGTGAATTTCTTATGTCCTCAAAACCTTCGCATCAGAAGACGTGAATGCACAAGTTGTCTGTAACAAATCCCAAGAATCCAAGAACTGTTAAACCTTTGAGTGTCCCTGGGCATAAAAAGGGAATTCCGGTGGCGAGTACTCACTTTGGCTTTTCTTTTTCTCTTTTATATGTGCAGCAAGGTGTATAGAGCTCCAGCATCGAAGGAGAATCCAGATCAAGGAGGTGTAAAACAAGACATGAAGTGGGAGAATGGGAAAACAAGCTCCCCCCGATCTCATCAAGACCATGGCCTATAGGATCACGGCCCAGGCACCCCCCACGGGACGAGTTTGTCTATCTACCACATGAAAAAATACCCTGGTTCAGGAACATAAGGGTATGCCCACCAGCCTGTCCGACTCAAGCCGACACCTGCGGCATGGATGAACTCGACTAAGCCACAAGTATCCACATCGTTAGAGGTGCCATAACGACCTAGCCAACTGCCAAGAACACACGTGCCAACATGCACACTGGTCACTCACACACCAACCTACACGAAGAACATATTCAGTGCTATGACGTAGGTGACTGACACACCCACTGACGTGCATCGTTGTTAATTACCACATAGGTTTTTAAATAGTAATGCAGAAACGCAAGACGCCTGAAGAGCTCGTGTATACACTTGCTGACGCTTCTCCCACCACTCGCCCTGTGACGACACCATCATGTATCCCTAACACTGCTTGTGACACCATGTCAACCCACGATATCCATACAATGGATTATGTATCGCCACCCATGAACTAGGCCCGAATAGGCCGCAAGCAAGAGCCTCACCAGGAAAATCCTTTAAGAGCAAGAGTACAAGTGCTGATCATGCAGAATGAGCCCCAGCGAGAGCTCATAGCCAAGGCCATGATGTTGCAACTCTCATGCTACCAGCCCGGCGCCAAGGTTACACCTGTAAAAAAGCCGAGCCCACAGAAACTAAATACAAATATAATGTGCAGAATTCTGCTCCAGCTACGGTCTCTCCACATGTGACCAAGCTGATCTGACAAGATGCCAGACCCACGAGACAGAAAGTCGCCTGGGTCCCACGTCTGGGACACAGGTTGCAACAGCGAAGCGGCAAGATGGACACCTACGGCGATGGGAATAACCAGCTCACAAGTCTATGAGCAGACCTGTACGTTGTCTGCACAAACACATAGTTGCACATTGTTGCTAATGACAGGTCCACCGCGAGCTGGGAACGACGATGGTCCCAGGCTTGGGGGCTCGCGTGAGGACCAATCAGAATGCAGGGGGGCTCATCACTGACGTCAGTAATATTAGCCAATCACCAGGGGTCCCCTTTTAGCAATTTTCAAGTATCTAATAGTAGGGACAGCCCAAGTATACCACCTGACTCATCCTTAACCACTAATATCCTTCTCCATATGTATCCTATACTAACCCTACCACTCGGGGAACCAATCTGGAGTGGCAATAGTTTTTTTGATAACTTTCCCAGGTGACGCAGGTAGCGCGTCATAAAGCTGTAAAAAGGGCCTGCGAGCCCCACTAAGAGTGAGAGTCTGGACAGATGCGTATGATCCGAGACCCATCCCTGCCGTTAATAAATAAATAAAATAAATAATAAACAGCAGAACCACCTTGCCCCTTGTGTGTGTCTCATACTCCTTTTGGGAAACACGGGAGGATTTGGGGCCTCCCAGCCCAGAGGTCCGCGGACGGCTCTGCCGACCCCGGGATAATCACCCCTACAAGTTGGAGGCACTGCTGAGATCTCTTTAAGGTCTACCCTTTTGAGTTTTTTTCTTTTTCCAAGGCCTCTCGTTGCGAGGAGGCCCGTCAGCGCGGCCCCCTCTGCCGCTGCCCCCTTTTGAGGACTACAGGACCATCGTGGAATTGCGAGAAAACCGGACAGCGCAATCCGGATATTGGCCCTCGGGAGCGGGTTGAGAAGTATCCCGCCCACGGTTGGCGAGTGTCCAGACGTGGTCCAGACGAGGGGAGGTGGCGAGCCGCTTGGAGGGGTGCACGCAGTCCAGCGGCCCCACATCAAGAGAACTTGGTGAGTATGGCACACCCAACGAGCAATGTGACATTGTGCGGGAGGGGGAAGGAGTTGTAATAAGGGCGGCAGGAGGTGTTATTACAGTGTGTTGCGAAGATTTGAGAGTGTTGATAGACGAGTGAGCGGTAACTGGACAGGTACAAGGGCCGTCCTCTACCACGTCACGGAAGCAGTGGGTGGAGCCAGAAGGCACTACGTGCGGTTGCTCGTAGACACTGATTGGTCCAGATCGTGGGCACCTGTAGAGGGTGTGTGTGTGTGGCTTTCCTATGAATTGCCGTGTTTGATCAATGAGTAGATGAGGATCCCTATTGACCGAGCAGTTGAAACTCGATAGATAGATGAAGTTTTCCTGTAGGAGGTAGCTAGATTGTTGCCAAGTACGGAAGATAATTTGCTCGTTAAGCCCCCCCCCCCGGCGAGGGGTGTGTCACACGCAAGGCGACACAGCGTGCGCAGTCCGATTATAAGGGTGTTTTGTTGGTTACCTTTTTCTGGGTGTAACTAGAGGACAGCTGTGGGGTTAACGGGGACAAGAAGTTAAAACTTATTGCGCGCTCTCTTGAAGTGTAAGATCTTACCGGTAATAGTTGAAAGAGGTTGGTGACGTCACCCGTAGGGCCTTCATAGGACACCTTGACCACATTGTGTTGTTTGAAGGGTAGTAGGGGAGTAAGCAGAGGATAAGGGCGGTACAACAGAGGTGGGGAGGTTGCGCACGGAGACCGCCGGCCACCCCAAAAAAACGCAAAGGGTGAAAAGGGGGAAGTGACCGTGCACGTAGAACGCTGGCCACGCTGAGTAAAGTGGAAGAAAGAGGGGAGTGGAAAAGGTGGGGCGGCTGTACAAGCACATCACACAGAGCACGCAGCCGCAGGGGGCTTCATGTGCCGCGGCCGCAGGGGGACGTACCATGGTATCAAAGGAAGAAAACAGAGGAAAAGGACTGTATACTTGTAATTGTTCTACTTGGTTGTTTTACTTTTAGCGGACGGCAGAAAGTCCCCAATCTACGGGGCCAGGTAACGACGGCTGTGCTGAGGGGAGTTAAAAGCACAGTATAACCATGTCATACGGGTCGGGATCTGGAGGGTGGGGGAACACTCCGACTACCCCCCTCCAACATATTTGCAAAACGCTGTCACCCCACAGGGAAAAACTTATCAAATATAGCATAGAATGGACACAAGGAACAGACAACAAAATGACGACACCATGGCCGCCTAACAGCAGTTTTGAACCGTACGTCCAACACTCACTGCTGACACACATACACAACACGTACAAAGGGAAGAAGTTGGCACATCACGTGGAGGTGTTTAAGTTGTGGAGGATGTTCCAGGGATCCCGGCCAGGACCAACCAGAATGTTCACCATGGAAGGGACGGCAGAAGAGAAGGGGAGCGAAGAAACAAAGGAGGGGAAGGAGATTAAGAAAGGAACGGGGAAACGGCAACCAGTAATGCACAGTGCGCGGAAAGAGACAGAAAGGGGGATGAAAGGTCTGGTAATGGACATGAAGTAGAAGTAAAGCGGGAAGGAACAGAAGTCATGCCCCTAGCACAGGTAGTGAAGAAGGAGGAAGGTGGGTTGTATCCTGTGACAGAGTTATGAGAAGCAGCAAGGCAACAACTGATGGCAGCTGAGGGGTAGTCAAACCCGCATACAGCCCTCCACCATATACCACTACAAGTAGCTACCAGAGGGGGGGAGATGATGAGCACGGTGGGTTCGAGTTCCACGCAGGCGCGCACAAAGGGAGGGAAGAACAGTGAGGAGCACACTTCGAACATAGGACAAGACGAATGGATAGCAGCGCAGGTGCTCTTAAAGCTGCGAGGGACATTAACAGGAGAAGAAAAAGATGTGGTGAGGAGAATGAATAAGGACGACACAGGTAGTACTGGAATAGGGGGTGAGGAGAGTAAGACAAGGGAAGGAGAGCTGTCACAGGAAAAGGAGGAGATGTTGGAGGAACGATTAGCTGAATTGAGGGATGAGCAGAGTGCACTGATTAAGCAGCTGGAGCAAGAGGAAGGAGGAAGGAGAGGAAGAAAAGTAGGGATGAGTTAGAAAGAATGAAGGAGAGTACAGAAGAAAGGAAGAGGAAAGCGGAGAGGATGAAGGCAATAGCAGAAAGGGTATCAGCACAACATGAAGAGGGGGGAGGAAGAGAAGGACAAGGAAATGGAACTATGGAAGAAGAAAGTACTCTCTGAAAGTACCAGCAAATACGAAGAAGGTAATGTAATAGAAAGCATATTAGAAAGGGAAAAAGAAATGGGAAAGGAGGAGAGAGGAAGAAAGGATATTAGCGAAGGTAAGTAGTGAGGTGATGGAGGAATTGAAAAAGAAGAGAGGAACTAGGTGGTGAAATAGTGGAAAAGAAGGAAGAGGAGAGCAGAGAGAGGAAGCTGGAGCCTGGGGTAAGAACATATGCGCGTCGGGATGCGGAAGTGGCTACAACATCAGTGCAAGGGGGAGTAACTAGTAGAGGCGAACAGAAAGGAACGGATTTAATAGACTTAAAACAGTGACAGTAAGGGGGAAAAGGACAGATTTGGGGTTGTCGCTCCAAGATGAATTTTGCATCGAAGTAGAAGAGGGCGCGGGAAGAGAAGGAAGTAGCGGTGGTAGGGAGAGCTTAGATAAATTGTACATCACACGCGCTAACGGGGAATCACCATGGGCATGCAGGAAGAGGGAAGAAGAGAAGTGAGGAACAGGTAAGAGAAGTGGCAGGAGGAACAACACACGCAGTAACATCCACATCATCACTCCCAACACGCCCACCCACACCCGTGCCTGAACACACACCATACATCGGCAGGCTCAGAGACCTCCCAGGACGCAGGCAGGAAGAACAGCCACTCACAGCTGCAGTGAACAAAGAGAGTAATAGGAGAGGGAGGAGAAGCGAAGGAGAAGTTTTCGACAAGCAGCAGTAATATAGCTATGGCAGCAGATTTACTTGACACAGAGGAAGAAGAAGAGTACACGGATTCCACCCCGCGACAACGGGGGGGCAAATGGGGTACAATTTAATGCCACTATTGGAGAGGGGAGGGGCCAGATCACAATATGTCCTTTGGAAGCATGCTGATAAGGAGAATATGAAGTGCAGGCTCCCATCACTAAGCGGAGGAGCAGGGAAATGGATATACGAGATGGAAAAACACACCGCGGGACAGACACTAGCAGTGGGAGACGTGAAGGGACTATTAATATCAATATTAGGGGATGCGGCAGATGACATTTGGAAGAGGGCATGCTTCCCCGGAGTTACAATAACAAACACGTCACATGACGGGGCGCCATTTGCCAACTGCAGGCATGCATTGTGGCAGGCCCTGAGGGTCCAGTACCCAGACACATCAGATATAGGAGCAATTACGTCACGCAAGATGCGTGAGAATGAAGATCCTGTTGATTATATCCAGGAGATTCAGGAGAAGTGGCGCTTGGAAACTAGGGAGCAATGGGACAAGACACCAGCCATTTTTTACCACATACTAGTACAAGGGCTCCCGGAGACAGTACAAAGACAACTGAAGAAGATAGTAGGAATGGAAGCTAAGGCCTGGCCGGAAATACAACTAACAATAATACACCACTGTAGGATGTAGCAAAAAAAGATGAAACAAAATGAAGAAGATAGGAAAGCAGAAGAGGCAAAATTAGTGCAGAAAAAACTAACAAAGTATACCATGGAAGGAGCACTAATAACTGCACTGGCAATAATGGCACCAAACCCCACGCAAGTAGTGGCTGCACAAGATTCCACACAACAACAAATAGTACCATTACCACAACCACCACAACTTATAACACAATAGATGCCACCACCCCCACCATACACGGCTCCCACAGGAGGAGGGTACATGCCACCGGGAAATGGATATTATAACAACCCCCCGGGGAAGAGGCGGAATGATGAGAGGGAGAGGGTATGGCCAACATGCACAACAGCAAGGGGGAGGATTTCGAAGTTACTACCCCAATGGACAACAAGGATACCAAGACAATGCAGGGAGTTTCCCATGGCAGGCCAGGGAACCACCTGTATGTTGGGTTTGTGGAATGTTGGGACACATGTCACGCACATGTAGAATGAGACCCACCCCACCAGCCTGGGGGGAACAGGGACCACAAGGGCCTATGAGGGAGCAGCAGGTTTACCAGCAACAGCAGGGAACGCAACAGAGCAACACAGAGCAGCAAGTATTACCACAACAGCCACAGCAACAGATGCACCACTACGCTACACCACAACAACAGTTACAGACATGCACACCACCGCAGCAACAGGTGGCAATAAGACAACAACACCAAGTGCAGCCGGTACAGCTCACTCAAATACAGGACCATAAATTGACACCCATTGATACACCGCTACAACAAACACAGTTGGGGAGGGTGACTGTCTTGGGACACAACCCTTACACAGGAAGCGGTAAGTCACTGTTCCCACAATAGGACAGCCCACAGACGTCCTTGGTGTGTCCCATCCTGTCGATAACACCTAATAGTGCGGAGGAACCACGCATTCAGGTAGCGATAGGTGACAAAAAATGTTCCTTCCTTTTTGACACTGGGGCAACTAAGTCTTGCATAAGGGAGGGTAAATTTAAAATGTCAGGCGAGGCCATGCACACTCAAGGATTCTCTGGGGCTAGAGGGTTGGTTCCCTTTACTGATAACATCTCCTTATCTATAGGAGATTATGACATGTCTGTCCCACTCCTGTATTCAAAGGAGTCGCCAGTGAACATACTTGGAAGGGACATAATGAGCAGATTAAATATGACAATTTCCTTCACGGAGAACGGCATAATTTGCTCCACACCAGGAATAAACATGCTTACTGCATGACAAATACTGCAAGCTTAATATGGTCAGACAGTAGCTCGAGCTGAGCCTGTGGATGGCGAACTGTTCCAATATGGAACAGACATGGCATTTGCATGGATGCCAGGAATAGAAGGGAAGATTTGGAGGAAGCCAGCAGCATATTTATTCAGGCCTGAGACACCAGCTAGTGAACCAGAGGGGAAGGTGATTTCAGTGAGCATCGAGAGCATTATAGCAACTGCAGATTACATCGCAGTACATGCTCAAGACAGGGAAGGGAGAGCATGGAGAACAGTAATAGCACTGGCTGAGGGATGCAGGCTCACGCAGGTGTCTGACGAAGAGCTCTTTTCAGAGAACAAAGGAGAAGGAGAGATGGTATTCATGATGAGTGTCGACATCTGGTTAAGGGTGACATACAAGCAAGTAGCACTGAAAATGGCAATGGCATGCGAGGCACCTGCATCTACCCCAGTACCATTTTACGAGGAAGACATGGCTAAAGTTCCAGCATCACTGTGGACACCAGTCCCTATGACATGGGCTGCATAAAGAGCATTGGGGGAGTAAAAATAAAGTTGAAAAAGGGTGCAATACTACCTAGAGTGAAGCAATACCCACTATCAAAAGAGGCAGATGAGGACATATACGAAACCGTAACAGTCCTGATAAATAATGGCGTATTGGTACCATCAGAGTCAGCATGTAACACGGCTGTGTACCCAGTGCGCAAAGCTAAAGGGGGGTCTTGGCATTTCATTCAGGACCTCAGGCCCTTGAATTACATTGTAGAGGCAGAATACCCCATAGCAGCAAACCCAGCCACGATACTATGTGGAATACCAGCAGGGGTATCACGGTTCACCCTGATCAACCTCAAAAATGCCTTTTTCTCAATACCTCTGCACCCAGATTCACAAGATTTGACAAGCTTCACATACAGGAATACAAAATGGAAACACACCAGGTTACCACAAGGGTACTGCGAGTCACCCTCAATTTTCAACAGAGTAATACAGATGGATTTGGGAAATATTGAAATGGAAAGCACAGTGCTGCAATGTGTTGAAGACGTAATAATTTGCAGCACAACTGAGGAGAGGTGCAGGGAAGACTCAGTAAACATGTTGACAGTGTTGGCTGAAAAGGGGTACAAGGTAGACAAGGAAAAGTTACAGTACTGTCAGGAACAGGTACTATACATTGGCCAACTAATATCCCAGCACGGAAGAAACATTGCACCACAAAGAGCACAAGCCATAACCAACAAACCACAACCACAAACTGTGAGGGAGCTGCAGCAGTTCCTGGGCCTATGCAACTACTGTAGAGCATGGGTTTTTGACTACAGCTCATACATAGGACCCCTGCTCGAAGCACTAAGAGAGGCACAAAAGGGGGACAAGAGGTTGGGGTGGACAAGAGAAATGAGAGAGGCGTTTGATGAGTTGAAACACGCCATATCCACAGCTCCCGTACTAGCCACTCCAAATTACGAACATCAATTTTTCATTTTTTTACATTGCGACTCTGCAGTAATGAAAGCAGTATTGACTTAGAAAGCTAGCATGGGACACAAGCCAATAGCTTTCTACAGCGGTCACCTGGACCCTGTCATGTTAGGACATTTCCCTTGCGAACATGGCCTCGCCGCAGCTGCATTTGCGGTGGAAAAATCATCGATAACAATGGGGTGCCCCACCACATTATTTGTGGAACATGCACTGTTTGCAATTTTAAACAAACCTAAGTCCACACTGACCACACAGAGGGCATCAGTTTACGAGATCATTTTGTCCAGACCCGAATTGACAATTGTTAGATGCAGTACCGTAAACCCAGCCAGATTCATAGCAGAAGCTGTTGAGGAAGGTGATTATGCCCACGATTGCACGCAGACTATTGAAATGTACTCCAGCACAAGGAAGGTGGAGGAGGATGCCTTTAAGGGGGGTGAGATAATGTACATTGATGGGTCATCAACCATTGATCAGAGGGATGGGTAAGGAGAACTGGGGCAGCAGTAGTTAAAATGACAGAAGATTTGATGTATGTCCCAGTAAAATGCGTGCAATTACCGCAGCATTATTCGGCTCAGGCAGCGGAATTGGTTGCACTGATTTTGGCACTAAAGGAAAGTATTGACAAAAGAGTTACTATATACTCTGACAGCGCATATGTCACTTCAACAGTGCACTCCGGGTTAATAAAATGGCAGAGAAGGGGGTTTAGAAGAGCTGATGGCACCCCAGTACAACATGCCCTCTTGCTAGCAGAATTGATTGAAGTAATTAACGACCCCCCCAAGAGATAGCTTTGGTTAAGTTTCAAGCACACACCAATGGAGATGACTATATCTCGAAAGGAAATGAAACAGCAGACGCACATGCCAAGCATGCTGCATATTTTGGTGAAGTATGGACCCCCCCAGAATCAGAAAGAGGGAGGGGGAGATCAATGGTAAGACAGATGATGATCAAAGAGCGGTACACTCATCTCCCTGCAACACAGATAATGGAATTGCAGGCAGCTGCACCAATGGCAGAAAAGGAATTGTGGATAAAGAGAGGATGTACGATGTCCCCAACAGATGCGCTGTGGCGTCAAAATAATACTGGAAAGGTGGTCATGCCGTTGGCACTGTTGAACACCGCCCTGGCCCAGCTTCATCATCCAGCACATACAGGAAAGGAAGTGATTGCAGCACGAATTAGGGAGGCTTGGTTCTGCCCCAAGTTAAATTCTCATGTTACTAATTTCATCAGCAACTGCCTCACATGCCAACAGTTTACGGCCGGTCACACGCTGCAAGTGATAAAAGGTACTATACCCCGGCCCGAAGGACCCTTCCCACACCTTCATATTGACTATGTTGATATGATCAATGTATTTCAAGGACATAGGTACATGATTGTAGTGGTATGTCCATTCTCCAGGTGGATCGAGGCCGGACCCTGCTCACACGTGGATGCGTTTAGAGAAGTTACATTTCTAGTGAGAGAGGTCTTCCCCAGGTGGGGTGTTTGCGAAGTGCTGTGGTCGGACAACGGCCCACACTTTGCTAATGAAATGTTTGAGCACATCACATCTCTGCTGCGTATTAAACATAAATTTGCATGCGCATACCATCCGCAGGCCAACGATATATGTGAATTCCTGAATGGCCTATTAAAAGAGGAAATTGCAAAAATTCAGCAGACAACTAAAAAGAGCTGGTTGTACTGCCTTCCAATGGCTCTATTTGAGCTGAGGAATAGGCCAGGATCTGATCACCACCTCACTCCCAACGAGGTGGTGACAGGACGTCAAATGCGCCTTCCTTTAACGCCAACATCAAGAGCATTTACTGACCATGATAACACCCCAACTGTTTTTGGTGACGAAATGTATCACTATGTGTCTTCCTTGATTACTAGTGTCGCCTTTGTATCTCAACAGCTCGAGCGCACACGGGGCGGGTCGAAGAGCTCTCAACAAGAAGACACCAACGACGAACAAGGGAAGGAAGGACTATGCACTATTGCGGAGGGAGATCATGTGCTCCTCCACAACTTCAATAGAAAGTGGAACAGCCCACGCTTTACCGGGCCCCACTTGGTGGAGGCAGTGGCTCCCACAGCAGTGAAGCTGCACGATAAGCGCGCCTGGAATCACCTACATGACGTGAAGCCCTACAAACATCAGACCCGCCCTAGCATTGACGACAGGACCGTTACAAGACCAACAACATCGACAACGTCAGCTACAGACAAGGATACAGCAACCGCCGCTGAGGACAAGTGTGTCACTGCCCCCGACCACTCCTCAGCCACAAACACTGCCATAGACTTTGGACACTTGCACATAGCCAACCCCATGGTCACGAGATCACAAAGTAAACAAACTTCTGCCCAACCCAGCCCCAGTCCCCCGAACCCCAGCCCCGTAAATGACACTACCGATTGAAGGACATTGTACAACGAACTTGGATGTTGCACACACACATATAAAACACTTGTATGTTTTTCTTCTACCTTCTCTCGCACATGCAGGTACCGCATATCATTGTATTGTTTAGAAAGTGAAGTAACCAACAGTGTGCTGTGCCCAGGAGTAGATGCTGCCCACATATGATAACACCCCTGAGGCCCTATCACACCAATTTGTATATCATATAAGAAGGCCAAAGTACCTAAAAAGAAGGAGGGTACGCGTATATTACATCGCATTTGTTTTGGCCATAGAACAATCATTTCCACATCTTCACAAGCACTTGCCGGCTCTAAGAGATAGGTCACTAAGATTAGCGTGGGAGCAGCTCTTCGCCTGGGCACTGAACGATTACTTGATAGGGAGAGCTTAACTAACAAATATTAACAATAATAACGAGCACGTTCAGGATTTTCAGGCGGGCACCTTTAACGTCGCAAGAATAAGCTGCCGGACTGCAGCGAGGTAAGAGCAAAAATGCCAGTGAGATTAGCTCTTGTAATTAAATTGATAGGGGTGTTGGTCATCACTGGTCTATTGGCTGCCTCTGCATGGCAGAAAAGCTATGCTACCAATGTTGTGGCTGTATCCAAAACTAACCTACACCCTCCCACGGCTGCAACAGGTATGATATCAGGTGGTACTAGCAACCCTAAAGGTAAGGGAGGTATAGTTAGACGCAGCACATACAATGACAATAAAGGTATCGATAATTACATAACAGACTCTGCACACGTCTCAAACAACATGTGGTACCAGCACATGACCCAAATTGGTAAGCAGACAAGTAAGGACAACTGCTATGTGTGCTCATTGATCCCATACGCCATGAGCGCATCAAGAACATTTGTTGCCACTGAAATACAGGAAAAAAACAGTGCTATGTATAATATATCTGGCACTATTCCAAACGAGGGGACGATTACAAGGAACGGTGGTGAGAATGCAGTGGAAAACAAGGGACACATACCCATACGAAAATAATTTCCTCAAGACATACTTGAACTACCACAAAAGCAGCTTACATGCTGAAGCATTCAGATACATGACGGATGGCCCCGACAAAGGAGAAACGAAGAAAGTAATGCTAGAATACCTGCTGTGTAATTGGTACGCCACTGAAGTTCCTGGTCTACAAGGATGCTGGGAGAGACCACTGATAACAATAACTGGGAAAATATACATGAACAATGAATGGGAAATAGGAGTGGTTGGGAGCAACATGATAATAAGAGAAAATATTATCACCATACAGGAGCACAACGACAGATGTTGGACGACGTGAGGTAAATATGTACCCATGCTGACGGGGATGGAGAAGGATGAAAACCCAATAAGCATACTACCACTGACTGCACCCAAACTATGCTACCAACACAAATAAGATATGGATGTGGGATAAAACACCAACTGTGGAAGCGTAGTGGAACTACCGGAGGGGGGTGCTGGAACGGCAGTTATAATGGACCACTATTGGGCCTGCGGGGATAAGGCATACCACACCTTGCCTCCATTATGGAATGGAATATGTACCATGGTACACATCAATGTACCATCATTGGTAGTGCCTCAAAAACATGTTAACATGGCCAATTTCCCCAAGATGGACGAAGGGAAGAAGAGGAGGAAAAGGTCTGTGCAATCACAAGAAGGAGAGAAAAATAAAAACAACAATAACATTCTACCAAGAATGAAAAGACAAGGAGAACCCCTGACAGGAAACTACCTGTGGGGAAGATCGGAAACAGCACTCACCTCCATCCCACCAGAACACAGATTATTCAGGAGGGCTGCAAAGTTCTTCTCGTCAATAATACACCCAGGACTACAAGCATATGCGAACGCAGAATGGCTTCAGATCACCCGGTGGGAACTGATGATGATGATTAATTCGACAGTAAATGGATTCAATGCCATAAAAGAAGAGCTACGAGTGGTAAGAATGGTAGCGCTACAAAACAGATATGTGCTGGATCTTCTCACGGCTATGGAAGGAGGAGTTTGTGCGAAAATTGGACAATCATGCTGCACATTTATCCCTGCTAACGACGCAGATAATGGGACACTTACTGAAGCAGTATCACAATTAGCCCAGATGCACTCCAAAATGATGGAAGAAAGCAAAGGGGTAAAGAAGGATACCAGTTGGTTTTCATTTATATGGTCATGGATGCCCTCATGGCTGTCAGATGGACTGAAGATTATAGTTGGATGCATAATATTAGCTGCAGCAGTGTTGATTGTAATAAGGTTCTGGAAGGCCAGGAAAGCACGCACTACAGAACGAAATGATAGAAATGGTCGGCATGCACCCCTTGATGCCAACTGATGACGACCAGCACACCGACGTGATAATAAAAGAAAGAGAGACTGCGTAAACAGATCCTTACCAACCACTTGGATCCGCCATCTGTAAAATTGGAGAACCCAAGAAACCCGAGGAGCTATGTTGGAAGATGGGTATACTGCAAACCTGGAGGAAGCTGTGTTTATATGTACTGGTTGTTCGAAGATCATGTCAACCACTATGGACACTTGGCTGGAATAACTAAAGTATTGAGAGTAAGAGGAGATAAAGAAAAAGATATGTTTGTGGTCGACGAGTCGACCGGAGGGGGACTGAAGTGGGAGAATGGGAATTCAAGCTCCCCACAATCTCATCAAGACCGTGGCCTAGAGGATCACAGCACAGGCACCCCCCACGGGACGAGTTTGTCTATCTACCAGATGACAAAATACCCTGGTTCAGGAACCTAAGGGTATGCCCACCAGCCTGTCCGACTCAAGCTGACACCTGCGGCATGGATGAACTCGACTAAGACAACAGCCACAAATATCCACATCGTTAGAGGTGCCATAACGACCTAGCCAACTGCCATGAACACACGTGCCAACATGCACACTGGTCACGCACACACCAACCTATACGAAGAACAAATTCAGTGCTATGACATAGGTGACTGACACACCCACTGACGTGCATCGTTGTTATTTACCACATAGGTTTTTAAATAGTAATGCAGAAACGCAAGACGCCTGAAGAGCTCATGTATACGCTTGCTGACGCTTCTTCCACCACTCGCCCTGTGACAACACCATCATGTATACCTAACACTGCTTGTGACGCCATGTCAACCCGCGATCTCCATACAATGGATTATGTATCGCCACCCATGCACTAGGCCCGAGTAGGTCGCAAGAAACAGCCTCACCAGGAAAATTCTGTAAGAGCAAGAGTACAAGTACTGATCATGCAGAATGAGCCCCAGCGAGAGCTCATAGCCAAGGCCACGATGTTGAAACTCGCATGCTACCAGCCCAGCACCAAGGTTACACCTGTAAAAAAGCCAAGCCCATAGAAACGAAATACAAATCTAATGTGCAGAATTCTGCTCCAGCTATGGTCTCTCCACACGTGACCAAGCCGATCTGACAAGGTGCCAGACCCACGAGACAGAAAGTCGCCTGGGTCCCACGTCTGGGACACAGGTTGCAACAGCAAAGCGGCAAGATGGACACCTACGGCGATGGAACGACCCGCTCACAAGTCTATGCGCAGACCTGTACGTTGTCTGCACAAACACATAGTTGCACATTGTTGCTAATGACAGGTACACCGCGAGCTGGGAACGACGATGGTCCCAGGCTTGGGGGCTCGCGGGAGGACCAATCAGAACGCAGGGGGGCTCATCACTGACGTCAGTAATATTAGCCAATCACCAGGGGTCCCCTTGTAGCAATTTTCAAGTATCTAATAGTAGGGACAGCCCAAGTATACCACCTGACTCATCCTTAACCACTAATATCCTTCTCCATATGCATCCTATACTAACCCTACCACTCGGGGAACCAATCCGGAGTGGCAATAGGTTTTTTGCTAACTTTCCCAGGTGACGCAAGTAGCGCGTCATACTGCTGTAAAAAGGGCCTGCGAGCCCCACTAAGAGTGAGAGTCTGGTCGGATGCGTACGTTCCGAGACCCATCCCTGCCGTTGTTATAATAAACAGTAGAACCACCTTGCTCCTTGTGTGTGTCTCATACTCCTTTTGGGAAACAAAAACCCCGGGATAATCACCCCGACAGAAGCAACAAACTCTGGACTACAAGATTAGGTGCGAGTTAGAGGTGGATGGCAAAACGCTAAGCGAGACATGGCCCTTTACAGGCCATGATTCAAAATGGCTGCTGGAGTCAAAGGTTTGCAAGATTTTGAGATCCCACAGGATTTCCTCAGATCAGTCAGGGAATCATGGGATATGAAGTCCTCACCTTTGTTCTACTATCTTGTGATAAAGTCCCTGAACATTGCTTGGGGAGGAATATTGTGGTGCTGGTCCAAACAGTCTGAGCCTTTCTGGGGTTTGGTTTGCTCTGGTCCTTGGGTTTTGTGGCTAGGGAATAATGACAGGACCAGACGGTAAAAGGAGTAACAAGACTCAGATAGGATGGTTATCATTCGTTCAGAGAGAAAAGAGTAAAGGAGCTATGGGGCCTAGGGAGTGGTGTTGTGGACTTCAGACTCAGACTCCAACTCGAGATGTATCTGCAGCTGATTGAGGTAACATAGTAACCGATCCAGGAGTCACAAGAAGCAGGCTTGGTTCAGGACTGCCTGAAATTGAGTGCGAGAGAGCCAGTGGTATAGGAAAGCCTGCATCCATTTTTGTTTTCAAATACAGGCACCATCCTTTGAAAGGAGGACTTGGCAATACCAGGGGGAGACCTTATTTGGAGATTATCCAAGGACTTTAATTTTGGAACATGTTTCCTTGTGTAAATAGAAGTCACACTAGTTTAGTTGTTTTATGTCACACACGCACTATGTAAAACCCCTACTATGAGAAATCTGTGTTTTTCTTTGGTCCTGCTGCTCTTATGAATGGCTAAGGTGGGTCTTGCAAAAGCACACTTGAACACGCAACTCGTGTGGAGAGTGAGACAGAAAGAGTGAGAGATCTGCATATGACACGCCAGGTAGAGTTAATAACTTTACATTTCCATGCAAACAAATACCATTTTCCAATTATACCCTGTAAAATGAGCAATCGCGAATATTTTGACATTAATAGGCTGAATAGGATTACAAACAGAAATGTTGTTTATTGTTGAACTGTGTCTCTAATTTACAGTCCCAAGCATGAAATTGAGTAGGGTAAAGTTCAATGTATCAAAAACAATTTATTCACCAGCTCAAATCATCCTAAATTGAGGATCTTAATATAAATTAAAGTGGAGGCACCAACTATTTGCCAAACATTGTTAGTTCAGCCCTGACTGGAAGGGCAGTGTAAACAAGGGTTTTACACTAATTAGCAAGTCAAGTCAAGTGTGTTTATTTTGGAAACATATTTTCATAAAATAGTATATATAAATACATCAATTCATAAAACAGTACTTAATATGTAATATAAATATCTCATTGATACAATCTGGCATAAGAATGTGTGCAAGAGGATGCCACAGAATCAATCAAAATTCTTTCTAATCTGAAGCGCACCTGTCAAAGAGTTCAAAAGAGCAGACGTAACACATTTTGAATTTGCCATGAATAGATGAAAAAAAAATGATGATCAGCACTGGTTAAAATGTATCCGCTTTAAAATTAGCATGATGGTCGTACGTCTGATATGCCAGACAAAACAGTAAGAAATGTAACACAGATCTCCATTGGGTTGGTAACACAAAGGGAATCTTGTATCTCTTCATTAAACGTGCCATTTCACAGCGATGGCATTCAGTGGCAAACTATTAAAGCATACTCTTGTAATTAGCTATCTATCAGATGTTGTATTACTCCATGCCAAATCCGCCTGACAAATGTGTGGGCTTGAAATTGCTGCATGTCTACAATTGTCTTAGTTAAATATTCTCTAGATTCTCACGAATCCTTAGACTGAGCGTTTAGGAGCAATTTGTGTTGCTGCTGCAACTTTTCGTCCAATAGAGTGCTCATTATCCCTCCTTAAACTCGTATTAACGTGATGGAACCGAAAGAATCCTTCTTCTTTAACAAATCTGTAATGATAAACTGCGTGGGCGAAGCTCTTGCATTTGCCCAACCCCTTAATCAGTGTAATGCTGGTTCTAGTTAAAGTTCATCTTCAATAAAACCTTGACCAATCTCTTCATGTGTTGCGAAATTAGCTGCTGAACCAAGTAGACCTAGCAATTTCTTAAATAAATTATTCTCCACAATTTGCAATCTGTTGATATTACCAAACCCCCACAAAGAAGCACCATATTTTACTGTTGCTTTTGCCCGTACATTGTACACCCTAAGAATAAAATCTAACGGCTGACCTTTGTACATGGTCATGAAACAGGACACCACTCTTACTCCCCAACTTTTTCCTTTTCTTGAGTTGTCTCCCAATGTGACTGTCCCCCTTCAAGTTTGAGGAAAACCGAACTCCTAGGTAATCAAATTGCCCACCCCTTGGAATCATGAGATCTTCACTAAACATCTTTGACATTTTTCTAGCCTTCATGCCTCTAGCAAAATCATTATGACTGATTGTTCTGTGTTTATTTGAAAGTCTAGTGAGTTCATAAACACTGTGTATTCATTTATTCGTTTTTGCAAAGCTTTCAGTGTGCGTGCCACAAGAACCACATGGTCAGCATATACTAGGATAGGAAAGGCCTTCAATCCTAGCCGAGGAACATCAGTGCCTAGTGTTGTTAATGCACAATTTAGTCCATTTATGTAAATGAAAAACAGTAGCAGCGGTAGCACACAACCCTGTCAGACTCCAGTAAGTAGGGGAAAATAATCAGTACAATGAAAATGCATACCACTCCTCACACAGGCTTATTGTTCGAATGTACTTCCATCAAGATATTAATATCGGAGGGGCAACCTAAGGACCCGAGCACAGATTAGCCTTATTCACTATATTGAAGGCCGTGCTCAGGTCCATAAAAGCCAAACAGATTGGTTATGTTTTGATGTGTAGATAAAAGGCACAAAGTAGAGGTTTAACACGTGTTCCCCCGTTTCTAGGCCTGCTAAAAAAAACCCAGCTGAACATAATTTAGGATATTCTGTGATGATACCCATTGCTCTAATCATCCTAGCAGCACCCTCCTAAATATCTTAAAGCTAGCATCCAACAAGGAGATGGGCCTGTAGGCTGTCAGACACGCTCCGTTTCCCTTTTTAAAAATTGGGGAGATAATCATTAGTTTCCGGGAGGGAGGAACGCCTCCACGTTTCAGAATAGAGTCCGATATAACAGTAAGTAAAGGGGCCCACACCTCTGGTAGATTCTAATGTACTCGGCCAGGATAACGATTATGTGGCTGACTGAGAATGGCTTCCCTCACCTCCTTCAATGTAAATTCTAATCAACTATTCAGTTTAGTTATTGCTAAGAATCTGCTTTAAACACAGCAACACTGGGTGAGGTTCACTAAAAACCTCTTTCACAACCTTGAAATCTTCAATAGTATTCCACTTGTTAACCGAAATGCACGAAGAATCTACAGTTGTTGCACCCAGATGAATTTTAAACATATGCGGGCCAGGGCTATCTGAGCCCACCTGACCATTTACAGAACGCAGTTCCCACTCTACAAGCCAAGTAAAAAGCTGTGATCCTTTAGCGCAGGACCAAGGATCCAGCATTAAGGGTTCCTTTATCTCCACAGACATGTCTTCGTTCTCATCGAGTAAATCTGGTGCCAACCCACTACCGATGTTTACATTAAAATCTCCACCCACTATTACTAAATGATTGGGGTTTGCATCTGAATACATTTTAAATTAGTGTGAACAAACTCAATTACAAAGCTTAGTGATGTCTTTATAAAAAACAGTTAATTGACCAAAGCATCGCCCCCTAATGTGCTTTGACACGTATAAATTGAAAAAATAAAAAACATCCAAAACAAAATCCTTAGGGGTCCATGTCTCTTGTAAAATAATGACATCATATTAATAGAAAAAAACCAGTGCATCACAATCTCGCAATCTTGGCCTGGCACCTGCAATATTCTAAGAGAGAAAAGCGGTCACTGATGTACCAAGACCCAGCTGCATTTCAGGAACACCATAGCAGATGAGCATTGTATTCGCTATATTAATCGGGGATCATGGAATCACTGAGGCATATCATTTTATAGTCATTATATCTCGTCTAGACTGGACAGAACTTCAAATCTATCACTAGTGCACACCAGTCTAACCCTCCCCCTGCCAATAATCTGCGCTGCCTCTTTGCCTTCCCCAACTTGTAGTGTAGGACCCCTTAGCCAGTGTTTATGGGAGTAGTCTAGGAGAAGGAATATGTGGGTCTCTTTTCCCAAGCAGAGAAGGTGACCATACTCGGGGAGGGCTGGATGTAAAAAAAATGCCAACGGAACCAATAATCTTGCCCTGTTTTTTGAATGTGCATTTTCCACGTGACCGTTCAAGTTTGAGGTTTTCAGATATAAGTTCACATCCGAGCTCATGAAAGCAATCTCTGTACCGTCCCCTTCCGTGTTTGTTTGCGTTTTTCCCACCCATCCTACCCTTCTGCCCATTAAAACTTAACGTGGATCTATTGCTGGACCATTCACCCTTGTATTGATCCAATGTGTGGCTTTATTCATTAAAGAGACAGTGGATTCCTGTGCGACTGCTTGAATTTTTGGCCCACCAATAATTACTGCCACTAAAGGTGCTGCTGCTGGAGGTAAATGTAAAATCTCTAAAGACTGGTTCCCTTTCTCGTCACACAAGCTTTTACTTACTTCTACGTTTTCTTGTGTTTGCATATGGGGTGTCTTCATACATATGTCGGCCATTATCACCTGTGGCACTGGTAATTTTGCATTGCTTGAAACACCCATCTCTTTTGTTATACCCCACTAATGTCTTACAGGCATGATGTGCCCGAGTCTGTTGCCCCTTGTGTGAATCTCTGTTAGTGATATCAAGCAGCCCTATCGTTATATCCCTGATCATATCATCCATTTTTAGCATGGTGTTTAAAATGAATGGCTTGAATGAAACTGCACAGTCTAAAATAGGTTGTATTTTTTGGTCCAATACATCTGATAATTGTTAACATCAAGCAATAGATTACTAACCAAGAGGGTAGTTGTTCACGTAATTACTTTTCCAATTTTGCCACCTCCCTCTGCCCCGCACAACCTCCCCCGCTCCTCTGCCTGGGTTGCCCTCTCCCTACCCCCTCATGGTACTCCCTGTCTCACCTTCCTTTGCTAACTGATTTTCTATCGACTATCCTATCCCGCTCACTAAGTCTGGCAGGAAGAAGCTCAAAAGGGACATCCTGATCTCCAACCCAGGCCTCCGTATTGCTGATACCTATACCAGTGCTTCCTCCAGACAGACCCTTATTGCCATACTCTTTACCGTTCCCTCTCCAGGACTATAGAGCCCCCATATGGTCTCTGTCCTCTCTCCTTTTTCCTCTTCTCCCATTAATGGTGGCACCCAGTGGGAGGCCCCTCGTGGCCCCCTTCCACTCCTCCAAGACCATCATTAATGTCTACTTTAATGGCACTGTCTTTGTCCAGGGCCCTCAAGCCAATCTCCTCCTCTTTGATAGATGCTTCCTGCACCTTATCAACTTCCTTTCCTCTCCTGCTATCCTTTCTTACCCCTCCTCTGCGGCCTGCTTCCTTTGGCACCCCCTGCTGCTTCGCTGGCCACCCTGTTGCCTCTCTCCTGCGCCACCCCTCTAGCACTCACTTCTCCCTCTCGGACTATCCTGTCTTCGCTTCCTTCCTCCCCTGCCCATCCTCAGCCACCACCAACACTTTCCCAGGGTGCACCTCCGGCCTGTACCCCTCCCCAGGAGTCATTCAAATGTGGCAACCTGCTCCACATCGCTACTCTCAACTCTCGTTCAGCTGTCAAACACTCCTCCGACATCTGCCGTCTCCTGGAAGAGTTTGATTTGGATGTATTCGGTCTAACCGAGGCTTGAATGACAGCCAGCTCTGTCCCTAGTCTCTAGAAAGAGAGCCTACACCCAAGCCCGCATCTCTGCTGCATCTAACAATTCAGCCAAATTTTTCAACAATCTGCAAGGAGCTGGCTAATCCTGCTGCAGTCTCTACCTCTCCTGTTCTTTCCCAGGATCTCTGCATGGCCTTGGTCTCTCATTTCACTACTAAAACTCTGGACATCCTGTCCACCCGCTCTCCCTTTAGCTCCTCTTCCCCTTCTCTACCACTCCTGGCCTGTCTGAGGCAGTCTCTCCTCCTCCTTTCCACTGTTCATCCCCGACGATGTTTCTAGACAAGTCCAATCTATGAAAGTCTTGTAAAAGCAGGATCTCCCCTGCTCATCAAGGACCACATTGACACCGTTGCTCCAGCCTTGGCCGATTTCTGCAATCATTACTTTGCCACTGGAACTTCCCCTCCCACCTTAAGCACTCTCTTGTGCACCCCCTTCCAAAGAAGCCCTCAGCCAATCCTTCCTCTCTGGCTAACTATCGTCTGATCTCCATCACTCCTTTCCTAGGCAAACTTTTGGAAAAGCTGGCCATCTCCCAGCTTAATCTACATACTGAATCTGTTGGTTGCCTCCATGACCACCAGTCTGGCTTCAGAGCTGCCAGAAACACAGAAACTGCTCCCCTGAACACCTGTGAAGACTTGCTCTCCAATCTTGACTCATTTGTCCTCATTCTCCTCTGCTTTCGACATGGTTAACCATGCCATCCTGCTCCATCGTCTCCACGACAACCTTGGTATTACTGACCAGGCCCTGGCCTGGTTGCCCTCCATTCTCACTTATGACCCTCTCGGGTCCAACTCGGGTATTTCCTCTCTTCTAACTCTCTCTCCTTGTGGTGTTCCCCAGGGGTCTAACCTCTCTCCCTGGCTCTTCAACCACTACCTGGCACCTCTTGCTCACCGCATTGCTACTTTCTGCTCCAATTTCCAATGTTATGCGGATGACACTCGGCTCTCTTTTAGGCTCCCCTCAGCCACCTCTGCTTCTTCTCTCATACCAGACTGTCTGGTTGCATTTCAGGAATGGTGTGCCTCCAATGATCTCTCCCTTAATGCCAGTAACACTGAGATCTTCTTCATTGGGACGCCCACTCCCTCCTTTACTCTCTCTCTGGCTGCCCACTCTGGGCCCTCTTCCTGCTCTTTCCTGTGAGGCTAAGAACCTTGGTTTCATCTTCAACTCCACTCTCTCCTTCTCTCCTCACATCTCTGACGTCTCTAAGAAGTAAAACTATCAGCTGCACCGCCTCAGAGATATTCTTCCTTTTCTCACTTTCCCCTAGAAGCTCACTGTCTCCAGGGCTCTGGTCCTCTCTAGGTTGGACCATTGCAACAGCCTCTTTCAAAATCATCCTGCCTCTACTCTTCGACTTTTACAACTTATCCAGAACAGTACTGCAAGACTTGTCCTTGGCCTCAAGCCCAGGGATCGTATCTCTCCAGCTCTGAAATCTATTCACTGGCTTCCCCTGGCTGCAAGGGTCAAGTTCAAGACGCTCTGCATCATCCACAAGCCTTTCTGGGGCCTGGGACCGCTCTACCTCCAACTTTCTAGTCCAAAACATCTTCTTTCTTGAGCTCTCTGCTCATCCACCTCTAACTCTCTGAGGGTCAGACGCTTCTCCAAGCAGAGAGTTGGGGGAAGATCTATCTGCTCGGGTGGGGCCGCCCTCTGGAACAGCCTCCCTGCCTCTCTCAAACTTGAGCAGAACCACCTCCGGTTCTGGAAGCAACTCAAGACCTTCCTTTTCGCTTCCGCTTTCTCTCTACCTCTCCCCTGCTGATGCACCTGATTGCTCTGCGCACTGGTCACCCTCTGAACTGTGACCCAAGCTCCTGCATGTCCAGTTGCCCTCACACTGCCTCCGGGCTCCCCAGCAATTAAGGGTCTGTATCTGCAACCTTACAGTCCCTTCTCTCTGCACCTATGAGCCTCCGGTTGGCTGCACGTGTTAGTTAACTGCACTTCCCCCTTCCCCTCCCACTGGCACTTCTCCCCTTCCCTCTTCCCCACACTTGTGCGATCTGAATGACACAAGGCCCAGTAAGATCGTTATTTTGCCCTCCCTTTGTTTCCCCCTCCTTGCCTTGTCACACATAGAAACACTTGTGTACAGGCACGTTATAAATGCCACATCATATCACATATCATATAAAATGTTGGATTTGCGACTGATCTGAGTCCGGAATGATTAGAGTTAATAGAGGGGATACGCTAGCTATAAGCGCATTTAGTATCACATCAGGCATTTAGTCCTTGCTATTGCTACATATATTCAGCCCCACTGTTTCCTTTTCACTATTAAAATCCTCAAGGTCAGACATGTTCAGGCACATAAGTTGGACCTTCCTCCCCTTTTGTCAAATCCAAAACACTTAACACCCCTGTTTGGGTTGCCAAGGGTCTCCTGGCGGTGCCACAAATCGTGCACCCATATCCCTCTGGTTGCTTTTATAGCCCGTTCTACTAACAGTATCTTCTCTTCTAGCTTCCCTGGCATGTCCTTCAAGTACCCATCAAGCAGAGCCTGCAAATTACCTTATGTGTATACTCTGCGTTTCCTTTTTTTTTTTTCCAATGCTCCCTCATGGTCCTACATCACCTTCGTTTTGTCATCCAAGTTATGATTTATTAGATAAGAGGACAACACGGGGGAAGAATTAACAAAGAGTGCGTGTTATCCGGATACCTTTTGTTACCCCTACTGGTAGCTAGACACTGAGAACAATAAAATTAAAAGAAATTAAATCTGCATACTCCCAATAGGTTCCAGTTCATATCCAATAAAAATAAAAATCCATTGAAAAAGATAAAGAGTTCAGGCACACATATATAGAATACAATAGACTTTTAGGGTCTAACACTCATTCTAACCAATGGCACAAGTAACAAATAACACAAATGGCCTGACGTGTAAATGTTTAAACCACTAGGGTGAGAGTGCACTAGTCTGGAGCCGGAGAGAGGTACGCGTGACCAATTCAGGAACAGTCGGAGTCCGTCTCTCCACCCTCTCCCCAAACCGTCTGCTGCTTCCAGACAATTTCCACAGTAAATAGCACTTAGACGAACTCAGAGTACACCGCTAACAGCGCGCCACAATTTGTCTTTGAATTCCGCAGCAACCAAATTAATCCAAGGTCAGGCAACTCCAACCTTCAGCCTTCAGCCTTTTACTTAGTGCCTTAAGCAGTCTAACATTTTAGCCACACATCCAGATCGATGTCTGGAAACCTCTGACCAAGGTGCCAAATGACCAGGTCATGTCAGTCTGGCCCCCTTATTTTCGGTCTAACGTTTCCCCAAAGTCGTGTGTCGTCTCGCCTCTGTCCCTCACAGCACATGCAGCGCAATAGGCACTGGGCATGGAAAACACAGCAGTGGTAGCCCAATGTGAGCGCAGGGCACAAGCTCAAAACTCACCATTCCACATATAGGACGACAAGCAAAGGGCCATGCAGTGAGAGTCCCAAAACGATCTGAAACGATAACAATAACAAAACTGTCATCTGGTAGCAGCAGCTCGAACAGCCTGCTCCAGGCTCGTTCTGCTGCACTGCAGGGCTTTTGGTGTGGAGCCCGAGACGCCCCGACACCTCCCACTCTCAGGTGCAATGAATAAACAGCAGGAGAAGCCCTAACAAGCAAAAAAAGCAAACTCCTACGTTAAACATTCTTTATAATACCGCCAGACGTGTGCCAGACATGCAGTGTAGTATGACAGTAAGGAATGAGTCAGCTGAAGTTGACAACTTTCACCTGCTCTGGAGCTCTGGCACCTTCAGGAAAAGCCTCTCTGCTTTTTTTCACGGCTCTCTCGGGTCCCGTTCGAACTCTCCCGTTCGAACTCTCGTGAGTTCCCTACACACCTCCCTTTGGTAACCAAGCAAAGTTTATTCCATTACAAAGTCATCATACTTCACCAGTCTTCTGTGCTCTCTTCTTGGACGATCTTCCTTCCTACCACCAGGATCCTGCGCTTGACTCACCTCTTGGGATGTTTCCGACGCCTCTCTTTCTGCCTCTCCTTGATTTCTCTCATGGGTGTTTCTAGTTCTCGCTTTCTGGTGACATCTCTGTCTGGGCTTCTACAAGGAGTGGTTTCCTCTTGGGTTCTTTCAGTTGTGCGATGCTTCTCAAACAGTGCCACATGCTCCATGTTACACATGCGGCCATCCTCTGTGCGAATGTTTTTAATCGTCCCTCTGTGGATGACTTTTATGGGTTGACTGAACTTTGAACCTGTTGTTTGGTTTTTACACGGTAGGTGTATTTTGATCCAGTCGCCTTCTTTGACTTCACGACCTTGGGTCGTTCTTCTCTGATCATTCGATCTTTTCATGCGTGCTTTGCTATTTTCTACACTCCACACCACTTCTGCCATGTCTACTTCACCATCTTCTTTTACTCTGGTCAACCACGGTGGTACCATTGTGGATGCTGATCTCCTCCCCATCAGCATTAGAAACAGCGACACTTGGGTGATGCCGTTGGGCGTTAATCTGTGGGCCGCTAAAGATACCTTGACTGTTTTGAGGGGATCCATACCAGAGGCTGTTGCTAACTGGATGCCTCCTTTGATGAACCTATTTGCCCTCCCTACATGCAGGTCGAGTAAGTTAGTTTATCTACTTAACCTAGGAGAAATTAACTCAACACATGAACTTCACATCATACAATTTATTGCATTGAAAAAAAACATGAAGACGTATGAACAAACATTGCTAGCAACATTGATGGGGCTTTTTTAATATTCTCCACCTCCTCGACACTTTGGAAAACAATTTCCTATAGACCACAGAGAGTAGATTACCCACATGTCAAGTACCATTTGGTGAGACTAATAGGAAGGTTATAATACATTTGAGAGTTTGCAATAGCTTGTTGGCTTGTGTTAGGGTTAGAACAAGTCTAAACGTTAGGATTTGAGTTAGGGTCAGGATAAATTATCCCACACACAATGGGCCATCAGATGCGGCCCAGGATAGGGTTAGAATATGAGTGTTTGATTTATTAAACAAAAGAAGCACTAAACAGTGCAAGGAGTTACCATGCCTGCAACCTGATGAAGAATTCTACTAATACGAATAACAGTGCATGAGTTCACTTAAAGAGTCAATCCTTTGTACCCATCAAAGCAGCTGCATAATGTTCTGGATCTCATTGAACAACAACAGTGGTAGAGAGGTACAGGGCGCTACAGGTCACTGCCGACTGTTAACTCAAAATACACTCATGAAAATGAATGAGCTCCAAGCTATCTGTAATTGAAGTGCAACAATACTCATGTCTAATTTGAAGCTCATGATTGGTCAACTCGTCTGGGTATGCCGTGGCTGCAAAAGCCAAGGATGCCAGGGGCACTGATCTCCAATGCAGCCGCCCTTCACGTCTGATCTGTCCTGTCAGAATGTAAAACAAAGAAAAAGTCAAAATATCTGAGGTCTGTGTTGATATTGCATTGCAATTACCACTTCCTCATATTTCTTATATTCTCTCTATGGCGCTGCTCTTCCACTCAGTTAGCTTGTGCTCTGGGTCCTTGTTCCCCACAAGTAACCTGCAGTGGTTGGTCCGGTGCTTGCTGCTGAAGCTGTTGAGTTTGGTGCAGCGATGAGCACGCCCTGACTCACTCAGTGTCAGGCAGGTGCCATTTATTTATTAATTATTATAGTGCGTTATTAGATGTCTTGCATCCTTTTCGCACTCACATAATAAACATATATACGTACAGAAATAGAAACACAATCATAAACCTACAGTTCATACACACATATTTTACTTATAAAACAATCTTAAAACATGGTACTATCCCCATCCACTTTACCTATCCTTTTACTTGCTACCTCCCACACATGCAGTGCAGCAGAGCTTAATACTGATGACATGGCACTGAACAAATCACTCCAAAATGTGTCAGAGCTCGGTTTGTTGTATTTTTCGTATGCCAGCTTATAAACTGCCCCTAATTCATCACATTGTGTTAAAAGATGTCTGGCAGTCTCAGTAGTTCTCTCACAAAGTCTAAAAAACCTTTGTGAATGCGGGATACCACTCCATGCACCCATGTTTTCCAACACCTTGATTGTTAATTGAGGGTTAGTTGATTGAGGGTAGCCTAAGTGACAGAATAAACCTGGTCATTATTGGATAGCGCTTCCTTGTCAGGTAGCAGCTAGGGCTACTTCTATCAAAGGCTTGTCTGACGTACTCCCTGAATTTCTTTAGTGTGCCGAGATGGGTCAATGCTGAATCTATGTCGACTGTCCTAGCTTTCATACAAAAGGTACAACTGTCAATTGACAAGTACCAACCCTCGTAGCATTTAAATGTAAAATACTCAGAAGAAAACCAACCAATCCCTTCCAATGGGGACCAATTGCTGAAAAAAGTATAAGTATAGGTAAAAATCAAGAATACATTTATTTTATTTTCTTGTTTTTGTAATCTCACCGATATCATAGAAATGTGTCTACAAAAAACATTAGAATCAATTCATTAACAATCGTTAAAAACTGGGATATAAAAAAGCACCACACCAACCAGTGACCTTAAGTCTCAAAAACATTAATCACATACCCTTTCATACCCATTCAAACCAATCACATTCATATTTGTGCAACAACCGCAATCTGTATTGTATGTTCTAAGAAAAGAACAAACGGTCGCACCCATAGACCTTTGGATGCTAACTAGTATTTATAGTCATAAAGTGCATCAATGTAAATTCTGAAAATTGGTATATATTGCCACATTGTTTTCAATATATTCAATTGCCACAGTGTTTATATGAATAACCCAAGTAATGTCCAACTCCTTGTTGGAGTCGGAACAATGGTTGTGTCGACTCGAGTTTCGGGCCACTAATCGATTAACACTTTCCGACCAGTGCACCTCATCAGGACATGTAGATATAAAAAAGTTTTTTTTTTTAAAAGCAACTCAAGCTGGTGTGCGTTTGAGTTCATTGCACAGCTGTTCAAAATGTGTTCATTCTTCCGACCTTTCAGTTGGTAAATAACATTGTAAAAAGGGAAACTAAAATAGAGAAAGAAACAGAGAAAAAAATATTTTAAGGACATATTTCCATAAAACATTGAATCACATTTTTTTTTTAACATTGTGAAACACCAATAGTTAAAAACATGAACTTGGATTTTGCCCAATGATATCACATCCATCTTGTGGCATTATCTAAACTCAAATTGTTTAAAAACTAGACAAGCACAGATTTCTTGTATATTTGGGGAGGGTTATATTGCTACCAACTGCCAAGTCAATTGAGGGAACTCCCTTAAACGCGCACACACAACAAGGAATCCATATGCACAATGGAACACACAAAGTTAAAAAACGAGCAACAACCGTACACTAGCTACTGTCTGCCATGTGTATGCTACCCATATCTGGATTCTTCTAAGCTCTGATCGAGTATATCCTTACCTACAACTGTATTGTTGTCTAGCAGGGCTGCGCCAGACTGGTGAAAAATCAAGCAAGAATTGTACTGCCGGTTTGGACCTCACCCCGATGGTCTGGGAGGGTCGAAAACATTCTGCCCCCCTCCGTTCTGCATATAGTCCCTGTATCGATGCCTTTGTTTTATCTACTGAAGGGTGATACAGGAAAACAATTGTGGATGCTGGATGTCACACAACCGTTTCAATACCTATTGCCCCAAAATACATTAAGAAGCCTTCAAAGGTATTATTATGAATTAGCTCATGGCAGCACCCTGTCGGTGTTTAGGCAACAGTCCCCATGAGTGATGTAGATGTTTTCTCGTTGGTCCATGGGAACCTAGCATTACGATTAACCCTGTTTGGATTCAGCTCACAGGGTCTGCAAACAAGTAAAGAGACTGAACTCAATTGTTGGACCCAACCCTTGTGGGTGTTCACATGCAGCTATCTATCAAGTTAGTTCCAATTACTCCGTCTGTCCAAAATGTCCGCTAACACCGCTGGCCACTAGATAGCGAGCGCATGGTGGTAGCCCGGAAGCCAGCAAACCGGTTGCTAGCCTCCGGGGCCGCACACCTGCGCAGCTGCCAAGGCACACGGTTGGTGTGCAGCAAGTTGGACATCGTCCCTCCCTAGAACGGTGCATGCCGCTGGGCCAAAGCATGACCACCAGCCTGCGTGTGTCTTTCAAAGGCAGCAACCCGGTCGCTGCCCCCGAAAAACTGCAACCTCGCTGGCTGCTAGCAACTGCACCTCACCGTCGGAAGCCGGGGGAAGCGGAAACTAACTCACTGATCTATTCCTGCAGATTATATCTGACAAAGGGTACAAAGATTCCAGGTTTGAACTGCTGTAATCCATGGAACGCCACCCGCCGGCCAGTATCCAGCATGACATTTGCACATTGTCTTAAATACTTTCAAATAGAATTCCAAGGGGAGGGACCAATTCCAACATCCTGTGCATGATATGTCACATGCTGTGGAATCGTGGTCTCTTAAAGGGCAACAGTCCAATTAATTGATGTTCTATTAAAGAATTGCCAGACAACAGAGGGCAGAAAACAAGGTCTGTGGCTTGGTCAGTTACCACGGCACAAAGTGCCACAAATACAGGTGACTGAATTGCCTTGTTTTCTAGGACCATTTTAGGGGCATGCCAATAACCCAATGGTTATTATCTAATTCCTTCAATAGTATACATCAGTGCACTACATGTAACTGGCTAATTGTAAAAACCTATTGCCAATGAAAAGGACAAGAAAATCAGTTTAGTGTTGTAACAACAAAGGCCATTGAATGTCCTCATTCAGGCCATTTTCATATGTTTTTAATCTATAGATCCAACGCTGTTCCAACTTAGTCAATCTGTATTGCATGGAGCATTGGTTGGCATCGTGGGTCAATTGATCTATTCCTGTCCAGTGCAGATCTTCTTCTGTGTAATTCTCCGTTGTAGAGGAGGTCCCAAGTACGGCCCGCACTCCAACCATCCATTTTAAAGTACCGGGGACGTTCACACCGAAGTATGAGACGTACGAAGAACAAATAAACCAGCAGAGAGCCGCAGTGGGGCTCTGTCCAGTACCTATCAAAAGAGCCGCACCCTTTGAGGTACCTACACCTAAGAAAACTTGGACAGTAAGGTACCCATTGAGAAAACCATATCAACAAATGAAACTGAATGAAGATTGTCTGAGTACAGTCCCTGAAGAAGCCAAAAAGGTCTTAATGGAAGACGAATGGTGATGTCACAAGAACCCGGACTGACTCACATATAGAAGATATGACGACCTGCGAATGACAAAGAGAGATGAAATGCCATTGATAAGGGACATCACAAATCTAAAGTGAAAGGACGATGTCAAATGTGAGAAGATTATGCCATGAGCGCGACGAAGATATTCAGTTAGTTTACACGTGTACATATGCTTGGAACCGCAAGAAAGCTAAGAAAATCGTGCGGCTTGCTATGCTTAGTAGTAAGATAGATTGCAGCAAGTGCCACCTATACATATCCACCTGAATAGAAGCACTTTATATAAGTATACTTCCACTATGCACAAAGGCAGAATCAACCAAAGGTTACTGGAGGCCGCATGAGGAGAGTTTCATAGTTAACAAATCAAGAATAAAATACAGAAGCGAGACAGAGACAGATCGTGCCAAATAGCCAAGGTCGTACCAGTTAAAATAGGCCAACAGTAGCTACAATTAATGAAGCAAATAACAGAATATCCTGCTCAGAAAGGTCAAGATAGGAAGCAGAAGGCAGGTGGTGGACAAAAACGAAAATCAAATACATGAATTACATGGAGAATGAGGCGATTTTACGGTGTTTGAATCACGTGACCAGCCAAGCGAGAAGAAGGGAGACTTTCACACCTACGCATGGCGGAGTGGCCTGCAAAGATATCAGAACTTCTCCAGACAGAGATGCATTCTCAAGGCCAACCACAGTGAAATAATTGACACATGACCACCAAAGTGATGATTGATTGTAGCAATAATTGAAGAAAGGCTGGGGGAGCTGACGTGCACCCTGCACCTGGCCAGCCATTCTGCATGCTGCTGGGCAAAGTGGAAAAGTATGAGTGGGGTTGGTGCCAACCCAATCATAGTGGACCAAGTAATCTAGGGTCCTATAGTTAGTAAAAACCAATGGGACGTCATACTTTCAGTGATGTCTACAGTAGCCATTTTTAAGGTAGGGCTTAGATGCCCCACCTGACAGTGTTTACCCAATCCCCTCACTCCGTTACCATATACAGATATAGTACCTATATTAAAGTTACCTTCCTAGAACCAATAGAATTGTACGCAACATTTTAAGCATTATACGTCAGTGATGACGAGTTTTTAGTATAAATGATGTGTTTTTTATGAAGTTCGTTGGAGTTGTGAAGCGAGACGGAAGATCAAGCAACCGCTGATATTCATGAAACTCCCCGTTTTTTGTACTTGTCATTAAACAGACTCCTTTTGCCAAACCATTGAGTTGTCATTAATGATTTGATGCTAGAGTATTAATCTGTATCCCCATCCATCTGCTGCTATTCCATCTTAAAGTGCTATTGGGCAACCCCCAGCTTTATGGGCCGGTTGGGGTCATACTGCACACTTGGTAGCAGAGGATGGTTTATCGATTATCGATTAGATAAGACACCCATTGACCGTCAACATAAAGTAACTCTAGGTCCTCGTCAATATCACAAGTCATTTTGCCATCCGGCTAAGTAAACTGAGCAGCTCCCCGTGGACAGTGGTTAGAATAACTTATAAAACCTGCAGGTTAAGGTTTGAAGGAACCTGTGCTTTCCCCCACAAACCCCTTCCCACTTCTAAGAGCAGCCGATTGAGTGAACAGCAGGAGCGGCAGTGACGAAGGCAGTGATCCCGAGCATCCAGAGAGGAAACATGCGAACGGTGAGTGAAAAAGACTGAAAGTTTTGGCAAAAAGTGCATGCCTTAGAACAAGTAAGGGAAGGTAACGGAGGGAGGTGGGAAACAAAAATACAGTTAGAAGTAGAGTAGAATGTATATATATAAGGGAAAGGAAATAGTGACTCAAGGGTGACCGAGCATGGAGGAGGATACCAGGAGGATACCTGAGAAGAGAGAGATACCGGGGGGACCCCTGAGAAGAGAGGATACGCCCAAATTCCTATGCTTAATATATCGGTTAGAAGAAGCCTGCATCCAAAGTCCGGAATAAATTAGGAATAACTAGGAGACCAAAGCGGTTAAAGACGCTTTCTTTGAAAGGGATGGGCTTACACCCCATGTCGGGGTACAATTTAGGGGCAGAGAGTTGTGTAGCTGGCTGGAGCCTGTCTAGTCTGTCAACGTCTGTCTTATGTGTTGTTTGTTGTGACGCCATAGGATGACATTTTTCCTTTGAGGAATTAGCATCAAAATTACGCAATTGTTTAGCTGAGATATTGTAGGAGACGAATTGATGCTTGTTGTTTGAAAAAAGGAAAGTATAATTTTTTGTGAAATAAATGGGATTGGAGCTTGTGACGATTGGTGCTCACTCATATTGTTGAAGTTGTTTAAAGGAACGGAAAAGTATAACAAGTGTTATATAAAAAGAAGGTGAACAGATTTAAGCATGAAAGACATGACACCATTAATACACTTCTGCAAGCCGTTGCCAAAACACGCACCTAAGCTGAAAAAGTACAGTGCAGAATGGGTTAAAGGAACCGCAAACAAAATGTTTCTGCCATGGCCCCAGGGTGGATCGCTGTCTAAAACGGTCCTGCACCACATGATATATTTGCACACCACATACACTGGCAAAAAGTTAGACAAACGCTTAGCTAGTTTAGAGCTTTGGAAGATATATCAAGAGGATAAGGAGGAGGAGCCGCCCTTAGATTGGATACTTAACCTATGCACAGAGGGGGGTGAGATGCCTTCCGTGCAACCCGTCCCATCTGAAACAAAAAGCGAAGCCAGTAAAGACGAAGGATTATACCCTTTGAGGGAGCTTAAAGCAGCCACAGGGTATAGCAACCCGGCATATGAGTCACCTACGCAAAGTAGTGACGAAAATCCAGATAAAGACAGAGATAGATATATCACCTCCAAGGTCCCGTGGGACAAAGAGGCGCGAGAACGAGAGAAAAGACGAGGCACAAGCAAGTACATCTCTCGATACAGAGAGAGAGGGCAAAATATGAGGATAGAACTCATGAGATAGCATTCACACAGAACGAATGGATAGGTCAGATTTTATTGAAACTCAATGGTAAAGGCATTGATGACGCGAGACAAAAAGGGAAGCTAGACGTTTTACAGAGAAAGGAGAAGGTAAAGGAAAAAGGATTGAGACGCGAAAGGATTAGGAAAAAAGATAGGCAGAGACAAGAGCAGTTGTATCGTGAAGAACAAGAAAGACAGCGCGAACATAAACAGAGATTAGCTAATGATCAGGACAGACAGGAACAAAAGCGAATAGAAGAAGAGCAAAAGATACAGTAAAAAATAATAAAGAGAGAAGGGATGAGGAAATGCAAAGGTCAAATGAACGTAGAGATGCAAAGAAAATGGAAGACGATAGGGTCAGAGAGGAAGCGAGGAAGCGCAGAGAATTCGATGACATAGAACGTAAACGAAGACAGAGAGCACGCGATCTTGAATATCTGGAAACAGAGGTTAAAAAACCTGATCCAGTAGTAGACAGGGAAGACATCGAAAAATTCTTTCCTGAGTACGATTCAGTACCAGGCACGTCTAGGGCAAATATCAAAGATGACTTTGACACCAGAGGCATCGGAGAGACGATCGATAGGATATATGAAATGAGGCTAGAACAGGCACCCCAAGGGGAAGGAGAAGATGAGCGCCTGGAGAGCACTCAGCTGTACTATGCTGAGGATGCCTCCCGAAGTAGTAGAAATAGAGAACTGTACCTAGACAGGTTGACAATCAATAGGAACGAGGAGGATGAGAGACGTTGCACAAGTTGGGAACAGACGATAGACGCCGAAAGAGAGGAACATGAGGAAAAGGAGGAAGAGAGGAGATGCGAAAAACGCTTCTGCGGGGGAAAAGGGATAAGATGGTCAGATTCTAGTGAGTCTGCACCTAGGGCATCAGAGTCAGACGAACACGAAGAAGTATCTTACGGTCAGAGGGGGGTGTCTCCACCACCCTATGTGAGCCGATTAAGGACATTACCAGGTAGGCGGCGATGCGGGAATATTACTCCTGCAATAGATAGAAAAATGATGAGAGAAGAGAGGGAGGGCTATGCGTCACAATTTCTGTTGCTCGAGAAAGGAGGAACGAGACCACAGTATATTCCATGGCCACACATGGATTGGGAATACCTGAAAAACAAACTTCCAATGTTAACATAAACTTGACAATGTGTGCACACGTGCAGGTTACCCTGGCGTAACCACAGTTAATACTGCGCACGACGGAGCACCATTTAACAATTGCAGAGCCGCGGTATGGAAGCCTTACGATTGCTATATCCGGATACTTCCGACATGGGAGCTATAATGACACGTAAGATGAAGGAGTCAGAGGACCCTTTGCTTTATATTCAGAATTTCTAAGATGCGTGGGTGCTCGAAACATGTGAATCTTGGGGGAAATCTATACCCGTGTTTTACTATATATTATGCCAACGGCTGCCAGATCAGGTACAGAAGCAGCTCAAGAAATTGGTAGGGATCGAGGCCAAACCGTGGTCTGAAATACAGTTGACCATAGCGCACTATTGCAGACTACTGCAGGAAAAGAATTCCAAAAAAGAGGCTGCACGAAAAGCAAAAGAGGCAAAATGAGTGCAGAACAAATTGTCAAAATATGCAATTGAAGGGGCAATGATAACTAACACAGATGGATCGAATATACAGCAGGTCAATCATCCACAGCAGGTTAATCAGGGCAATAATGGGTTTTACCCCAGAGAGAGAGGGCTTAGAGGAAGAGGATGGCAGAGCAATCAGGCAGGCTTTCAGCGCAATCAAGGAGGCTTTGAAAACATGCAAAATGGCAATCAAGATATGCCTAATGGGCAAGTAATCAGACCACCACCAGTATGTTGCACGTCTGGGATGACAGGGCATCTAGCACGCACATGCAGAAGTCAAGGCATGGTGCAAAACGACCAAGGAACAAGAGCAGGTATGGTGAATCCACCTGTGTTTTTACAGCAGGGAGGACATGGAATTGCACAGAATCACATGGTGCAACAGCAAACGCCAGGAGCGCAGCAGAGCATGCAACCTCAGAACTTGATACGTTTTCCACAAGGACAGTCTCAACAGTCGCCAATGCAACTGGAACAGACAATAAGTGCAGGACAGGCTGCAAACTCTGGAATAAGAGCTAACCCTGGTGATGGAGGAAGTCCATTCACACAAAACAGGACAAAGTTGTATATGGACTAGGACAGCTCACTGGGAACCCTGATGTATTCTATCCTATCAGTGACACCAGACACTCACCAGGAACTAAGGGTGCATGTCATTATAGGGGATAAAGAATATTCCTTCTTAGTTGACACAGGCACAACACGCTCGTGTATACATGAAGACAAGTTTTCCTTGTCTGGCGATGCTATAAATAATCAGGGCTTCACAGGAGCAACAAGTCGTGTTCCTTTTACAGATACACTTCCAGTCTCCATAGGAGAATGTGATATGAATGTACCACTGTTATATTCAAGACAAACCCCAGTAAATATCTTGGGACGAGACCTAATGACAAAGTTAAACATGACAATCTCATTCACAAAAAGGGCATAATATGTTCAACTCCAGGAATGCACTATTTGAACGTATACGAGATGGTTAGAGCATACGCAGTACACACAGCTATGAGAGCTATTCCATTAGAGCCAGACATATTTGCGTATGGAGTACTTGTGCTAATGGCGGGGCTACCAGGCCGTGCAGACAAAACCATGAAGACCCCAGATGAGTTTCTATTTAGGCCAAGAATACCTATGCACGAGGAGAAGGGACAAGTATTTCCCTTGACGATCCACACATCTATAGTGCAAGGGAAAATGGCTTTGATTGATGGTTGCGATGATGAAAGCCGACAATGGTGCACAGTAATCGCCATTGAGGAAAGGTACAGATTGACTGACGTCACTGATGACGATCTGTTTAACGAGCAAGCAGATGGAGAAGAAACAACAGTTGAGGTAAATCTCACTTTCTGGGTGAAAATGATTAAAAGAGAAGTGCCTCAGAGAATGATGTTAGCACAGAATCGTCCTGAATGTTTTGAGGACGACATGGCCCAGGTGCCTGTCTCAGTACGGTCCACAGGCCCCTATGACGTAGGCTTATCGAAAGGAGTCAGAGAAGTAAGGATAAAATTGAAGCCAGGAGCAATTTTACCCAAAGTACGACAGTATCCCATGTCTAGGGGAGCAGATGAAGGCATTTTCAAGACAATTTTGGCTATGATGGAACAGGGCATCTTAGTGGCGTCAGAGTCGTCATGCAATACTGCAGTTTACCCAATCAAAAAATCAAAGGGAGGGTCTTGGACACTAATTCAAGATTTACTCCCGATAAATGATATTGTAGAGGCCGAGTTCCCTTTATTCCCTAACCCGGACACAATCGTATGTAGTATACCTGTTGAGGCAAAATATTTCACGGTGATTGACTTGAAAAATGCATTTTTCTCAATCCCATTGCACCAAGACTCACAAGATTTGACGTCATTTACATTCAGACAGATGCGTCTGAAAAGCATGAGGTTGGCCAAGGGGTACTGTGAGTCTCTTTCAATCTTTAACAGAGTCCTGCACATGGACTTTAGTAATATTGCATTAGAGTATGTTGTCTTGCAATATGTGGATGACATCCTAATTTGCAGCACGACAGAGGAAAAATGCAGACGCGATTCTGTTCAGCTATTGACCATATTGGCTGAGAAAGGATACAAAGTTGACAAAGAAAAGTTACAATATTGTCAGCAAGAATTGATGTACATAGGCCAGCTGATCTCGCCTGATGGAAAAAGGGTTACCCCTGAAATGGCTGAGGCCATACTGAACACATCTAAACCACACATGATAAAACAGATGCAGAGTTTCTTAGGTCTAAGCAATTATGTCAGAGCTTGGGTCTTTGACTACAGCTCATATACCAAGCCCTTGTTACATGCCCTAAAGAAGGCACAGGTGACAAAAGGAAAAATGGAATGGTCTGAAACCATGGAAGAAGGGTTTACTGAACTCAAGAGAGCCATTTGCATGACACCAGTTTTAGGGATTCCCAATTATGCAGAGGAATTCTACCTGTTTTCACACACGAATGGCAGTGTTATGACGGCAATGCTCACACAGAGAACCACATTGGGGTACAAGCCCCTGGCATATTACAGTAGGAATTTAAACCCAGTGATGAGAGGCCACTTCCCCTGCGAGCAAAGTTTAGCTGCCGCAGCATTCGCCATGGAGAAGGCTACAACCATTGTGATGGGATGCTCCATGACGTTGTACGTCAAGCACGCGCTATTCGCTATTCTAGAGAAACCAAAGGGCACATTGACATCTCAGAGAGCTTCTGCTTATGAAGTGATCATATCAAATCCTTAGATTAAGATAATTCAATGTAAGATAGTGAACCCAGCTATATTCATAGCAGAGCCAGTCACTGAAGGAGAGACAATACATGACTGCGCAAACTATGAAGAATGTTATGATGAGATTTCCAGAGAGAAAGAAAATGCATTGGCAGAAGGAGAAATTGTCTTTGTTGACGGTTCCTCGAGAATCGATCAAAACAATGGGCAAAGATATACAGGCACTTCTGTGGAGAAGGACACAGCAAACAGAGAATTTTGAGTACTCATTAGTGCACGATTACCATCCCATTTTTCAGCACAAGCTGCAGAATTATTGGCGTCGATACTCGCAATTTAGAATCACGCAGTCCAGGAAGTAACTGTGTACAGTGATTCTGCCTATGTGAAGTCGACAGTGCACGCAGGCCTAGCGCGCTGGAAAAGGAGGGGCTACCTCCAAGCGGATGGCACACCAGTGCATCACACAGCCCTATTGGACGGCTCATTAAGGCACGACAGCTCCCAGTGGGCATAGCGGTTGTGAAATGCACCGCCCATACAAAGGGGACATATTTTATCTCACAAGGAAATCAATCAGCAGACACAGAGGCTAAGCGTATGGCACCCAAGGGCGAAACCATAATGGATGTGGAAATAATTGATGTACATGAAAAAATGATTGTTGCACAAAGTGAACCTGAGAGCTATAATAACATGGGGCAAACCCAGTTGATGGAACTCCAAGGGGAGGCACCACAGGAGGAAAAGAATCTCTGGAAGTGGTGAGGGTGTTCTTTAAACACCTCTGAAAGCTTGTGGCGACGAGACAGCACTGGTAAAGCAGTAATACCTAGAGCCCTGTTAAAATTAGCATTGGAACAGCTGCACTATCCAGCGCATATGACAAAGGAAAATCTTGCGGCAACGCTCGCTGGAGACTGGTTCATTCCGAACTTAGCAGAGCATGTTGCATTTTTATGGTGAACTGTATAATCTGCCAGCAGTTCACAGCTAGGCACAAACTAAAAGTAATTAGAGGAGTCATCCCAAGGCCCAATGGACCTTTTCAGCACTTGCATGTCAATTACATCGATATGATTCAAGTATGTAACAGGTAGAGGTAACTTATTGTTCTGATGTGTCCATTCTCTAGATGGATAGAAACAGGTCCATGTACATACCCAGACTTTACATGTGCGGTCACATTTCTGGTGAGAGAGGTATTTCCCAGGTGGGGAGTATGTGAGATTAGATAATGGGGCTCACTTTGTTAACGTAGTCTTTGAGCAGATTAGCTTGCTGCTTGGTATAAAGCACAGGTTCTCATCGGCGTATCACCTGCAAGGTAATGGAATATGTGAGAAGCTCAACGGCTTGTTAAAGGAAAGGATAGCCAAGTTGAAGCTTACTCTAAGAAAGGGGTGGATACACTGCCTTCCTTTGGCACGGTATGTGCTCAGAAACCAGCCTGGTTCTGACCATCATCTTACGCTGCACGAAATAGTAACAGGCAGAAGGATGCACACTCCCCTGACACCCCGAGACAGAGCTAGAAGTGATGCTCAGACAACAGGAGAAATCTTAGGGTCTGAAATGCAAAATTACTTTAATTGCATGACATCCAGTCTTACTGTAATTTCAGGCCAGATGCAGCGACGACGAAAAGGGTGCAGGGCAGCACAGAGTTGATGTGTTCCATCAATCTTCCCTGGAGACATGATCCTGGTGAAGAATCATACGAGAAAGAAGTGGGACGAGCCAAGGTTCAACAGTCCCTTTACAGTGGAAGACGTCACTCCCTCTGCAGTCAAGCTACAAGGAAGAAGAGCTTGGATCTTTCTGGGTAACATCAAGCCATACATCGGAGAAGGCTCCCTCCCTGCCCCCCCCCAACGCGTAGAGACTATGGACAACGGGGAAGAACCACAGCACGTGCAGATGAGATCCATGACGAGGAAGAAGGACGCATTACCAGCAAGGCGAAGACAAAGAACATTTGCGCAAAGTTGTGGTTTAATTTTGGACATTTCCTCTTAGCAAAAAAGGGGATAAGGACATACAAACTAACACTCTGTGCATCCTAGTTGCAGGGTGAAGAAGAGAATTGAATGCATAAGCCCCAACAGAGGTTATCAACTTTGAATTTTAACTGAGGCACGCTGAAGCCTTGATAAGAAAAGGATATGCCAAATTTTGATCGAGGACACACAAATTGGAAGAAAATACAGTATCCAGATTCTTTCCAAACAGGAGCATTATTTGGACTCACTTATGGTGTCCCACAGTAGCGACATCACCAAAGACGTCCTGAGTTACTTTGACCTAGTCTTGAGGTCATACCCGTGATTGGTGGGGAGGCTCACCAGCATCACTGAATTTCTTCAAGATCCTGAAAATGAAAAGATAATAAGGAGGCTGCTCACCGTGGTCGCCGAGCAGTTCCTCCTGCTTCCGGAATACAGAGAGGAGGAAACAAATGTCCCAAGCAGAAGAAGAAGCGCATAGGCTCATCAACGTGCTGTTCTTTTGCTCAATTGAAGACTGTCCAGATCTTGTTGGGAGAAACACAGACATTTTGACATTTCTTCGAGATCCAGCAATCACAGAACTTTTAAGTATAATCCTGAGCAGAATTATCATCCAAGTTGCTTTACACACACATTGAGATTGCAGAAACTGCTCACAGTGAGTGAGGGCCAAATAGTTCCAAACTTCAACAAGGGCAGGACAAATGTCCTGTCTCCAGAAGATAGCAGACTGGCAAGCAATGTCTTCTTTCGCCTAATTGAGGATTTTCCAGAACTTGTGGGGAGACCTGCCGATGTTGACAACCTCACATTCATCAGAACCCAGCTAATTCTACACAGATGAGCATGCTCTTGCATGGTATTATAATGCAGGTTGAACTTTCTAACTATCAACAGAACTATCTGAGAAGATTTTAAAATTTCTGCCGAGGGACAGATCGAGAAGGTATTGCCAGATACTTCACTGTTGTTATACTGACTAAGACGACATGTCTTCTGGATGAAGCAAATAAGAGGCATTGACTGGGAGCTCGTGTACTTTGAACATGCACAATAAAAAGACTTGCTGAACTGATCATAACCGAACAAAAGAACTGTATCCAGAGACAATAGACAATCAAATATACAGGCAATGAAGGACAATTGTTTCAGTACCTGCAACCCACAAGCAGAAACGGCAGAATCCAGAGATAAAATTGTCTAAGAGTGTATTAAAAGTTAGTTTCTTTCCTCAGATGATCGAGATGGGAAACTAAAGTAGTTATCTTGTCATCCCTCAGGAGGAGAGACGCTCTTATTGTTCCAGAACTAAGTGTTGTAGATTAACCTATAGAGGAATCATGTACCTATGCATTTTATTCACCATTGTCTTACTGTAAATGACGATTAGAACTGCATTTTTTATTGGTGCACAAAGTGTTCCCGATTCCAGTGCACACACCTAATGATGTATGCATGAAACCCACGAAGCCACCAGACCTTACATAGTCATTCCAGTCCCTAGAAGGTCTGATAGCGGAATGAGTGAACTTGAGATGGATGTGACTAGCAATGACACACACACACACTTACGGTAACAAACAAATTGAAAAACCGGAGACAGGGTTGGCAGAGCAAGAATGAAAGAAGGTCACTGACAACCACACGCATGTGAACGATGAATGCACACACACCAGGTCTAGTGTCAATAATTACAGAACCACATGCCAAGGAAGAAAGGAAGGTTGGACAGCCAACAATGAGAAGCTCTACTCTAAGTGAAGTTAAAAACCAAATGAAGAAAGCTGAGCTAGTGAAGAGACAAAAAGAGTTGGAGAGGAAGCCAACTGAAACAACATTAATGAACACCCCTGATACAGCACTGAAAGAAGAGAGTGCAAGCCCAGAGAAAATTTTAAAAGCACAACTGATAGCAGAATCGATATGGTTGTTGGGGGGCGCTGCTGAGCAGCCGAGGAAAATGGCCGCTTAGTCTGGAAGCTCCGTCTCTGCCCACCAGAATCATATTGTTATCGGTGCTAATCCTAATTGTTTTCTGCAGACACTGCCACCGTTTGTTTGCAGATACTCCCTGCTACGTGAGACCACATTTTGGGACGAAATCGGTGCCTGTGGGTGGTGGATCCAGCCCCGGGGTGCGGCCTCCCTGCGGGCCGCGGCGGACCCTTCCGGCGGTTCGTGCCCACCCGCTCTGCCTTCGGCCAGGAGGCGCTGAGCTCCGGACCCTGTGATATCGCCGCCGGTGGGCCCCTAACTTTGCTTTCCTCTGGAGTGGTTCAGCTCCTCCTGTGAGGGGGGGTGCCGCTGGGCCTCGCTAGCCCGGCCGCTGTCTCCCGGTGCGGCGCCTGGCGTGGATGCCTGTCAGCCATTGGAACTGCAGCGGGCCCCTCCGGGCCTGGATATAGGTGCGGCTTCCCGACTGGAGGCCGCGTAAGCTGTGCCGGCGGGCCCTGCTCACTACTGCTGGGAGCCTTGGCTCTGGACTGACCCACCGCTCGGGTGGCCGCCCCTCCCCGTGCCTCTCGAGGCCGTGGCTGGCTGCCCGCTCTTCACCGCTGTGGACAGCGTTGTTCGGATGTTGCGGGCCGCGCCCCCTGGGCACATTGGCCCCAGACCTGGTCCCGCTGAAGGTGCAGCTGCCACTTGGAGGACACGCGGGGCTTACCTCCACTGAAGCTGCAAGGTGGGTGTTGCGAACTATACTGGATACTCCTGCCTTCCTGGTGCGAGCACGCTTTCCCAGGCTGCCTATACTGCGCTCAGCGCGCCACTGCCAACCTATGCGATCCTGTCCACGCAGGAGGCCGGCTTCCTCCCAGCCCCTCATACCTACTGAACTTGGATGCCTGGGGCCTATCTGCTTTCACTTTCCTTGGTTCCGCCCCTCTGCCACGCTTGGCTCCTTGTGCTGTGGCGCTGTGGTCCCCTTCGGGGAATTGGCTGCCCAGTGGCGCTGCTGCAGGGGGAATCGCATCACTGACTCTTGCTGTGCTGGTGTGAACAGCGTCGCCCCCTCACACAGTTGGGGATAATCTAGCTTCCCTTACCTCCGGATCGGTGGCCCTGGACGTAGGAGCGCATTAGGAGCCCCTATTCATGCAGTATACGCCGGCTCCCCCCTTGGTCCCTTCCACTTGCTAGCCCTCTGGGCCCCACGAGTCAAGTGCCGATCTGGTCCTCTACACCCACACACTGCCTTTTTCACTCAACTGGATCATTATCAGCGTCTTGGAATTTTCGATGTCCATAAACTGTAGCCACTGGCCTACCGTCGTCCGCTTCACAGCGCTTCAACTGGCACTCATCATCACTCCTTCCAAGCCGAGTGAGGCCCTCTGCCACGGTGATGCCCAACAGGGTGAGGGGTGCTAATAAAGTCAGCGCCATGGACAAGTTTACCAGGGTGGCGCCCAGGGCGGACCACGCGTCCTCCTCGGTAGCCCATGAGGACAGTGAGATATTACCGGAGCCCCCGCACCCTGACCCTACTACGATGATGGAATCCATGGCAAAAAATGTTGCAACCTTTCATGAAAAGCTGGATGATATCAATGCGAATGTAGCCTCTTTGAGGGCAAAAATTGACCACCAGGGAGCCAGGATCACTGAGACAGAGCAGAGGATAGGGACCAATGAGGATAACATCAGCACCCTACAAAGCACCGTCACAGAGCTCGTCCGAGACATGAAGCAGGTTAAGGCCAAGAATGACGACCTCGAATCGAGGTAGCGGCGAAATAACATTTGCATAGTAGGGGTTCCTGAATCTGCATTGAAGGGCCGCATGGAACTCGCGGTCGAGCAACTCATCAAAGAGCTCCTTGGTAACCCCATACTCTCACCATTCCTTACAGTTGAAAGGGCGCATCGCTCTCTGACACCCCGCCCTAAACAAGGCGATTTCCCCAGACCAATAATTGCGAAATTGCTGAGTCACAGGGACAGAGATCACATACTCCGATTGGCGAGAGAGAGGGGAGAACTGAGGCTTGAGTCGCAAATCATCAGGATCTTCCCTGATTTCTCAGTGGGAGTTCAGATGGAGAGACGCCGATTTGATGGGGTGAAGAGAATGCTAAGAGACAGAAAAATTGAATACTCGATGCTCTTCCCTGCTCGACTGAAATTCAGCCATCACAACAAAAGCTACTTCTTCACGGTCCCGGACGAGGCCGTTAAGTTCATTGAGGTGCAGATCCCACTCTCGGACCCCTCCCACCCCCCGAGGACTCAATGGACAATGACTAATGCTGCCATCCTCGGGCTCCTGCGCTGATCTCTACTGTCTGTGGGCAACCAATGTCTACTCCCCTGGTGTACTGTAGCCTGTCCCCTTGGAATCCCACCCACGAGCCGGCCTCGGTCCACTGTCATAGAGTCTGGGTGGCTTCTCCTGAAAGAGATACCTCTTTGCACCATTGCTTTCAGACGCCATGCGTTGAGCCTGTGCTCGGACACACAGCCAGTGTTGTCACACACTGTCCTCTGGCAATCCTAACCTAGACCTCGTTATCCCATGGAAACATGTGTATCCTTTCCTTGTGATCTGAACCTTATCAGCTGATAATATTGAAAATGTTAATGATGTTCATCATGCAAAGTTTTGACAACTGTGACCCAGACGGCAGCGGTAGCCCCCGCGGCAGCTGCAATACCACCTTCGGTGGAGGGTTTGCGCTCAGGCCCCGGTTGGGCTGTTTCTTTGGCGGTGCCGAGTTGGGGATGGCGCGAAGTTTGTCACGGGGGTGGTTTCAGCGCACTGCTGGTGCCGAGCGCATACTCTCCTCTTGGTAATATGTCCTTGATACCCTTGAATGTATGTATCCTCGCTTTGTGACCTTACTTTCATTAGCCGATCCTCAGATTTATGTTGTTTAATTGCAACTTGTACTACTACTGGTGGGTGGAACGGCAGCGGCAGCCCCCACTGCAGCTGCAATTCCTTTTGAGTCTAAATGTTTGTGTTTTAGCCCCGGTTGGGCGTTTTCCCAAGCGTTGCCGTGTTGGGGTTGGCACGCAGTTGTTTATTTTAAGGGTGGCTATCTACACACTGCTGGCTGGGACAGGGCGGTGAGGGTGGGGGTGAAGAAGTCGGGGTAGGTTATATTCAAAATGGCAGGAAGGTTGAGACCGGTTCTAAAAGGAGGCACTCTTTTGCTAGGGCAGCACTCATGGCGGTTATCAGAGGTAGATCCTTTGCTTGCGATGTCCCGTAAGTAGTCTGTATGGCGATCAAAATGATGACATGGAATGTTCGGGGCCTGACAAATTTCACAAAGTCTCGTAGGATCACGGCTTACGCACAAAGACATGGGGTTAAGGTCCTCCTATTACAGGAGACACACGCCCTTAAACACCTATCTTCTAACATAGCACAGACCTGGGGTCTCAATAGATACTATACCCAATATTCCACCCAAGCTAGGGGAGTCCTGACCCTTATCCATAAGTCGGTGCACTTCGTACTCCGCACATCCCACATTGATACGGAAGGCAGATATGTGATTTTACACTGCACTTTGGCTCACGAAGAATGCTTATTGGCCAACTTATACGCACCCAATATTGACTCCCCTGAGTTTATTGACGATGTGACCGCCATTCTCATGAGATATATAGACGTCCCTATAATATGGGGGGGAGGGGGCATGAATCTGATACTTGACAATGTACTAGACAGAACAACGACCACTCGCAGAGCCACAACGCGAGGGGCCAAGCGTCTCCTCATACACATGGACGCTCTAAATTTACACGATATATGGAGAACGCTCCACCTCCATGAAAGGGATTATACTTTCTACTCAACGGTACATGACAGTTCCTCAAGAATAGATGTGTTCCTCTTGTCTGGCAAATTTGTGGGTAGGGTCTCAGATTTCACGATCCTCGCACGCACGCTATCTGACCATTCCCCCGTGCTCCTACAGATCCAACTCGGCGAAACAAAGTCGTCGCGTCCCGCTTGGCGCTTTAAATCTTCCGCCCTATCTGACATTGTCTTCAAAGCTGAGATCCTAGCGGATATAACCACATTCTTTGAAAATAACAGGGCATCTGACACACCTGAAGGGATCAGGTGGGAGGCATTTAAGGTTTACACCAGAGGGATGTGCATCTCTGGGGAAGCTGGAGTCCTGAAGGCTATAAGGCAATCCCTGATCAATTCTGAAACTAAGCTTAAAACCCTGGAACAGGAGTATCACTCCACTCCGTCCCCAGCAACCCTAGCTGCGATCAGATCAGAGCTGGAACAGTTTGAGTCGCATGCCATGAGAGAGGTGCAATACTATGCTCGCCCTGTTGCTGCCCGTAAATATGGGGAGGGGGACAGGCCGGGCAGAACCCTCGCCAGGCTGGTGCGGGCGAAGGGTGGTGGGACCCGCATTGATAGCATTATAGATGAGAATGGGCTGAGGCACTGGTCAGACCAGGCCATACTAGACACATTCGCTAGCTTTTATGCCAATCTATATGGTCCCCAGCCTGAACATTCAACCCAGGACCTGGACAACCAGCTGGAAAGCATTCCAATGACTCTTATCTCCCAGGACACCAGGGAGCGTCTGGACGCTCCGTTCACATTGGACGAAATAGTCCAGGTGATATCAGACCTTCCCAAAAACAAGGCGCCTGGCTTGGATGGGCTCACCTCTGAGTTCTACCAGGAGCACGTGGCTATATTGGCGCCTGTTCTACACGGGGTCTGGGTTGAATCACTTCGGTTAAACATCCTCCCCCCCTTCCTTAAGGGAAGCCTTAATAACAGTCCTCCCCAAACCTGGAAAACCCCCGGACAAATGCAGGTCCTACAGGCCCCTATCCCTTATTAACACCGACACGAAAATCTATGCTAAGATAATCGCAAACAGGTTTCTCCCTTTCATGTCCCACATGGTCCACGCAGACCAGAGTGGTTTCATTCCCGGTCGATCCACGTCACTCAACATTCGCCGCCTGTTTGATGTGATGTCTAGAATTGACCCAAACGCTGATGCTGTGGTGGTAACACTAGATGCCCAAAAGGCTTTTGATATGGTCTCATGGCAATATCTGTGGGCCGTGCTGGAGAAAAAGGGAGTGGGGCCAAATATGATCTCTTACATAAAACTCTTGTACACGGGTCCACTAGCTAGGGTCCTTGTAAACTCTGTTCCCTCCTCTCCCTTCACGCTACACCGGGGTACTCGCCAGGGAAGCCCATTCTCACCCCTCCTTTTTGCGCTCGCTATCAAACCCATGGCTGACCATGTAAGAGGGCGTCACATCAATAAAGGCATTTGGTTTCTGATCGCGCCGGAAATCATCTCACTCTATGCGGATGACGTGCTCTTGTATGTCAGAAACCCCTCCACATATTTGGACCCGATCATCCGGGACATTACCAAGATAGGCACGTACTCAGGTTTAACAATCAACTACTCTAAATCTGAAATTTTCCCTCTCACTGTAGCAACTCAACGACCGACGTGCGAGTACCCCCTACGCTGGTCCCCGGGTGGAGTCCGGTATCTCGGGGTACAGGTGTCGTTAACCAAATCCTCCCTACTGACAGACTATTACGAAGCCATGGCTCAGCTCGTCGTCTAAGTTCTCCAAATGGCGCAATCTACCGCTTTCCCTGGCGGGCAGACTCTCTCTAATAAAGATGATTGTGCTCCCCAAGCTCCTGTACGTCTTTGCTAACGTACCAGTCTGGCCCAGGATGCAATACTTTAAGAGGCTCCACTCGGAGTGCACACAATTTCTCTGGCACCCAGGTTCGGTCCGCAAGAAGTGGCAGCATATGACGTTACCCTATGATAAAGGGGGGTTCACAGCCCCAGACCTCCATCTGTATTGGAATGCGGCACAGGCCCAACATGCCTCTCATTGGTACACGTTCCAGAATCCGCCCCTGCATGTAAAACTTTTTTTTTTTTTTATTTATTTATATGGTTAATAGAATCAACCTTTCAAATATCAAAGAGTATCACAATATCAAAACACTACAATTCATAAAAGATTTACAGTTTGTTCATTCACTACAGTTAAAATTCAGAATTTAGTGCCTCACAATTACGCTAACTATGGGTGTACGCTAAATATTTCATCCAAAAATCGCACAATTGCTATTTTGGTCCTTAGGGCAGTTGCTGAAAAGATACAATGCCATAGGTTCTTATTAATATGTGCATTTTGGTCTTCAAAGAAGTTTCCAAAGCATTTTTGTCAAATAGTGGCTAAGTTTGTACAAAACACTAAACAATGCTCCAGCGTTTCTCTTTTGTCAATAACCTTACAAAAACGACATACATTTTCTGATTGCATAATTTGATTTCTTCGTGCCTGAACATCTAATGTCGGCCAAAGGTTCAACCGAAAACGGAGAAACTTCTGACGAGTCTTTGAGCAAGGAAATTTGGCCAAATAGTCAGACATTGTTCTACATTGCTTGTGCCCAAATAGCGCGCGATCAAAATCCTTGTAGTTGAGGCATTTATTTTGGGTCAGAATCCAATCGTGTTGCTGAACTTTCATTTTGGCACGAGCTTCATTGCTCAAAAGTAGCTCCAAATCAACTGAGGCATCAGACATTGCGTTCATAGTAAAAGCACACCATTGTTTTGAAAAGGCCTGATTTTGTTCTAGAAGATGACAGGCCACCTTTCCCAAAATGTCTGATCGCTCTAAGGACAATAGACATTTACGGAAAAAGGCACAATATTTCCAAATTACAAATGAAAACATTGAAAGAGATCCCAATTCAAATCGAATCAATGGTAAAGGTGTGCAAGCGGGCAGATGTAGTACTTGTTTCCAGAACAAGGATTCAATTCTATCCCACCACTCCACAGATTTAGGACTACGAGCCTCAGACCCATAGGTCAAGATTGGCGTCACCTTCTGAAGAAAGAAGGTGAGAACATGTTTACACGTGAATTTGGCAAATTTGGCCATAAGTATCTTTGCTTGCGCAATTAAGGACCGTAATTTGCCCAGGATCTCTATGTCAGGGTCAATACTTGGTAAGGTATCCACTATATAGGTGCCCAAATACTTATAGTTGGGTACCTGTTCTAATGGAACATTGTGTAAACGCCAACAAAAAGATTTAACTTTACACTTTTCATGCCTCTTACAAACCATTATTTGGGTTTTCTTAGTATTAATTGTCAAATGGTTCGTGTCTACATATAATTCAAGGCTATGCAAAAGTTTCTGCAGACCTGTATGGGTTTTTGAGAAAAGAATCAAGTCATCGGCATAGAATAAATAAGGAACATTATGCCGGCCTAATCGAGGTGAGTCACTCACAATTTGACTCAAAGTTACACCCAAGTCGTAAATGAAGAAGTTAAAAATGGATGACGCCAAAATACAACCTTGTTTTAGCCCTCTAAATGTTCGAAATGTTGAAGTCAAATCACCACTCAAATTAAGTCGAACCTGCATGGTAGTATTGGAGTGTAGTAGATTAATTAAAGATAATAGAGAGGAAGGACAATTATGCTTAATCAACTTATGCTGTAGAAGTGATCGATCAATTGAGTCAAACGCAACCTGGAAATCAACAAAGGCTAGATACAAAGTCTGCCTTTGGGCTGCGTAATCAGAAAGGAGCATTTGTAGCGTAATGATGTTAGGGATGGTACCTAAGCCAGTCACAAAGCCTGATTGAAATGGGTCATTAAGTTGAACCTGCGAAATCCATTTTTTGAAGTCTCTTAAAATCAGTCGAGAAAAGATTTTTCCTGGCGCATCTAGAAGTGCAATAGGTCGATAACTGCACTATCTCCTTTCTTATAAATAGGGACAATGATAGAATGAGTCCAGGACGACGGTAATTTTTGAGACTTCAAGATCAAATTAAAGATGGTAAACAAAATACGACTCCACACTTGTGGATAGGCTTTGAACATCTTGTTGGACAAGCCATCTGGACCGCATGCGCCTGAATTGCTCGCTTTCTTGATATATAAAAGAATATCTTCCAGATCAAAATCTAGATGAAATCTAGGAAAAGAATGAGAGCTATCTAGACATACATCCTTAACAGGTAATTTATAAAGATTAGAAAAATACGCAATCCAGGCATGCTCTGAGACTTCATTTGCTTGAATTATTGTTTGGAAGCCCGAGGTCACTTGATTAAGATAAGACCAGGTTTTAGAGAGATTCTTACCTTGGACAGCAGCCAAAAGTAGCTGACTATCAGTGTGATAAAGTTTCGCACGCCTTGCCTTCACCCAATTTCTATACTTTGTTTTAAGATTGGAGAGATGTTTATGACGGATATTAGCTGGAAGATTCAATGCATTTCTCTTCTGTTGTCTAAAAAGACGCTTGTAATCTCTAATTTCTAAGTCAAAGACGTGCGAAAATTGAGCACAGATAGAATGTTTTGATGAGAAACTAGGGACTTGGGACAGAAACACTTGTAGCATATCAGAGTAGCAGACATTTGGGGAGTCAGCAATAAGGGATGTAGCAGCGACTGTCTGTATCAAGTGAAAATGAAAGGCCTCAACTGACTTCTCAGTCCATCGCAGTCTATTGCCAGCATTGTTCACACAAAATTGACTTTGCAACATTCTGTCTCTATGCATATTGCAATTTCTACTATACTGCCAGACAGCTGTAAGTTGTTTATGGTCACTCAGCTCCGAATGCACAATTTTGAAATCCACAACATCATGGAACAGGGACACATTCGTATACTGTAAAACTTTAGAAACTGGCGGGGGGGGGGGACTAATATCATGATCGTGCTACTGCACCGTACATTCCAAACAGACACCCAGGCAGACCCGGTGGCCACCACGATCAGGGCTTGGAAGGGTATCCTGGGCTCTGAGCAGGAGCAACACCCATAATATAAGTGGCTTCCCTTGTGGCAGTTTCCCGGACTCCCCCCCACACACGACCAACACCTCGTACAACACTGGGAAAATCTGGGCTATCGAGCCCTTGCTGACCTCTTCCCTGATGGTACGTTTGTCACCCCTCACACATGGCGCCCTGAACATTCCAATTCTTCGCTTGAGATGCTGCAGTATTACAGGCTTAGAGCAGCAGTACGAGATATGTGGCCCTCATATCCAAACGAACCCCCAGACTTACTCGAAATACAATATATAGCAAACTCCGGAGGCACCAAGGGTATAATATCCAATTTGTACAAAATGCAACTGGAGAAATCAGTGGATAAGTGTCTCAAACCACGTGAAGCTTGGGCTAGGGAGCTTGGAACGGAAATGACAGACTATCTATGGGGCAAAATGTGCGCACACACGCGCAAGGTCTCCCTTAGCTCCAGATTCCGCTGCATACAATTCAATCTCCTCAACAGGCTCTATTATACACCGTGCAGAGTGGCGACATTTACACGCACCCCGACTCATGTATGCCCTAAATGTAAATCCTGCAAAGCAGATCACATACACATGTTCTGGTCCTGCGCCGCACTCAACACGTTCTGGGTGGCTGTGACGGAGGCGCTCTCCGATATAATTGGTTCCCCGGTGAATAGGGACCCACTAGCCCTGTTGTTTGGTATTTGGGAGGGGGAGAATGTAAGGAAAATGTCAAAATTCTTAAATGCGAGTGCCATTGTGGCCAAAAGATGTATATTGCAATGTTGGAAGCGCCATACTCCCCCCACCCTTATGATGTGGCTGAAAGCCCTTACCTGGATACAAATGCGCGAAGAAGAATACATTGGATCCCTCCCAATCACATCACGCCCCATAAACGTGTAGTCAGAATTCTGTAGCTACCTGAATAATAGGGACGAAGTGGAATGGAGGTCTACTCCCCCAACAGTACAGCCCGACACGCCATGTGAACTGTAACTCTCCCTACTTTTCTTTCTAATTGGCGCCTATCCGAGACACCAACTGTCCTTAACCTGAGATGTTTAATTTAATCATGTGCTACCGCTTGTGCGGCTATGTTGTTAACTTATTGCTATGTAAGTTGTGCTGTACCTGTCTTAACCTTCTGCCAATAAAAAAAAGTTTTTAAAAAAAGAATCGATATGGTTTGTTCATAACCAGAGCTAGGGAAAGACAAGAGGACAAGGAAAGAATTTCCAGACTTTCTTCTACTCGACTGGCACAGATGAAGATGCCTGCACCATGGATTAGGATACCTGAGGATCCTCCAGCAAGAAGAAGCCATACGGATGCATTGAAGGACGTAGTTATATCAAACTACCTGAAAACCTTAAGAATTAAGAGAAGCATACAAGGAGATGACAGTGAGCTAAACGACTACCTGGACAGCACAGCACATTTGGGAAATAACATATGGTACCAGCATATGAAAGAAGTTGGAAGACGGAATTCAGAGGGGAAATGCTTAGTTTGTGCACTCCTACCTTACAGCATGGGGAAGTGAAAGATCTTTGTAGCTGTAGAAAATGATGTCCAGACCGCACACTGTCACACGTAGCAATGTGCAAGACCAGAGGCAACTGAAGCAACTGATCCAAATAAAGATGATTATGTCCAGGACATAAAGACAAGAAACAATGGAAAGACGAAACACGTTGTGATCAGATACGAGAAGCCTGGAGTTAAAGGAGCAGAAATCAGAAGAGAAGCAAATCACAAACTGAACGTTCAAGGAAAGACGCCAGAAGAGGCTAGAAAGTGGAAGAACAGAGGCCAAATGCAAATCTGGGGAACAGTGCTTTCACCAGACAGATGGGAGAAAGGAGTAGTGATTTGCAGAGCATGGATGGTCCTTGGAGCCTGCAAAGAAGCAATTGAAAATTTGCAGAAGATATGCAGACCATTATGGCAGAGAATTGCAAAACTACTAACATGGGTGGAAGACAGAGGAGAACCCCTACAGATTGGAGCATGCCAAACTGTGCTTCAGAAACAGTGATACAAGGAAAATGGGAGAAAATCAGAACTGTGGACGGATATTTGATGCCACAGGAATGGCACATGGTACCGTAGGAATCATGGATCATAAATGGGCATGTGGATCCAGAGCAGATATCAGGCTGCCGAAGAATTGAGGAGGTATATGCATCATAGTGAATGTCCATGTTCCAGCGTTGGCGATTCCAAAAAGTGATCTAACATTGACAGTTTTCCGAAAGCAGATGCTCATCTTGTCAGGACCCCACTTTATGTTCTTCACATTTTCAAGGGCTTTAGGAAACCTGGGCATTTCAGACATTCTGGAGGACTAGAAGGGGAGATTAGTTTAAGTACCAGGTTGAGTTTGTTTGAGTGCAGCAGTTTTTACAGATTAAAGTTTGTTTATTTTCCTTTAACTGTTCTTCATTCAGAAAGATGTAATTCTCCCAAGCCAAGATGGTGGAACCACCTTTCAACAGTGATTGGTTCAGACTAGTGTAGTCAGCATTGTGCTGTCACTTAGAATCTTCAGTAAAATTCTAAACTTCCTTTCATTAATGTATTCCTCTGAGTAGGTCATGTAATTGTTAGCTCCAGTAAATAAAGTTATAAGTTTCCATTTTTAAGGTATAAATTATTTGACTGTATAGTCTTTACCCCATCTCAGTATAGTAGCCCAGTATTTAGTTTGTGAAGACAGTAGCAGAAGAAAGAAAACCAAAGAGACCCAGATTGCTGAGCAGCTGCGTTATCCTGTCCACAAGAAAACAGACTAAGCTAAGTGATCTAAAGGATTTTCAGTTATCGATAGTTAAAGACTTGTGATAACTAGAAATTAGCAAATAAGCTAAGAACTGAATATAGAACTGTAAATATAGTTTGATTGATTTTGAGAAAGAAAACATTTTGATTTACAATAAGTACACATGAACTTTGAAAGAAAAACCCAAGTCAGTAGAGTGTCTTCAAAATGTATTACTGCAAGTATTTTTTGCTTATTTTTAACTAACCGGGCGTGCGGTAAAAAATCGCTGTGTTGTTAACATTTAATAGAAACTAATATGATCGTACTAACATTAATTACCATTTTGTTACGGACGCGAGATGCGAGCATACAGCGTGTACTGTGCATTGGATTAGATTGCGCGCGGTTAGAAAAAAGTACCCAACGACATCGCGCGTGCGTCGCAGCCATTTTGGATTTCACTCGATTTTTCATTTTCCTTTGTGCGTTTTCAGAACGAGAGACTCTTGACAAAAAGACATTTTCGGGTGATATGAGTGGTTTTGAATTTTGAAATCAAAGGCAGTCTTTAACGGATAAAGCAACCTTCAAGCACTATCAGCAGAGGTATTTTAAAAAGAAAAGATATTAAGAAGGTTTACACTAAGATTCACATTTTACTAAAGATTAGTATTAACAGTAAATCTTTTCTGGGCAAAATATTTTAAGGATTTTATGATATTAAGAGAGAGAGCGAAAGTGAAAATGAACAGAAGAGGAAGTTTAAAGGAATTTCAACATTGCAAGTGCCAGTGGTGAAAATCATTAACTGTAGTCAGCAACCAGCAACTAAAACACAAATAGAAACAGCCTAATGGCAATCAAGCTTAGGCTACAGGTAACAAGAAAAGTAACTGTAAAGAGCGTTTTAGTCAAGTGTTTAGACTGAGAAAATATAATTAAAAAGATGACATTTTCTTTTTAGGATCTCTACTGAACAAAACACTCCAGTGAAGCCAGACGGAAAAAAATCAGCAGTAGAAGTTCCTGAGTTTGTTATTTTCTCCATTCTCCTTTCCCCTTGGGTTTACCAGTCCAGTAGTTTTATAGTAACAGGATTGTTCGGCTGGCAGGATTGTGGGTTCTGGAGGGCCAGCTTCACTCCTGCTGGATCCTACAGTAACATGTTCTGACAGAATGAAAGGCCCACAAATTTGATCCTGCCTGAGTGAAGATGGATCCAGAGTCAGGGTTGAGTTTGGCAGCTTTGGGAAAGATTTTATTAGAAGTAAAGGAAGAACTAAGGGAGACTAGGAAGGAGACTTTGTCCCTGGGAGTTAAGATGGAGGAGTTGAATAGCCAAGTTAGAAAGGGAGATTCGGCAGCACCATCATGTTTGAGAATGGGGTTAGAAAGAGAACCACCCATTTTGTATCCTGAAGAAGGAGATGTAAAAGAATCCAGAGTAATTACAGAGAAGGGAAGAGCAGTTAATATTTTGTCGGGAGGAACAATATAGTGTCTACACCCTTAGCACCCCCGGAAATATTTGGAGGGGATTATAGAAAATTCAAATAATTTATTATGCAATGCGAATTGCATTACATGTGTAGTAGACCTGAGGCATTTCCAACAGAAATTTCCAGAGTAGCATTTCTAATCTCATATCTCTCTGGAGAAGCGGAAGCTTGGTCTGTGCCTCTAGTTGAGAGAGGAGCGGTTGAGCTACATAGTTGGTTGGACTTTAAGGCAGTCTTTGGAAAGATGTTTGATAGAAGAACACATTCACAGAGTGTAGATGGAGAGCTTTTAGAGTTACGCCAAGGAAATCGTGAGTTGATTACTTACATCACACAGTTTAGGGGATTAGTTTTAGAAAGTGGTTGGCCAGAAGGAAAAAAAGAGCTTCCATATTTTATAGAGGCCTGCATGATGAGTTAATGGATGCCCCATCTAATATAGTTGAGAGACCAACCTCTAGTGAGGATCTGACTAATTTGGTTATGCAAATGGATATGAGATTGGGGGAGAGAAGATTGGAAAAGCGAAGACATTTTTCTGAGAATAGGGTTCAGTTCAGGAGTGAATGTCCCAGAACAGAGCAGGTTATAAAGGAGGTTAATGGTTCGATGCAGAATGATCCAGTTAGTTCAGTTAGGCCACCACTGACCAAAGAAGAAAAAGACAGGAGAAGAAAAGAAAATGTGTGTCTTTATTGTGGTGATAGTACCCACTTTGTGGGGAGATGTCCACGTACCCCAAAGCGATTTCAATCATTTGCTGGAAAGGGACAACAGGTGGTGAATACGATCCAGACAGCAGTTTCACACATCACATTAAATGTATCCTTTACAAGGGAAGGTAAGCTAAAGTGTGGTGGTCCGTGTGTAATTGATTCTGGGGCAACTGGAAATTATTTTGATATTGGTTTGGCCAGTCCATTGGGAATTCCTGTAGTTAAAAAGGGAGTACCAGAGCAGTACGGGCTGTGGATGGATGACAACTTACCTCAGGTTGATAACTCAAATGACAGCTTTACTGGAAATGAAGATTGGGGAAGAACATAGTGAGGAAATTGTGTTTGAACTCATTGATGCACCACAGTTACAGTTTAAATCAGGTTTTTGTAAAGAACAATGTTTGGTAAGGTTTGCTGAGGAAGGTCAGGATGGAATGTCTAAAACTATTGGAGTCTGTTTGGCAGCAGGTTTGGTGAAGGAGTATGTAGTGGGGGTTATAGCTGGTGTTTTACCTGAGTGTTATAAAGACTTTCAGGATGTTTTTGATAAGAAGGAAGCTAATGAATTACCACCTCATAGGCCATTCGATTGCAAAATTGATCTTGAAGATGGAGCACCAATTCCTTGTGGAAGAATGAATGCTCTTACTGAGAAGGAGAACGAGTTCTTAAAAGAATATTTAGAGGAAAATCTTGCTAAAGGCTTTATCTGACACTCGCAATCACCAGCAGCTTCACCTGAGGAAAAAGAGATCTGTGGACCTGATGAATAAAATAAATAGAGAGAATTACTTTTCGGCTAAATCAGAAGAAGCTTTCCATGCAATCCCGTATGAACACAGACTGTTCAGCCTGACCTCATCAGTGTTCACAACAATTTTTATTCCACGGGTCAAAGTTGGAGTAAACACTAAATGGTTGCAGATAACCAGATGGGAGTTACTGCAAACCATCAACACAACCATAAAGGGATTCAACGAAATCAAGGAAGAATAAAGAGTGATACGACTAATGACTTTCCAGAACCGATATGTCCATGACATGGTCACAGCTATGGATGGAGGTGTTTGTGCAAAAATTGGATAATCATGTTGCACATTTACACCTTCTCACGACAAAGAAAATGGAACGTTGACAGAAGTCATAGGTATGCTGACGAAACTACAGAGCCAAATGATTGAGGAAACTGAAGAAGTGGACGATGACAGTTGGTTTGGAGCACTATTCTCATGGGTTCCGCAATGGATAGCAGGCGCATTCAAGTTTCTAGGAGCCCTGCTAGTGATGATATTGCTTGGATTCTGTGTTATCAAGATAATAATCTCTCAGTGTCAGAAAACTGCAAAAAAATGCCATACGGATGAAGATCATGATTGACATCGAACCAGGGTGGAAGCCCAACGACTTGACTGATGAAGAAATAAGAGACTTTGTGAAAGCCAGCATTCATGCAGCAGAAGGAACAAAGTTTTGATAGTCCAGAAAGCATAGAAATTATGTGGGAAGATGGATCTATTGCAGCCCAAATGGACAGTGTCAACTAATGACGTGGAACAAAGATGAACACGTAAGAACAGCGGGAAGTCTAAAAGGAGTCATAAAAATATGGACACCAAAGAGACTTTTCTTCAGACCGTCATGTACAGACCCAGAAGATGAAGTAAAAGTAAATACAGAGGATCCAAAGAAGATGGATACAAGAGAAGAAATGAAAGTGGTCAATGAATCGCCCAGAGGGAGGAGTGTACAGGAGGTCCCAGTATGGCCCGCACTCCAACCGTCCATTTTGAAGTACCAGGAACCTTCACACCGAAGTATGTGATGTACGAGGAGCAAAAAAACCAGCAGAGAGCCGCAGTGGGGCTCTGTCCAGTACCTATCAGAAGAGCCGCACCCATTGACGTACCTACACCTAAGAAAACTTGGACAGTAAGGTACCCATTGAGAAAACCATATCAACAAATGAAACAGAATGAAGATTGTCTGAGTACAGTCCCTGCAGAAGGCAAAAAGGTCTTAATGGAAGACGAATGGTGATGTCACCAGAACCCAGACTGACTCACATATTGAAGATATGACAACCAGCGAATGACGAAAAGAGACGAAACGCCATGGATAAGGGACATCACGAACCTAAAGTGAAAGGACGATGTCAAATGTAAGAAGATTATGCCATGAGCACGACAAAGATATTCAGTTAGTTTACACTTGTACATATGCTTGGAACCGCAAGAAAGCTAAGAAAATTGTGCAACTTGCTATGCTTAGTAGTAAGATAGATTGCGGCAAGCGCCACCTATACATTTCTACCTCAATAGAAGCACTTTATATAAGTATACTTCCACTATGCACAAAGGCAGAATCCCCCAAAGGTTACTGGAGGCCGCATGAAGAGAGTTTCATAGTTAACAAATCAAGAATAAAATACAGAAGCGAAAGTCAGACAGAGACAAATCGTGCCAAATAGCCAAGGTCGTACCAGTTAAAATAGGCCAACAGGAGCTACAATTAATGAAGCAAAGAACAGAATATCCTGCTCAGAAAGGTCAAGATAAGAAGCAGAAGGCAGGTGGTGGACAAAACTAAAATCAAATACACAAATTATTTGGTGAATGAGGTGATTTTACGGTGTCTGAATCACGTGACCAGCCTAACGAGAAGAAGGGGGACTTTCACACCTACGCATGGCGGAGTGCCATGCAAAGATATCAGAACTTTTCCAGACAGAGATGCAGTCTCAAGGCCAACCACAGTGAAATAATTGACACATGACCACCGAAGTGATGATTGATTGTAGCAATAATTGAAGAAAGGCTGGGGGAGCTGACATGCACTCTGCACCTGGCCAACCATTCTGCATGCTGCTAGGCAAAGTGGAAAAGTATGAGTGGGGTTGGTGCCAACCCAATCATAGTGGACCAAGTAATCTAGGGTCCTATAGTTAGTAAAACCAATGGGACGTCGTACTTTTAGTGATGTCTACAGTAGCCATTTTTAAGGTAGGGCTTAGATGCCCCACCTAATGGAGTTTACCCAATCCCCTCACTCCGTTACCATATACAGATATAGTACCTATATTAAAGTTACCTTCCTAGAACCAATAGAATTGCACGCAACATTTTAAGCATTATATGTCAGTGATGACGAGTTTTTAGTATAAATGATGTGTTTTTTATGAAGTTCATTGGAGTTGTGAAGCGAGAAGGAAGATCAAGCAACCGCTGATATTCATGGAACTCCCCGTATTTTGTACTTGTCATTAAACAGACTCCCTTTACCAAACCATTGAGTTGTCATTATTGATTTGATGCTAGAGTATTAATCTACATCCCCATCCATCTCATGGGTGCTGCTATTCCATCTTAAAGTGCTAATGGGCAACCCACAGCTTTATGGGCCGGTTGGGGTCCTAGTGCACACCGTAGCAAAGTGTTGAACCATCGGGGCAGCCATATATTTTGCCCGAATTCATGATCTATGCTCACTAATACGAATGGAAATTTTTCTTGTTGTCATTCCAGTACAGTAGGTTGCATGGACACCGAATAACGTAGATAACGTTACTGGATAGGCAATTTGTGAATTGACGAAGTTGCCAATGAAAGGCCCCATTGTTGAACCTAATCGTTTTAGAAGTCAAGTGACAAACACTGCACTTGCCACATGGGTAGTGACCCACTAATTGTTCTCTTTTATGTCTCCAAGCTGCTCGAAGAATATTCTGTGAAAAATGAGTTCCAATGGGTTGCAACCTAGATTCCACTAACCGATCACGTAAATACTTAGATCGTTTCAAAGCAAAATAGGGAAGTCCGCTGGTGTATCATGTACTCTTAACTAAATTCCAGCGCTTCTTGATTAACTTTTTAGTCTGTACAGTTTGAGGCAAAAAAGTCGTAACACATACAAGCCGATCTGCGGCCGTATTTTTCTCCCTGGGACTCAAATGGTGTTCTCTTGGTGTCCAACGTGGCCTTTTTGCTGATCTTTTAATGAGCCTCTCTCCAAAAGTCTGTTACCCAGAATGTTAGCGTGTCGTTCAAAATCGACAAGATTGGTGCAATTCCATCAAAGACAGAGAAATTTCCCATAGAGCAAATTATCTTTTTTGGGAATGGGGATGTTGACTGGAATATTCTATATAATGATGTATATATATGGCCTTGTTCATGTGAGATAATCAAATACAAAAAAGGTAGCTGTGTATGATCTGAATGACATGTAAAGGTAAGATTGGGATTGCACTCATTCAGCCAAACCAAAAAGGCATCCATATGTTCTTTGGTGCCTTTCCAAATAAAGAAAATGTCGTCAATATATTGTTTACAATTGGAAACACATTTTCCAAAAGGGTTGTTGTTATAGATAAACTTGTCTTCGGATGCTGCCATGTAGATATTCGCAAGACTGGGGGCAAAAACTGCCCCCATGGCAGTACCCTGTTTTTGAATGTAAATGTCATCCAAAAATTGGAAAAAGTTGTTACACAGGGCAATTTCTAGAAGACTCAGTATAAACCCTGTCGGTATATCATGTGGTATTGGACGACTGTTCAGCTTCCACTTGATACATATCAACGCCTCATTCTGCGGAATGTTCATATATAGGGCGATGATATCTAGTGTCACCAACAGGTTAGAATCACCCTCTATTAACAGTCCCTCATAGTGCTTGATTGTGGCCATGTTGTCCTTTAGAAAGGATGGGGAGTCTTCCGCTAACATGTGAATGGTCTTTTCTATATATTTGCCCACTGGTTCGAATATGGAGCCACATAGTGAAATGATAGGCCGTCCTGGGGGATCTATACCAGTTTTATGCACTTTGGGAAGTGCATATATTGTAGCTAACCGACATTCTCTCTGAGTCAAGAAACATGCCTCTTCCGTTGTTAGAAAACCTGCCTCTATGCCTTATGTGCATAAATCTTGTAAAGTTATCATGAGGCCATCTGTAGGGTCAATGGGAACTTTTGCATAATGACTGGTGTTGTTAATTAGGGCATACAGCATGTTTTCATACCCTTGTCTGTCCATCACCACTATTCCCCCGCCTTTATCAGCTGATTTGATGACTATGGTTTTGTTCTCAGCTAGCGATTTTAGGGCTTGATTTTCTTCCAAAGACAAATTGTGTATATGCTGTAAAGATCCAGGCTGGTTCGTAATCTCAGGTAGAGCTTTAAGGATCATCCTTTCGGATGTAATAATCTCTGGAGGAACCTCATTGGTTCCTGGTGTAAAAGAGGAGTTAGGTCTAAAATCTGTTAAGGACTGATCAATCTTGTCTGATTTGTCCATAAAAAAGGCCCCAAGTCTGATAGTTCTAAAGAACCTCCTTATTTCAATTTCCAAGTTGTTAATTGAATTGTCTGCAGTTGGAACGAAACTCAAGCCTTTCTTTAAGACACATTCTTCCTAGCTTTATCAGGAATTTTAGCCAGATTGAATTCTAGCCACATTTTCAGTAGTTGTGTTATTCCAATTTTGTACATATAATTTGTAACTCTAGCCTCTAGCTCACTGAACCACTTACTGGATTCATACCTAGTGGCGTATTGTGTGGTAAGTGACAGGAGGCTATCAGTACCGGCTAAGTCAAATTTTATTTTTGGCCATAGATTACAGGAGGCTACCGACCAGCGCATGATCAAAGAGGGGAGCCCCAGCTCTAGTCTAATCGCCTGGACAGGGGTACAAGGGGGTATACTTAGCATTGAGTGCAAGATCTTTCCTTCCAATTTCTCAATTGCCTCGAGCAATTTTGAATACCTCTAACGGGTACATAATGGTAGGAACGATTGATATTTTATATACTAAGAGTTTCGCTTCCAAGCATCTACCCCCTTGCACATCAATCGTTTTCCTTAACGCTTGCCATTTCCCACAGGCTTTTTTGGTCACTTCCTCTAACATCAAAACCGCCGTGAACTTTGTTGTGATGGTAATTCCCCGATAATGATAGCTATTGGTGGTTTCTACTCTTTCTCCCCCTAACCACCAATCACTATGCATACTATGGTTGTATCCCCAAATATCATGATCTTTGTTTTTGTAATGTTTGGCTTGAGTGACAGCTCCAATGAGAAGGAAGATAGTGGCGTGAGTGAATGTTGTAAACCGATTTTGGTTCTATCGAGAATCTCCACATCATCTGCATATGAAATACACGTCAGTCCCTTGTTGCCATATTGCAGAGGGGTATTATGAACCTCCCCCAATCTTCTTTCCAACAGGGAGAGGTATATATTGAAGAACAAGGGGGCTAGTGCACACCCTTGTTTCAAATCCCTCAGAGTAGAGATACTATCCGAAAGGGCCCCCTCCTTTGACAACCTGATTCTTACTTCTGTGTCTCCATATAAAGCTTTTATGAAATATAAAAGAGAGAGATCTATCTCCCAGTCTTCAAGCATGGACCACAGTTTTTTTCTATCCACACTATCAAATGCGGATGAATAGTCCAAAAAACAGCTAACAATGCCATTCCCGGTTTAGCGTCCAGGTCAGATATTAGTGTTAACAGGGTCCAGATAGGGTGAGTTGTTAAACACCCCTTTTTGAACCCCGTTTGATGGTAGGTGAGAATACCCCTTTTGGTTGCCCAATCCGTGAGCATCTCCAGCAGGATATTAGCAACAGCCTTCCCACTGCAATCTAACATCTAGTTTTCCGGCCTGTCTCTCTGGCCTTCTTTGAAAACAGGAATCAAAATAGCCTCTTTCCAAGTCTCTAGGATCACCCCTGTATGACAAATCTGTAGGAACATCTGATTTAGCGTGCTAGCCCATAGTTCTGGATAATTTTTCAGGGTTAGATTATTTAGGACATCAGGGCCCGTGACGCTAGATGCTTTTAATTTCTTGATTCTCGCCACTAGGTCAATAGTTTTCAGTAGCTCCCCAACTTTACTATTTTGTTGACCCTGAGTGGCCAGCCCATTCTTTTCTGGGACATTTTCTGGGTCTTTTCAGGTGCCATTTAGACTTTTGCTAGAGGCTGTGTCCAACAAGCCTTTGCCCTCCATGGACAGATCCAGCTTCACTGCCCAGGCCAAATCCTCTGCTTCTATCTCTACAAGCAACATGCCCCGCCATCGGAAGCCCATTAAACAACTCCGTTATGGATGATATGAACATTTTTCACATTTCTCGTAATACTACTCTTCTTCAACACCGGAAAGTGGGCTACCAACTGTTGGGCTCAAGTTTATGATAATATATCATAAACATAAACAGAGAATCATTTTGTCGAATTATTAATATCATTAGTCCCATGTAGGCCTGGATAGTATAGCTAGAACCTTCATCCAATAAGTTGTAATGTGAACATTGGGCTGGAGGGGTGGGTGTTCTGATGTGGTGGAGCATTTTGACTCACTGGCTGGTGTAGTGTAAGATGTTTACTGTAAAGCACCGGTTCTACATCACATGCATACTTTGTGTGGTAACTACTTACAGATTTCAGTTTTTGCTCCTTTGTGATCTCTTCTTAAATAAAGCAAAAGCAGACCCAACCCCTGAGGGCACTCCTTGATTTTCAGTATGCATCCACCTCAGATTTGCCCCATAGCCCACCCCCACAACAAGCTTGAATGACAAACTGCCACGGATCGACTTTCAGGTAATTGGGATTAACCTGGTGCTCTGTTTTGGGGGAGCTGCAGACAGTGCAATTAGTGCATAGAAACATTTCAGAAGAGACACTCGACCACAGGGTTGAGTACCATGAAAAGTACACAACTTTGCTAGTGGACGAGTGGACTCCCTGCTTTAAGGCAGACAACACAGAGATGGGCACAGTAGCCAAGCCAATATAATGAAATTGAAGGCTGATGTAGCTACAGAGGACAGAATCACTAAAACCAAAATAAAAGACAAGGCGACTGACTCACCAGCAGAACCTGCTGGCAACAAGCCCATGTCAATAATGGGCATAGAGTGGTTCCTTTGCATTGGGGATACTTCGGCTCATTCATTGTACCTTTTTCCAGCACTGAACATGGTTAACCTTGCTAGCCTTTTGGGAATGCACCACCAGACCAGAATCCATACCCTAGCAGTAGCCTGGATAAAATCGTTCCTGACTGCCTGCACATAATCAGTGTCAGTATCCCCAATGAAAATATATAGTAGCCCACCTTGAGGAGTGCAACAGTGCTCTATTCTATCACCACACTTCTTCAATGTCCATCTCAGACCACGGTTTAACATTAGTAACTTCCAGTTTAGTTTCTTCCTGTGTGCAGATGACACCGGATATGATAAGTCATTTATTAGGCGCCTGTACACAAGTGTTTCTATGACTGGATTACACATTCCCAAAGTCAGCTACCAACGATCAGTTACATGTAAAATACATTGATTGGATGGATGCAAAGGGAGTGAATTCAAATCCATAAAACCCTAGACCAACACACTTAATCCAGCCCATCATTACAGGGATTCATAAATGTGGCTGCAGCCCCTCCACTAGTACTAAATCCGCTCAATATTGAAGAACAGTCTCTCTTACCCAAAGACAGGAAGTGACACCCTTGCAATCTTCCTAAGAAATCACAAAATAGACTGTCACAATTATCTCATGTGGAGCACAAATGCCCGCCTGTTAGCTAATTTAAAAAACCATGTGCTCTGTGGTTCTGAATTGCAGATGAACATGTTTTGCCTGTTGATTGAATCAACCTATATTTACTCACTTATAAGGAGAAGGGTTTTTCCAGAATTTTTAAACTTGCCATAATATTGATCATGTTAGGTGAACATGTCTCATAGCATGAATTGTCAAAGATGTCGACTGGACCGCACAGATTCTCAAAGAGAAGAAAATGCTTATGTAGTTGTCTCAGATCAGATCACCAAAGCTGAACATTGCTTCACAACTGCTGTCCACGTAGCAAGCTCCTGCTTTGAAGAGCTTTGTTGGAATGTGAAACCTCTTCAGCTCACCCAAAAACAATGCTGCCCCAAGATCATATCTCACAGTAATAAAAGGACACCACTGGCCTCTTATTCAAAAGTGGTCAAACTTCAAAGCCTTCCAGATAGTCAAAATCAAGGTAAATATTGAAGCTTAATGTAAAAGGTGTGAGCAACCACAGGTCAAACAAAGAACTGAAGTCATCTAGTAAAACACTTCTGGCACCACCCCAAAGGATTTATAGGTGCATGTGGATGTGCTCGGTCAACCGAGGGCAGCAACACTCTTCTATGGCATATTCTATGCATATACGATCACCTTGATTTTCGAAAGACGATAAGAACGGGGTTATTCCCAACAATTGACTAAATGCCAGGTCCAACGCCTTTGTCTCTTTCTAGCCCCAAGATATCCTAGGGTGAACGATGTGCAATATAAACATTACACGATTAAAAATATGGCTATGCTGCCAATAAAAGAAGATGGATTTACAACCAAACCTGAATTACTGTCAATTGTCAAGGAAACCCATCCTCAAAAAAATGTATCAAAAGAACTAGAGGACTTGTGATCTATTAGCTTCTATGGATACAGGTAAAAACTTTGACTTTTTCTTTTAAAACCTAGCCAGCAGCCATCTGTTCAGTCGATAATAGAGTGGTGTTGATGGCAAATTAGCAATGTATATACAAGGAATACGTTGCTTACCTTTAACTCCTGTTCTGCAGCATTGGTATCTTTCATAAATTCACATACTGTTTGAATATTCCCCGTCAGGCTGGGAATCCTCTGGAACATGAAGGCAGTCGACATTTAAATTTGCACCTCCAATCACTTCTCTTAGATTAATCTTAAATCATATTGCCTCAGAGCAAAAGGAAGAGTATCCCTTACCAATGCTGGACAACAGGCGTTACAGGTAAGTAACGTATTTCTTCTCTGGTAGTCGATCTTTCATAGATTCACATGCTGTTTGAATAGATTATAAAACAGTATACACAGACGCATACAATGCAAAACAATTTGAGAAGAGATCCTCTGTGTCCACACAGTAGAACCATGAGGTGCGGACAGAGCGCCATGTGGCCACTGTGCAGATCTCCAACAGCGGGGCACCTGAGAGGAATGCGGTAGTGAAAGAAATGGCCCTTGTGCAATGCATTCTAGACCAACCAGGAAGAGTCCCGTTAGTGATGGGGTGACCATAGGAAATACTGTTAGACAGCCAGTGGGAGATGGAGGACTTGGACAACTCATTACCCACATACATGAGGACCAATGGCCATGAACAACAAAGATTTACATAGCTGTTTGGTGTGGGAAACATAATATTTTACGCCTGCATGACGTCCAGCGAATCAGCTCATGTTCAGTCGCAGTAGAGGGCAAGGAAAAGTAAACAGGCAGAACCAAGAGCTCAATAAGGTGCAAAAACAAAGGCACCTTAGGTATTAAAGTAGGATTGATCCGTAACAAAACCTTGGATTTCCCAAACACCAGGCATGTGGGGTTTACATGACAAAGGAACATCATCTACTGTGGCCATCTCAATTAGTGACATCACTTCCTGCTGCCATCTTGAGTCAGTCCAATCTCTAGCTGAAGGCCACAAGTGACTCCTCTGGGAACAACAACCAGGAAGCACCTCATCCCAGCACCATCAGAGAAAAAAATCAGAGCGACCAACCACTGATGGACTGGGCGATCAGTTGATGAGTGTGTCTCATCACTTCTGGTTTGAGACTTCACTTCCTGTGGCCATCTTGAATCGGTGACATCATCTCATGTGACCATCTTGATTCAGCCCAATCTCCAGCTGAAGGTCAAAAGAGACTCCTCTGGAAATACCAATCAGGTAGAAATCGTCTCACCCTAGCAACATTAGGGACAAATCAGAGAGAGAAACCACTGATGGACTAGGCGACCTTCCACCAATCATGCTACAACTTCCTTCATAAAACGCACATCTCAAAACTCCCACTACTCCATCTTTTGCACCTCCTACTTGAAAGAAACACAACCAACAAGCTAACCATAACTCACCTAACACATATCCAACTCTCCTCTCTTCCTCTGATACTCTGCTCTTCCTTAGCACATCAACTGAACATTACACTCTGGAATGCTCTGTCTGCATACAACACAACCTTTTTCACCGACTACCCTTTCATGCTAGCTCTCCTCCCCAAGATGACTTAGCCGTCGCTGAAAACTGGATGTATCCTTCCGACAATGCCACTATGGCAGTCCCACACGACTCCAAAATATCCTTCATTCACTGTCCTTGTCTGGCTGGCAGAGGTGGAGGCGTCTGTCAACTTCTCTGTTCCCACAGCAACGTCGCACGAATCTCCAATGCCACGTCCTCATCAACCTCCTCTGAATTCACCATCTCTACCTATTGCTCCACCTTACTAGGTTCACATCATCTCTATCTATCGCCCTAATGGTCCAAATGGACCATTCTTTGGTGAACTTGGGCAACTCCTTGATTCTCTTTCCACTAAACATCACCTCATTCTCTCAGGTGACTTTAACATTCCCTCTTCAACCACTTCCCAGAAATCTGAATTTCAGTCTTTCTCGACCACGCTCTCCACTCTATCCATAACCTACCTACCCACACCTGGGGTAACTATCTGGCTCCCTTATTCATCTCCACCTCTCTGTCAGCCACTAATACACACCATCCCAATATAATCACTTAAATTGTTTCCACCACCATCTACTTTCCATCCTCTGACCTCTCGTCTCACCTTGCCTTACCTATTACTAAAAGGAAAGTAAAGTCTCTGCCATTCCTCCCTTTATCTCTGACCAACAGTTCTCAATCTATTCCGTCACACCGGATGCCTCTTCCATTAACACTGCCTATTCCAGCTTTCAATCCCTACTATATGACTCTCAGTCCCCTCACTTCCCACTGCTTACTTACACCCTGAAGTCTCAGCCTACTCAACCATGGGTCACCCCATTCATACGCTCTCTCACCGCACAGACATGCATCAGCTGCTGCGCAAATGGAGGTGTACTGTGGGGTACATTTACCCACCCAGCAGAATTCCCCTCCACCACCAATCTGCACTTCAGCAGTTACCAGCAGAATGGCTGCGCTGGCTCTGCAGAGCGCCATTCCCTTGCATCAAAATTGCGTTTTGCAGATACAAAAATGATGGCTGCGCTGTCTTTGCCATGCACCTATTGGGCAAGATGGAACAGGGAACACACCGAGAAAGGCTGCCAGTGTGTTCCTTATGTGCACCCAAGAAAAGAATTGAAAAGCAGCACTGCTCTGCTGCTAGCTCAAAATTTCCCATTGAAAAAGGAAGTATTTTACATTTAAAATGACTGCGCCCGGATGCTCTTGTCCACCATTTACAACAGTACACAGTTTTTTTCAGTGAGACCCAGCTATGTCCATCCATATTCAGGTTGTGCTTCAGAAAGAGGGAATTTCTCAATGAATGACAGGCAGTGCCAGGCAAGATCTGTGAAGTAACAAAGAAACTTCACTCTCAGCCGTACAGAAAACCACTTGACTTTCTGCAACAAAATATCATAGCTTAACTCTTCAAAAGAAGCCCTATATCTCTGTGCTTAGGTCAGTTTCAGTGGACCCTTGCCTTGAACAGATTTCTGTGTATGAGAAATTGACTAGGGCTGCAAATATTGTTTAGAATCTAGATGTAAGAGAAAACCGCATTGGAAGTGACAGCGAAAGAAAGATTCACCACGTGTAAAAATGGTTGCTTTTTACAAACAAGTCTGTTTGAAAGTAAATTGTGGAATTAAGGCACCGTCTTTGCACAGAATGTGATGGGGCTTTGTTTTAAAACATATGTAGGATATTTAAATCCCACGGTTTGCTTTCTGGTTCAGAAAAAAAATGAAGTGTGCTGAAGGCACAGAACATGTTTTCCTGGCCTGGCTTCAAAGGACATTTGCTTCCTGGGAACAAGACCTGCCTCCCGCCAAGGGGACCAGCATCTGGAAACTATGAATAGACCAAGGGGGAGAATGTAACACACTCGTCAGACTTTCTGGCATTCTGCAGCCAAGAGACAAAGGATTTCCAGGATACTTCGGTGCGACTTTGTTAACAGCACCACCCCTCAACTTCAACTGGGGAGCCTCAAGCAAACTCCAGAGCAACCTTGGAAGTTATGCCCTTATTTGGGAAACAATGCTGGCCATTTGGGTCAAAAGACTGTTTTGAATGAATAAACTTTAAGGCTTTATTTCTGCAACCAGACAACGCAGTAATGCAAGAGTTTAACAGTTTAAATATGATTTTGGGTTCATTATAACAATATATTGTGGCTTTCCCTAGCATGTATGGGACGCAAACGGTAGAATAATGTCATTCATGGTAAAAGTGCTCATGGGATAACTTCGAAATTCAATGCAAACATTCTATGTGATAATAGGTACAATTCTGCAATTTTATACAGGTGTAAGTGGAATATTTACCACCGAAAAGCGTGAAAGATTATTAGAGGGACGAAACAATGTCGTACAGACCTGGGAGTTGGACTGCCATGCTCTGTATGAAATATGTCATTTGTCTATGTGATTTGCAAGAGTGCCACAACTGTAAACATCTGCAATTTAGGTCAGAACGGTTTTTTGGCAAATGTAACTGGGATGTTTCTGTACCTCATAAAAACAAACCCCATAAAACTGAGTTCCCTCCTTCAGTCCGATCTGCTTCTAGGAAGGAGGCGACATACATAGGCTGACCTATCCAGTTGTGAGAGGCATGTCCAGCCTAAGCCTGCCCCAACAATAAATCCTGTGATGTCACCCGCCTTATAAAAGGGGGAAGCTCACAGAGACAAAGGACACACAGTGCTCTGAATTTTCCAGCTCCTGCGTATCCGGACATTCCATATTCATCCTGCCAGACACCAGATTCCTGATTCTACTGCCAGGCTAAAGCATAGCTGACCCTATCCAGGCAGGACCATTGATCCAGAAAAAGAAACCCCATAACTAAATCTCACTAACTCAGGGAGAAAGCGGGAAAAGCTGTGGTACCCTTTTTGAGAGTATCCTGTGACCAGACCAGCTTTTTGCCCCACTACCTGCATGCCGCTGTGTCGTGACCAGACAGGCCCAGCTGTTTTCTGCTAGGAGAGCCCCGCAATGGTGCTGTGACCAGATCCTTTGAATCCAGAAACCCGGTTGGCTGTCCCAAATCCCAAACTCCAGCGCTGATTGTATCTCCCCATCCCATAGCAACACATAGTATACCGCAACTTGATAACTTGTCTTTGTTCCACCTCTTAGAAATCCCATCAATACCCTGATAACTTGTTTAAAACTGTTCGAATTCTCTGTACATCCTGTCCTTGATCTCCAAGGGTTAGCTTTATTCTTCCACTCATTTCTGTCTTGCATAAGTCCTTAGTCATATTTTGAATCATTTAATGAATTCCCACATAAAGCTGCATGTGGGGTGAGAAGGTTAACCTTGCAAATTAACCTTGGAGCATACTGTGTCTTTCTTTAACAATCTAGTCATTAAAATCTAGTTTAAGTGAATTTGTCATTTCTTTCCAAACCGATTCTCTGTCAACTGTTTTTATTTTTAAAACCGAATACACTTTTCCTTTGAAAATCTCATCCAGTCATTCATCTAGAGCCACTCCTTCACTTCCATATTATCCCTGTGATGTGCATCTATCACCCAGCCTAAAATCCGCATTCCGATTCTGTCTATTTCACCCATGTTTCAAACCGTTTTGACATTTAAACCTGTAAAAAAGAAAATGCAATTTTACACCATGTGATTTTGGCTGTACTGTGTTCTTACTTCCAAGTTTATTATTTGAACTGTATGCCCTTTGTTGGTACCTTGCCTTGTAGTTGCTAGTGTTCTGACATCTCTGATACTGCTAAAACTTCGATTTACCTCATTCATTCAACCGTACATGTAATTTAGTTATTTCCCAATTACGAGTGTCATTTATGCAATTGCAAAGGTTTTGAATACGATTTTGCCTCTCATTTCATTGGGGAAGATCAGTTTTTAATTCTGTTTGCTACCTAATATACCTCCTTGCTGCTCCTTTCTATCCACTCAAAATTCGATTAATAGGGGTTTGATGGAGCATTGAAAGGGGAAATCTTAACTCTGGTGCTATCTACCTGAACGGTAAAATTGCTTCCATTCATTTGTGCTTTGGCTATTTTATAGTAGAAGGTCAAACTAAGTGTATTTCATCATTTTACATTGTAATTATCACCCCATTGCTGATTGCTGCCCAATATTAAATGTGTGATTTTTAAAACAAATTTAAATAAATATTTTATTACCACGCACCAGCCTGGTTCATGGTCCATTGTGACCCAGAGTATTTGTAAAAGGGGGTGTGAATCGGCTTGGGTGCCAGCTCAATCCGAATTCTAGGGGATAAAGAAAAGTATTTTAATTGTGTGTTACCTCCTAGTCTAAGGGCAAGAGTCCTGGTCTGGTGTGTGACGCCCGATTGGAATCGTTAACAGATTGGGGGCTCGTGTCGGGATTTAAGAAGTGTTGCCACCCGCGGCAGCTTAACACAGTAGGCTAACCTTCAAGGTTGTGATACTTTGTGTGGCTAGAAAGCGGTGTTACGCTGTAGAAAGCGCCTCCCCAAAAACAAACCCCAAGCACCAGGCCTGTGTGTAAAACTAAAGCAAAATCAACTCCAAACTAGATTAAAAAAGCAACAGAATACCTTTAGATAAATTAATAAAGAAATAACACTTTCCAAAATGGCCACAGTAGAGATCAACATGGCTAGGCAGCACCTTCTGCACAGGTTATTTGTCAGGGGGGAATGGGCACAGCAAGATGGGGCGGTCTGGCTAGAAGAGATGATGCAACAGGTCACTGCAATCGACATGGATATGTGGCAGGACGGTGGCCTATTACATCAGGCTTTGAGCGAGTTGTACATGATTCCGAAAATTAAAGAGGAGCAGATTAAAATTGTCAGAATCACAGCCTATATGTATCTCCATATAGGAGTGATGCAGGCAAAACATGAAGATACCATTGCGCAAAATCAGTCCCGGCTCTTAAACCATATCCAGACTGAATTAAAATTAGAGGTAGAAAAATTGCAAAAGAGCCAACAGTCTGAGGTAGGATTGGAAAATCACATTAAACACCTAAAAGGGGACTTTGCCATACAACAACAGAATAATTCAGACCAAGAGGCCGAATTAGATGCATTGAAAGAGGAGTGTCAGGAAAAGGCTAACTCTCTAGAAGAGAGTCAACAGAAACTAAATCAACAACTAAAATATAATAAAGTTTGCTCAGAACAAATCAATGTGTTACAAAAGCAGATCAAGAAAGTGGAAGAGGAAAGTAATAAATTAATTATTAAAAAACTCCATGCGCAAGCAGAATGTCATGATGCCTACCTCCAAGGAGCCAGGTCCGACCCAGCAACCCCGGAGGCAGGCATCATTCCCCCCCCAGGGAAGTGCCAGCGGGCCCAAGCTGGGGCCCTTTGGACACAGTCCTGGCGCCTTAGGCGCCAGGATCATGTTAGACCCCTGTCCTGGCGCCTTAGGCGCCAGGCTCATAAAGCTAGACATGTGTTCAAGTGTTTTAATGTGCACTTACCTGATGCAGACCATGCTGGTACATCCAGGCCCTCTTGAGGCCTGAATGGAACTACTTTACCTGTGGGACTACTTTCCACCTGGGTGTAGTCGGGGAAGGATACATACCTGATCGGTGGAAGGATACATACCTGGAACTTCTTCCAAAGCTATTTAAACCACGCCCGATCAGCAACTCACGCTTCGCGTTGTTCTGCTCCTCGCAGCTGGACGCTCACCGTGTCAGCTCCTGCATCTGGACTTCAGCCACGCCTGTCAGCATCCTGGGTCGCCTGCAAAGGGAGATAAGAGAGAATTGGTGAGAAAGAAGACCTTACCAGCTAAAGCTGCATCACGGAGACATCACACCGACGATCCTGAAAGGGAAGACATCATTTTAAAAGCATTTCGCTTCGATCGCTGCAGCGCTGCATTTCACTCACCTTTCCTGGGCGCCTCCATCTTCAGCAGCGATCATCCGGATCCGCACCCACTTCTCAGAGCCTAGAGAGAAAAAGACAAGAAGACAAGGTGAGAGAAGGAAGGGAATAGGAAAGGCTCAGTTTCCTTCTAAGACTTACCTGTTGGGTCATTCCCATTTCATTTCGGGTCCTGCCGCTTCCTGGCATTCCGGACCCCGGCCCCTATGGGGAAAAAAGACAAAGACAGTGAATGAGCGAATGCAAAGACATTACCTGAACGCTCATCCAGAACTTACCTGTCATTTACTGGAACTGCACGTTTCACTTTGGGTCGGCGCCATATCTCCGGCATTCCGAACCCCGGCCCCTAAGGGGAAAAAGACATAAGCATTAGCGCTTGCTGCAATAAGACAATGAACATTATTATTAAGCTTGAATTTTTGAACTTGCAACAGAACTCTTACAGCCCCTCACCTGAATAGTCAAGCTTATTTTGAACTCCCATCAAACCTCAATCCAGTGAAGTAACTGGGTTTCAACGCGCCCCTGCATCAGAAGCAGGATGGAGAACTCATCCTTCCAGACCCTAAGGGGAATATTCCTGTGAGCCAGAAAAGCCAGAGTAGAGGGGCCCTTCCTGTCCATCTTCAGAGTCCTGCGCTTCACCATTGAAGAAGCATCAGCACTCGAAGCCAGACCTGCGCCTCCGTGGGAATCAGGTGAGCGTGACAGAACGCGAAGCCTACCCACAATTTCCCACCCGGGCGCTATGGAGACTTCCGAGACAGATCAGCTGGCCCAGCTTTTGGGGGAATTACGGGCAGAAGTGCACTCAGCCTGCCAGGAGACTAACGCTCTCAAAAGAGAACTGATCCTATCAAAGGAAAGAACAGATGACCTGGCCAAAAGGTTACTGCAGGCCCAGGCAGGGCACACTCCTTTACCTAATCCCGGAGGTACTTCCACATCAATGGGTTTGAATAACCCGGTACAAATCAATCTACCTGGACACATGCCTTTGGCCCCGCCTGAACGTTTTGCGGGGGATCCCAAGAAATATGCCGTCTTTATGAACCAATGTCGTTTACACTTTCTATGCAGACCCGGGGCCTTCCCTAACGATCAGACCAAGGTAGCCTTTATACTATCTTACCTCAGTGGCAGTGCTGCCGATTGGTCTATTCCATTGGTAAATCAGGATGATCCCATTCTCCAGGATTTTCAGGGCTTCCAGGCCAGCATGGAAAGATTGTTTGCTCGACACTCTCAAGGACAGGCCCTTGATAATGAACTGTTATCCTTACGACAAGGTAATCAGGATCTCCTGTCGTACGTTGCCACCTTTAATAGACTGGTTGTGGAAACTGGATGGCCAGAAAACAAAAGGATTACATTGTTTCATCAAGGCCTGCGCGGAGAGCTTAAGGATGTTGTAGCTCAGATTGTAAATCTACCCCAGGTCTGCGCAGACTACATAGACTTGGTGGTTCAACTTGATCACAGACTTCAAAATAGAAAAGCAGATCGGTTCAAGTACGAAACCAGAGTACCGATCAAAACCCACGCTAACTCCAAGAGTACCGACGTATCCGAACCTATGCAAATCGGCGGTGTTAAAGGACCATTAACACAGAAGGAACGAGAGAGAAGGCGGCAAATGCAACTTTGTCTGTATTGCGGGACTTCCGGTCACTTTCTTAGAAATTGTCCGGTTAAACCACCTAAGAAGGTGGTAGGAGCCACTGATAACGATTTATTGACACCTGATTCGGGAAACGACCTAGCCCGACAAGCGTAGGGGTCCGCTTGCCGAGCTTGAAAACAAACTCTTTGACCTCGCATTTTGTCATGCCAATGGTGCTCGTGGACCCAAAACAGCCTCAGCAGTTGCATGCTATAAAAGCATACATCGACAGTGGAGCTATTGGAAATTACATAGACCGTGAATTGGCTTCCAGGATTAAGCTCCCTCTCCGCCCGAAAGTAACCCAAGATGTCATTACTACAGTAGATGGAACCGAAATAGCCTCAGGGCCTGTAACGCATTCCACTGTTGAAATGACACTGGTGGGTCAGGATGGACATCGGGAAGCAATTGTGTTTGATGTGATCAAGGCCCCACAATTTCAAGTAATTCTTGGAATTCCTTGGTTAGAAACACATAATCCCAGAATTGACTGGCGAGCAAAGAAGATAAGTTTTCCTGATTGTGAACCAACTTGTTATCCAAGAAATCCAGTTATGGGTCTAGCCTCAGCAACTTCCACCCCTGTACAGCTACCGTCAGAATACCAAGAATTCCAAGACGTTTTTCAGAAGGAACAGGCTAACACGTTACCTCCCCATCGGTCTTATGATTGCCAAATCGATCTGGTACCCAATGCTCAACTACCTTGTAGTAGGATTTATGCTCTTACGGAACCTGAGAACCTGCATTTGCGTCAGTATTTAGTTCAGTACCTAGCCAATGGTTTTATTCGCCCGTCCAAGTCTCCTGTCTCCTCAGCTCTGTTCTTCGTGCCAAAAAAAGAGGGCGACCTTAGAACATGTATAGACTATCGCGCCCTAAATCAAATAACGATTAAGAATCGTTATCCTCTGCCCCTGATCCCTGAGCTTATCGACCAGGTGAAAGACGCTTGTGTGTACACCAAGTTAGATCTCCGAGGAGCTTATCACCTGGTGCGTATAAAAGAAGGCGACGAATGGAAGACTGCACTCCGCACCAAATTTGGGCTCTTTGAATATCAGGTGATGCCCTTCGGTTTGTGCAATGCACCTGCCGCCTTTCAGTACTTTATGAATGATGTTCTTCGGCAACTTATCGATGTCTGTGTCATTGTTTATATTGACGACATCCTGGTGTACTCTTCTTCAGAATCCGATCACAGAAAACATGTTAGGGCAGTTCTTGAGAAATTGCGCCAGCACAGACTATTTGCAAAGCTCGAAAAATGCGTTTTTCATACCACAGAAGTTGAGTTTCTCGGATTCATCCTGACACCTCAAGGAGTCCGAATGGACTCGCAAAAGGTGGACACCATCCTCAAATGGCCATCTCCTAGCTCGGTGAAGGGAGTTCAGAGCATGCTCGGCTTCGCCAATTTCTATTGAAGATTCATCACGGAATTTTCCCGAACAGTCCAACCCATCACAGCTCTCCTAAAGAAAAACAAACGCTTTGAATGGACTCTTGAGGCCGAACAAGCCTTTCAGGACCTGAAAACCAAATTCACCTCTGCACCTGTATTGAAGCACCCGCACCCAGATCTCCCTTACATTGTGGAAACCGACGCATCCAGTTCGGCCATGGGAGCTGTCCTGTCGCAAAGAGACCCAGAAACTAACCAACTACACCCTGTGGCCTTTTGATCCAGGAAATTTTCTCCTCCTGAAATCAACTACGCAATTACCGACAAAGAGTTACTGGCTATTAAATCTGCTTTCAAGGCTTGGCGTCACTACCTTCTCGGGGCAAGACACACCATCACCGTAATTACGGACCACAGAAATTTACAGTATTTAAAGACGGCCAAAGCTCAATCTTCACGACAACTCCGATGGGCTCTATTGTTTGCGGAATTTGATTTTGTAATTACCTATCGCCCTGGCTGCAAGAATGGTAAAGCGGACACCTTATCCCGGATTGGCATGGAAGAACCCAATTCGAGTTTAGAACCTGTGCCAATCATACCTGAACAAAGAATCTTAGGCCTAACTTCATTGCAAACTATTGAGGACATCCAAACGCAAGTAAAACAACTTCTAGACTCTTCAGCCTTACTGGAATGGAGTCAAAAGGGTCCTTATTACACTGTTAAGGATGATTTACCCTACTTCCAGGAGCGGTTGTTTCTGCCAAGTAAAGAATTGCAAGAACTTGTTATTGCCCATCATCATGAATCATTAATGGAAGGACACCCTGGTATCGCTAAAACGGAGGAAAAAATCAAACGCCACTTCTGGTGGCCTTCTTGGAGAAAAGAGATAAGGTCTTTTGTATTGTCTTGCGGAATTTGCGCCCAAAACAAGGGTCAAAAGAAAAGGCCAGCCGGCCTACTTCAACCCTTGGATATTCCACCGGCACCATGGCACACCTTGTCAATGGACTTTATAACTGACCTGCCTCCTTGTGCTGGTTACAACACTATCCTTGTAATTGTGGATCTATTCTCCAAAATGGCCCACTTTATCCCTTTAAAAGGCTTGCCTTCAGCTTCCACCTTGGCCAAGGAATTTCTGGAGAATATAGTTCGCATACATGGTTTCCCTTCCATATTAGTCTCGGATCGTGGAAGTCAATTTATCTCCCATTTTTGGAAGAAGTGTTGCCAACTAGCACAAGTAGATGTGCGGTTATCCACCAGCCACCACCCCCAGACCGACGGACAAACCGAGAGAACCAATCAGACTCTCGAGCAATATCTTCGGTGCATGTTACACCAATCCGAGTTAAATTGGAAAGACATCCTTTGGATCGCAGAATATGCATACAACAATTCAGTGCATTCTGGAACCGGACAAACTCCTTTTTATACTTTGTATGGTCACCATCCTCGGACCTCTGACCTAGATCCACCTCTGACCCTGGAAATGCCCGCAGTAAATCATCTGCATTCCACAATAACCCGAGCCTTCAAAGAAGCTGCAACTCATTTACAGCAAGCCAAGAAAAAGTATAAAGAAAACGCTGATTTGCACCGAAGTAAAACTCCTCCTTACCAAGTAGGAGACCAGGTATGGCTAGCAACTAAACATTTACCCCTCAAGGGGCCGCGAACCTTCAATCCCAGATTCATAGGACCTTATCCCATCAAGGCTATAATCAATCCCGTGGCCTTTAAACTGGATTTACCGTCTAACATGCTTATTCATCCAGTTTTTCATGCACCACTTTTGAAGCCAGTACAACCAGGGACCCGACTGTCCAAGCCTCCAGACCCAGTTCAAATTGAAGGGGAATTAGAATTCAAAGTTAAAGACATTTTAGACTCCAAGGTGTTAAAGTCCAAACTCTTCTATCTTGTTGACTGGAAGGGATATGGACCACAGGAGAGATCGTGGGAGCCTAGTAACCATGTTCACGCACCTCGATTAATACAAAGGTTCCACCAAAGATTTACGAACAAGCCAAAACCCCCGGAGGGAACAACCTTGGGAGGGGCCTTGAGGTGGGTGGTGGGGGGGGGGGGTGGGTACTGTCATGATGCCTGCCTCCAAGGAGCCAGGTCCGACCCAGCAACCGCAGAGGCAGGCATCATTCCCCCCCCAGGGAAGTGTCAGCGGGCCCAAGCTGGGGCCCTTTGGACACAGTCCTGGCGCCTTAGGCGCCAGGCTCATGTTAGACCCCTGTCCTGGCGCCTTAGGCGCCAGGCTCATAAAGCTAGACATGTGTTCAAGTGTTTTAATGTGCACTTACCTGATGCAGACCATGCTGCTACATCCAGGCCCTCTTGAGGCCTGAATGGAACTACTTTACCTGTGCGGCTACTTTCCACCTGGGTGTGGTCGGGGAAGGATACATACGTGGTCGGGGAAGGATACATACCTGATCGGTGGAAGGATACATACCTGGAACTTCTTCCAAAGCTATTTAAACCACGCCCGATCAGCAACTCACGCTTCGCGTTGTTCTGCTCCTCGCAGCTGGACGCTCACCGTGTCAGCTCCTGCATCTGGACTTCAGCCACGCCTGTCAGCATCCTGGGTCGCCTGCAAAGGGAGATAAGAGAGAATTGGGGAGAAAGAAGACCTTACCAGCTAAAGCTGCATCACGGAGACATCACACCGACGATCCTGAAAGGGAAGACATCATTTTAAAAGCATTTCGCTTCGATCGCTGCATTTCACTCACCTTTCCTGGGCGCCTCCATCTTCAGCAGCGATCATCCGGATCCGCACCCACTTCTCAGAGCCTAGAGAGAAAAAGACAAGAAGACAAGGTGAGAGAAGGAAGGGAATAGGAAAGGCTCAGTTTCCTTCTAAGACTTACCTGTTGGGTCATTCCCATTTCATTTCGGGTCCTGCCGCTTCCTGGCATTCCGGACCCCGGCCCGTATGGGGAAAAAAGACAAAGACAGTGAATGAGCGAATGCAAAGACATTACCTGAACGCTCATCCAGAACTTACCTGTCATTTACTGGAACTGCACGTTTCACTTCGGGTCGGCGCCATATCTCCGGCATTCCGAACCCCGGCCCCTAAGGGGAAAAAGACATAAGCATTAGCGCTTGCTGCAATAAGACAATGAACATTATTATTAAGCTTGAACTTTTGAACTTGCAACAGAACTCTTACAGCGCCTCACCTGAATAGTCAAGCTTATTTTGAACTCCCATCAAACCTCAATCCAGTGAAGTAACTGTGTTTCAACGCGCCCCTGCATCAGAAGCAGGATGGAGAACTCATCCTTCCAGACCCTAAGGGGAATATTCCTGCGAGCCAGAAAAGCCAGAGTAGAGGGGCCCTTCCTGTCCATCTTCAGAGTCCTGCGCTTCACCATTGAAGAAGCATCAGCACTCGAAGCCAGACCTGCGCCTCCGTGGGAATCAGATGAGCGTGACACAGAATTTGATCAAGAACGTCAGAAATGAAATGCTATCAAGCAACAAAGGAACAACCTGGCTGAACAGTGGGGCACCCTAAATCAGGAGAAACATGCCCTATGTCAGGAAGTGTGCAACCTAAAAACAGAACTACAGAAAAGAGAGTTAGGGCTCCAGAAACTAAATGAACTAAAAGTGGAACGTTTAGAAGGTGCTCTGGAAGAGAACACCCAAACTAAAAATGTGCAAATTCAGGAGGTGAATCTCCTGGAACAAAATTTGTCTTAGTGTTCCCAAACCATGCAGGCAGTACAAAAAGACAATGAGGCCCTCTGTGAGGAGAACAATGGACTCCATAAGCAGATGGCAGCTCAAGAGCAGGTAATAAAGGCCAGTCAAGCCTTGATAGCAGAGCAAAAGGCTCAAACCTTTGCCTACTATCAAGAGGTAGGGGCTGAGAAGGAGAAACTAGTGAGGTTAGAGAAAGATTATGCCAGGCTAAATCTGAACTTGAGGCACCCTGAACAAGCAGAGAGGGACAGGGCAACCCCTGATCACACTGTGATGCCCTATGTACTAAGGGACTCCAACCCATTTAATACTTTGTGCACTGCTGACTTCATGTCCGCCGGTTCACATGAACTGGGTGTCATGCGGCAGCCAGACTTAAATAGGCCTAGCATGTTTGAACAGGAAGGCCACCGCCCATCAGAGATTGATGGACAGGCGTCCCTGTACAGGTCAAAAATATAATAGCTGATGTCTCTGACCAGGAAGCCTCCTATGAGGAGAAAGTCAGGGAATTAGACCTACATAAGCACTGTCTCCAAAGGGACCATTTGGTTCAAACAGCGTGGAATGAGGCCCCAAAAGAGCATTCTGAGGACCTCCACCCAATCAGGGCAGTGGGGGGAATCCTCCGTCAACCTTGGAAGCAGGGATGAGTCAGAAGACTACTCTCCTGCGCTCCACAGGGGAGAAAAAACTAGGCCCCACCATTCTGCGAGACCCTCACAAGCTCACAGAATCAGGGGGCACCTAGAAGATCAGGAGGGGACCTCAAACAGTAGCTGGTGTGAGTTTCTGGTGAAAGACCCCATTAGGCAGATCAAGGCCATTAGGAATGAACTATGAACGAATGATGGACACTTTTCACATCAAAGATAGCCAGAACTGCATAGATTATGCTAAATGGACATTCTCTTCGGAGTACCCCAGCTTCTTTGCTGGACTGGAAGATCAAAACCATTTAAGGTGGTCCACCTACAAGGCGGCCATCTTGAAACACTTTTCTGCCCACGGAAACCCCCAGGAGGCTCGCAAAGCGGCCTACAATTTGCAATGCGGAGAAGATCAGGCCCCAAGAGAGTTTGTGCAGGCGCTGAAACGCACCTTTACACAAACTACCAGGAGGGTGCGCACTAATTCCAGAGAATTCATAACCACTTATTTTCATGCACTCCCAAAATACATAATGACCCAGCTCGTGAGGGATTTTCATGATAAAAGGTCCCTGGACTGGGTAATAGAGCAGGCTACCTGGATCTAAGAGGTCCAAAAACCTGCAGAAAATAAAAAAAGATTTTTTTAAAAAAAAAACAACCAACACCCTGCTGCTGTTAAGGTGGTAGAGGTGAAAGTTGCCCCCATTTTGGACCTTGAAAGGGGGGGGGGCTAAAAATAAACCATCCCAAAATCAGCAAAATCAGAGGCAAAGAAGGCCTTCTACTCAATCAGCAACAGGTGGCCGTCAGGGAGGTAATCCCACCAATGGGACCCCTAACTCCCCTGATTACATAAGTCCCAGATACAAGGGCAACCGACCTATCTTGGGGTATGTATGGACTCCCCCAGCCCAACGAGGGGAATCCAACCAGCTAACTACTGCCCCAGGAAACTTCCCTCCTAACTTCCCTCCGGAAGACAGTAAACCCCCAAATCCTGGGTTAAGTTTCTTTCCCCGGTATTCACAAAACCCCAACCTGCAGGACAACCCTCCTTTCTTTCCCTGCTTTCAGGAGCCCAGACTACCTAATCCGGGAGAGGGGAGGCCAAGGGTGGAGGGTTACCAAAATCCCCACTACCCAGGGTACTCTGGGAGAAGGGATAGTTACCCTTCCCGTGAACTACGTAGGTATGAACAGAGACCTACCAGCCTGAACGGGTATCCCAACTGGAGCACGAGGTCCAGAAACCTAGCACAGGATCAGCGTCACATGTTGAGGGCTCTGCAGAACCCTCAGATGAACATGGTGGCTCAGAGCCCCTCAAACAAAGGGTCTGGCACCCCAGAACAATGATGGGGAGAGAACCTCGACAACTCACCGGTTCCAGAGGAGGAGGCACGGGAGGAAGTGGGGGGGGTGTAAAGCCCTAGAGGAAGCTTCCTTCCTCACCCGTGAAAAGCCCCTGGACCCCCAGAACCGGAACTAAAGTCGCTTGCCCCCGAAAATCTGCCCCCCAGGGAACAGAGGGTGGGTATGAGAAATAAAGAAATCAAAAAGGCCCATTATGTGGAGGAAGTTAGAAGTTCTCCGGTTTGAAGGGGAAGAATCCTTAGAGGATTCAGGGAAGATAATCTTCCCCTTTGGGGATGGGGGAATTCCTCCAAAAGAAAAATGGATCCCAAGAGATCTGAGTGAAGACTGGGTGGGTGTGGGAACTGATTCAGAAGCACCCATCACTGAACCCCAGAATTGTCATCCTGAGAAAACAAAATAGTAATGGAGGGATCCTCCCCACAAATTGGTTCTAGTGACTGCCACCAGGTAAGAGGGGACAGCACAGAGATAAGGGAAACAGGGGATTCCAACATCCCACCTATTTCAGGATGCCACATTTTTGTTACAGATTCCCAGACTCTGGCACAGAAAACTGCCCAAAACCCCACCGTGTCGGAGTCCAAAATAAAGACATTGACCGCCCAACTTGCCCAAAATGCCCATTACCGTTGCCCACTTGAGGAGAAGGAGGGGAGATTCTATGTCCCCGTTCAAGCGCAAGGGCAATGTGCATTTTTAGAACTGGTGGATACTGGATCCCAAGCCACACTTCTGGCAAAAAGGGCCTGTGAGCATCTAAATTCAGGAATGGGGGAGAGGCACCAGGTCCCTCTCACCTCTTTTCCTGGGCAACTCCAGAACTTTGACAGGAATGAAATTCCTGTCGATGGGGCCTGGGGATCTGGAAAAAGAAATTGGGCGACATAAGGTAAAACACCCGGTCATGGTCATGACTCCAAAGGGAACCCCCTTGTCAATTAGGGAATGACATACTTCGCAGGTTGTCTCCCCTAATAGACTGTGTGAACAAGGTCCTCTGGACTCAGACTAACCGGCCAATAAAATTAAAACAGAGTATCAACCATGTCCGTTTTAATGGCACATGCCACATGGTTGAGCAAAACTCTGATCATATTGAGTTTCATTTCCAAAATAATCAAAATCCTGACGTTACAGTAATTGCTGTAGGACAACAAACTGGTGATGGGAACTCCATTCCTGAAAATCAACCTTCCTTCCAGTTTCAAGTGGCATTCCACACTGGAAGGAAATACTTTGAAATTGTATACCAATTAACAATCTGAAAATCCTAATTCTATAGTCAAAAGTGATGAAAAACCAGCTCAAACTTTAGCTGACATTTAGATAATTAGAGAGCAGTTGTTCCTCCCTATTCAGTTAAATGAGGGGAAGGACTCTGTTCTCGCCCGAGTGTGCGTGAACCACGGAAAGAGTTTAATCAGCGAAGCCATGTTCGGAAAACTCCCAAAAGATCCAACCACTCCCACATTTAAATGAATCGATAAGTGGGAAATGGACTTGGAAACTCCCAATTCCAAACATCTCCTGCATAGCAGGTGTATGCACAAAATGTCTATAGGTGACAAAAGCATATAACATAATTGTTGGGTCGTGCGAGATGTCCCTGCTGCATTATATTTAGGCAGTGACATTCTCCAATCGGTTTGCAATTAATTTGGACCTTATAAATTACAAGGCCTGGTCCCGACTAGGGGGAAATCCCATGGGCTTTGATGTTTCTGAAAAAGCATTTCAGTCAGCCAAATTGCTGCCATATGCAGTTGAAGTTCAAATTGGAGAGGAGGTCACCATCCCAGGATGGACCTGACAATTCCCACTTGAATTAAACAATTAAAAGAGGACAGAAATTACAAAATCCTGATGCCTATGTACATCTCAATGCCCATCTCCAACAGCAGGGTTTGGGGTTAAACCCAACACCGTTAGTCAATGTAGAACACAACACCATTCCAATATTGATGGATAACAGCGACCCTAAAAGTATCACTCTGGGTGCAGGCACCATTATTCGAATGCCGGTTGATGACCGACATTTTTCCATGGATCTAGGAAATAAACTGATAGGACTCATTCACCAGGACGGCTTTGACAATGACAGTGACAATGACATACCACCGGACAGGATCTTTACCCCGGGAAAGGGGGAATTTCCTGGTGTACGCTTCCTGCCCTTACGGGGAGGAAGAGGTGACCAGGCAGGATGAGGTGATCTTCCAGGTCCACATTGACTGCCTCTCCTGCCTGAAACTCTCTGTCCAGGTCAACACTTTAACCAGAGACCTCTCCACAAAATTGGAGGAGGCCGCTGAGATAGAAAAACCTGAAGTCTTTCCATGCTTCAGGCAAATGGTTGAAGAGCGGGTCAACCTAGCTGATGCCTGTGAGACTGAGGAGCAAAAGCAAAAATTGGAACCGGTGTTCTTAGATTTCCAAGATATCTTTGCTGTGGACTCGTACGACTTTGGACGCACAGAGATCCATACTATAACAATTCCATGGACCCTGGAATGACTCCTGTGTTTGTGAAGCAATATCGCTTGCCTCTCGCATCTATGGAGTCCCTGACGGAAATAATCAAAAACCTTGAGTCCCGTGAGATAATTCGTCCAGTCCACAGCACCTTTAATAACCCGGTGCTGGGGATTTTAAAACCAAATAGCCAATGGAGACTTTGCGCAGACCTTAGGGAGCTGAACAAACAGGTTCCCATGTCCCGATGGCCTCTCCCCTACATTGACCAAGGGCTGGCCCAGATCCAGGGGTCAAAGGTATACACTGCTATTGACCTGCAAATGGATACTGGACTGTGCATGTCAGTAGGGAGGACCAATACAAGCTGGCCTTTACCTTCAGGGTGCAGCAGTACACATGGACCCGGACTCCCTTCGGATACATAAACTCCAGCAACAAATTCAACATCTTCCTACACAAGGCCATGCCCGACTTGGGTGAAAGGGGTAACCTGGCCTACGTGGATGATGTCTTGATAAATAACTCAACTGTGGAGGAACACATAGCGGAAATCCGTTATGTTCTGACCCAGTTGAGGGTTGCTGGAGCAAAAAACTGTCCTTCTAGAAGGCACAGTGGTGCAGGACCCGTGTCAACTTCTTGGGACATGAAATAACTCCTGAGGGTCTCTGTACCCAGGAGAAGAAAGTGGAAGCCCTCCTAAAACTAAAAGACCCCACAACTCTACATGAACTAAGAATCCTCATGGGACTGACTAATTACATTCGGAAGTTCATTGAGTATTACGCAGAGGTCACAAGACCCCTGAGCCAGCTGTTGAAGGGGGGGTCAAGTGAAATTGGGGTCCAGAACAAGCCAAGGCAGTAAAGCAACTCAAAAGAAGTCTCTCACAACTGCCTTGTCTAGCTTACCCTGTCAAAACCAAGGAGTTCTTCTTGGAGACAGGGTTTTCGAATACATGCTTGACAGCAGTATTATATCAAAAGCATGACAAGGTCAATAAAGTCATCTCCTATGCAAGCAAGATTTTATCCTCTGTGGAGGGAAAATGCAATGATTGTGAGAAGGCACTCCTGGAAACGGTGTGGGCACTGAAATATTATTGCACGTTCATCCGGGGGAACACATCATAGTGGAGACTCCACACCAGCCTTTGCAATACCTCCAAAGCGACAGAATCCGGGCAGGAAATGTGAGTAATTCCAGAATTACTTCCTGGATTCTGTCATGCAAGGCTTTCCTGTGGGGAAAAAGGGTCCCCTCGCGCAAGGTCTGGCTGACATTCATGATTGTGCCAGAGAAAAATGTCTTGAGGACAAAATCTTAAAACCCAGGACAACATGAAGGCGTACCTGAATTCCCCGCCCAAAGTCTATGAAGAAGACAAGTGCAAGGGAATGCCCACAGTTTATGTGGACGGGTGCTGCTACCATGTTGACAACAATGGGTAAAAAGAACTGGTCCCCGGCGTTGGGAATGCCTGGGTGAATGATGCCCCAGAACCCTCCGCTGGGTACAAAATCTGTCCCCGTAGTAGTCAGGTGGCAGAGTTGATGGCAGTTCATCAGGCCATTCTCACTGCCGTCCAACACCAACTCCACAAACTGGTCATAATCACCAATTTGGATTATGTCCAGAACGGGTTTGTGGAGCACCTGGTAAATTGGAAAACCAGAGGCATGCTGTGTGCTAATAACAAACCACTCAAACATGGTAAGCTAATACAAAATATTGATGATCTGGTCACCTCTAATGGGATGCCCATCTATTGGAAGAAGATTAAGGGTCATTCCAGAATCGAGGGGCCAGACAAAACTGGAAACGACATAGCTGATCAGCTGGCCAAAACCGGAGCCATCCAGGGGGATCTCCTTGAGATCGAGTCCCTTTTGGGGGGAATCTAGGTCACTGCTGTCACTAGGTCCCAGACAAATGCTCACAATGAACTCTCAACTGCCCAGTGGAGTAAGGAGACCCCAGATGCTGATTTAATCATGGCACAAAAAGGGGAACAGATTATTGGGAAACTTTATCAACACATTGAGGACCCCAAGAACACACCTCTGACGGATCCGATTACATTGGGAAAGAGGACCTTAGGGTGTTGATGAAGTGTCCCAAAATGTTCTGAATCCAAGACAGTTTGTTGGCAAAGAGATCCATCTCTGGATGTGACCAGTGGGTGGTACCTAGCTCATTCCAAAGCCTGATGCTAAGTCACGCCCATGACGCGGCCACAGCTGGTCATCGGGGGTTTCACACTGCTCTAGGAATCTTGCGGGAGGTTGCATACTGCCCACACATGGGGCAGGACCTCGACCAATATTTGAAGGAGTGTCTTGTGTGTGCACAATTTCAGCCAAGTTCACTCACACACCGAGCTCCCCTCCAGAAGAGGGGGATGACACCGCCTTGGTCAGATTTACAAGTAGATTTCATCGGGTCGTGATTCGCTCCTTTAGGGGAAACAAGTTAACAGTAACATGCTTGTTTACCAAATGGGTAGAATGTCTTCCGGCTCCAAATTGCAAGGCAGAAACAGCAGCTGCTCTGATGATCAACCACATCTTCTCGCGTTTTGGCCTACCCCAAAGGATTGAGTCAGATCGAGGAAGTCACTTCACCAGTGAAGTAATGACAAAGATGTGGGAGATACTTGGGGTGAAAAGGAAACTTCACATTGCATACCACTGTCCTCTAGTGGGGGAGTTGAGAGGTACAACAAAACAATTGTGAGAATTCTAAAAAAGTTTGTGGCAGATTCTGGGCCAAGTTTGGACATCCGATTACCACTTGTCCTGATGGCCATCGGATATACACTGTCTTCTGCGACCAAGATGTCTCCATTTGAGCGAATGACTGGATGAAGGATGGTTCTACCTCAGCATCAGCTCTACAGAACACAAGAGCAGACACTGATATACGCCTCCAGAACACATGGGTATGTTGAGAATCTAAGAAAACACCTTCAAAATGCTTTTGCGTACGCTCAGCGGAATTGGAAAAGTCAGCAGAGGGGATGAAGACTCAATATGACTTAAAACCAAGCCAAAAGGAGTACCAAGTATGACACAGAGTCTACTTGTACAATTTTCAAAGGGCCCAGACCAAGGAGCGGAAATTTCTCCCTAGCTGGTGCAGTCCTTTCGAAATTCTAGTTAAAATTTCACCTGTCACCTAAAGAATCTGCATCCCCAAAGGAGAGTTGGCAGAAGAGAAATGGGACCATATTAATTAGCTAAAGAGTTGTCATCCTAGGCACACTTTGCAGCTGATTGAGGAGCCAAGGGAAAGTCAAATAGACGAGACATCTGGAGAATGAGCACCAGAAAAAGGAAGAACCAGAAGGGAACAGGTAGGTTCCTAGGTATATCTAACAGGGAGTACTTTTCTTCATTGTCAGTGCAAAAGGGTATCACCAAAAACCCTAGTAAAAATATCAATAGTTATCTGTGTCTTGTAAGGAATTATTTGCTGTTATTGTCCGAGTGCTTGAATGACTGTAAGGTATGTGTGTCTGTTACGCTCACTTGGCTCCCACAGTGGCATCGGTCGGACCCGGACAGCTGCGGTCTCTACCAACGTGATGCGTAGTGCAGAGATGACTGACTGGACTGGCCCTCCTAATCTTGTCTGCTTGACCCGTAGAAGTATTATCCTGCAAGTGGATGGATGGATTTAGCCACCCATGGATTCAAGTGATGGCACCCCCACAGTCCTCCCCACTAATCACCTCCAAAGTGCTCTCTCAGCAACCTCACCTTATATTCTTGAAAGATGAGCTCTCCATCCTGCGTGATTTGCAGGGGCGCGTTGATGCCAGTTACTTCACTGGTTTAAAGGCGTGGGAGAGTTCCGGAGAGTATTGACTCTGAGGTTCCTGGTGAGGACCAGTAAGTATCAAGTTCATAGAGTTCAATATGTCCGATGTTCACTCTTGTTCCCCCCTTCCTCCCTTGTCTTGCAGCTGGGTTCGTGAGAAGATGCTCTTGTGGCAGCTGGTGGCGCTCCGGTAAGAGTCTGTATTACCCGACGCTGTCCGGTGAATGTTGCACATGTTTAACGTGTTGTTTTCTCTCTCTTTGCAGGTGCAGCACATGAAGATGTGGAGAGTTATAGAATAATGCCTCCGACGGTAAATCAGGTAAGTCTATGGTGGTAAGAATTATGTTTGTTGGTTTTCTCGGCTCACCTTGTTGTTTTCTTTTGTCCCCCAGGTGCTGGAGTTCGGCGAAGAAATGATGGAGGCAGCACCGAATCGAAAGATGCTGTGAGGACTGGTGAGTATGGTGCGGCGCTGCAGCTGGAGATGCAACACTTACAGAAATTATGTTCTTTCCAGGTCCGGAGGCGAGATGGATCCGAAATCAGGTGAGGAATTCGAAATAAGTTGGTTTTTCTCACCTTGTCCTTTTCTTTCCTCTTTGTTTTAGGAGCTCCGGATTCGAGGCGGGCGTGGCAGAAGACTGGATGCTGACTGCAGGCACAGTGAGCGTTACGCTGCTGGATGCAGAATAACGCCAAGCGTGTGCTACTGTTCGGGCGTGGTTTAAATAGCCTCCAAAGTAGTTCCAGGTAAGAAGTTCCCAGAGCCACGCCCGAGTAAAAAATAGTCCCTGTAATAAAATAGTCCCATCCAGGCCTCACATTGGCTTGGGCTCGCTTGCAGCATGGTCTGCATCAGGTAAGTAAAGTCTATGAGCCTGGCGCTTATGGCGCCAGGACTGATTTCTATGATGAGCCTGGCGCCTAAGGCGCCAGGACTGAACCCAAACAGCCCCCAGCCGGGGCTGTTGGGGTATTAATAAGTATCTGGATGCCTGCTCCCGGAGCTGATGGGCTTGGTCCTGATGCCTGGGGGTAGGCATCATGACAGTGTCCGACTGCTGTCAACCTTCTGGGAAGACAGTCAATGGGAAAACGTAACCTGTCTTATTTATTCACTAGATTAGTATTGACTCTGCTCCTTCATAGACCGAGGAAGACTTCCCCAGCGACCTAGAAAGGAAAGACCAAAGGAAAATCTGTGGGTGTCGCTCCACACTCCGAAGAAAGACAACGGGAGGATCGTGGTGTACCGCTCCCTGATGGATCGACTCCACCTGATGAACCCTACTCTCCCTTTACAAGAAGTCTCGGGAAAGTCGGGGGGGGGGGGAATTTGTGGGGTACATTTACCCACTTAGCAGAATTCCCCTCCATCACCAATCTGCATTTCAGCAGTTAGCAGCAGAATGGCTGCGCTGGCTCTGCAGAGCACCATTCCCTTGCATCAAAACTGCGTTTTGCAGATACAAAATGATGGCTTTGCTGTCTTTGCCAAGCACCTATTGGGCAAGATGGAACAGGGAACACACTGAGAAAGGCTGCCAGTTTGTTTCTTATGTGCACCCAAGAAAAGAAATGAAAAGGAGCGCTGCTCTTCTGCTAGCTCAAAATTTCCCATTGAAAAAGGAAATATTTGACATTTAAAATTACTGCGCCCGGATGCTCTTGTCCACCGTTTTCAACAGTACACAGTTTTGTTCAGTGAGACCCAGCTATGTCCATCCATATTCAGGTTGTGCTTCAGGCAGAGGAGGCATTTCTCAATGAATGACAGGCTGTGCCAGGCAAGATCTGTGAAATAAAGAAACTTCACTCCCAGCCGTACAGAAAAACACTTGACTTTTTGCAACAAAAGGAACAAGTTACTTACCTGTAACTGTTGTTCTCCAGCATGGGTCTGGCATGGATTCACAAGCTCATGAATATTTCCCGTCGTCAGGCTGGGAATCCTCGGTAAAGAAAAAATCAGTTTCCGTTTAGTTTATGAACTGTCTTTATACTAATAACCAATCACTGGTCTCTGGGTCATACTGCCCCCAGCCGATGACTGCCCTCTACCTAAGCCCCTCCTCTGGCAGCCATCTTCAGATTTGGTAGCACGTAAAGTAGCAGTAGGACCAAGAGAAGAGCCACAGAGGGGTTGGAGCGAGGGTTCGCATGTGAATCCATTCCAGACCCATGCTGGAGAACAACAGTTACAGGTAAGTAACTTGTTCCTTCTCGAGCATGGGGTCTGGCATGGATTCACATGCTCATGAATACAAGAATACAAAGCAGTACACACATGCACAACTATGGGCGGTGGCAAGGCTCAACATTAAGCATTACAACTACTCAACATTAAGCATCTCTTACCTCCTCACCAAGCTCACCTTCAAGCGAACAGGTTGCGCAGCACTGCCTGGCCGACTCTGGACTCCTCCCTGGAATCCCGGTTGATGCAGTAGAATCTCGTGAAGGTGTGTGTTGACCTCCACGTAGCAGCCCTGCAGATGTCCAACAGGGGCACACCAGACACAAACGCCATAGTAGCAATGATCTCTCTGGTCGAATGGGCTCTCAGACGGCCGGGCAACGGTCGGTTTGCCAACCGGTGACAGTGCATGATGCAGCCGGAGAGCCATCTGGAAATGGAAGCCTTCGAGAGGGCCTTCCCTTGGTTCACAGGTCCAAAATTCACAAACAGCTGCGATGTCTTCCGAAAACTCTTTGTGCGGTCCACGTAGAACTTCAGCGCTCTAGCCACATCCAGCGAGTGCAAAGTCCTCTCAGCCGGCGATGAAGGCGACAGGAAGAAAATAGGTAACACCAAGGGCTCGTTGAGATGGAAGTCCAACGGCACGTTGGGCACGAAGGAGGGGTGCGTCCTCAGCACTACCCTCGTCTCATGGAATGTCAGGTATGGAGGTTTACAGGAGAGGGCCTGGATCTCTCCCACTTGTCGTGCGGAGGTGATGCCCACAAGAAACAACGTTTTCCATGAGAGGAACTTCAACGGTGCCGAATGCAGAGGCTCGAATGCCGGGTCCATGAGTCTGGTCAGCACCATGTTGAGCTCCCACACCGGGGCCAGGGCCTTCACCGGTGGGAACGAGCGGAACAGTCCTTTCATGAGCTCCTTCACTAGGTGGTGAGACCACAGCCACGACCGCCCCGGAGTACTGGTGTAGCGGGAGATAGCCGCCAGATGGATCTTGATGGAGGCATGTGCCAGCCCCGCCTTGGCCAGCGACACCATGTACGGCAGCACTTGAGATGCCGTAATCCGTAGAGGGTTGATCTTCTGTGCACGTCACCAGACAGAGAACCTCTTCCATTTATGCCCATAGCACTTAAGAGTTGGGTACGCCCCGGCCTTTGCAAGGACCTCCTTGCAGTCTGCCGGGATATCATAGCCTCTGAACTCTAGTGCTGCAGGAGTCAGGCCTACAGGTTCAGCGATCCCGGGTCGTGATGTAGGATGATCCCTCCTTCCCTGGTGAGAAGATTCGCGTCCATCGGCAGTTTGACTGGGGGAGACGCTGTCAAGTCCAGAAGGTCCGGGAACCATATCTGCCTCGGCCACGCCGGTGCGACAAGGATCATCCTGCACCGGGACCGTCGGAGTTGACTGATGAGTCGCAGAAGCAACAGCAACGGTGGGAACGCATACAGGACAGGCCGTCCCAAGGGAAGGAGAATGCATCGCCCATGCTCCCCGGCTAGGGAAACCTGCTGGCAAACCTCTGGCACTTGGTGTTTGTCACCGTCGCGAATAGATCTATCTGGGGATTGCCCTATCGTTGGAATAGCAGATCCACTTGATCCTGCCAGAGTTCTCACTCGTGGCACGAGCGCAGCTCCCTGCTGAGCGAGTCGGCGACGGTGTTCTTTACTCCTGTCAGGTGGAAGGGTACCAGGAACATCCCGTGGACAACGGCCCAGTGCCACAGATCCTGCGCTTCCTTGGATAGGGCTGGGGATCTGGTTCCCCCTTGCTTCTGGATGGTGGAGTTGTCGGTGAAGACCCTCACCACCTTGCCCTTGAGGGATGGGAGGAATGACCTGAGGGCCCAGAACATGGCTTGGAGCTCCAGGATGTTGATGTGTAGTGACCTCTCCTTGCGTGGAGATCTCCAGTGTGTGCGCCCCACCCTTCCAGGGAGGCGTCCGTCGTCACCGTTTCCTGATGTGTCGGGGTCTGGAAGTCCATACCCGCCGCTAGATGCACGCGGTTGCCCCACCACCGGATTGCTTGGCGGAACGTCTCGTAGAGGGAGATCTTTTCTTCGAAACTGCCTGCTGCTTGCATCCAACGGGCGTCGAGGAACTCCTGCAGTGGTCGCATCTGCAACCTGCATAGGCGCACGAGGTAGATGCACAATGACATCATGCTGAGTAGGGACTTCATGGACATCATCCTGGCCATGTCCATGGTCAACAGCCGTTGTACCATGCCCAGGATGGCCTTCATCCTTTCCTCCGACGGTGAAGCCAATCGCACCACTGTGTCGAGTCTGGCTACCAGGAACAGGGCGTCTTGCGACGGTACCAAGTGGGATTTCGCGAAGTTATCGAGAATCCCAGATCCGTGAGCAGTTGGACGGTCTTCGCTGTGTGATCAACGGTGAGTTCTCTTGACTTTGCTCGGATGAGCCAATCGTCCAGGTAGGGGTATACGTGGATCCCCTGCAGGCGCAGTCGCACCGCCACCGGTGCCAGGCACTTGGTGAAGACCCTTGGCGCTGACTACAATCCGAAGGGCAGGGCCTTGAACTGGTAGTGCCGCCCTTGGACCACGAACTGTAGGAACTTTCGATGTCCTTTTCGTATGGGGATGTGGAAGTAAGCGTCCTCCAAGTCCAGCGACGACAGGAAGTTGCATTGGTCCAATTGTCCCAGCATGTGCTGAAGGGTGACCATCCGGGAACTTCTGGGACTTGATGTATTTGTTGAGGCGGCGAAGGTCTAGAATGGGCCGCCAGCCTCCGGTCTTCTTTCGGACAAGGAAGTACCGCGAGTATACTGCAGAGCCCCAGAGCCTCTTTGAGACAAGTTCTATTGCGCCCTTTATCAGCATCGCTTGTACCTCCAGAAGCAGCTGTGGCACATGGTTTTCTTTCCTGGTCACAGGTGGGAAACGGGGACACTTTCTTTGGAACTCCAGGGAGTGCCCGTTGGGCAGGGCGTCCAGCACCCAACGGTTGGTGGAGATGGACTCCCACACGCTGATGAATTTTGCCAGCCGGCCTCCCACCGGGGTGCTCAGGTGGGGGCCCGACGTCACGGCCGGTTCAATCTTGTTTCACCGAGGCCTTGCCACCTTGGCCTCCTTGGTGACGACGTTGATGTCCTCCGGTGTTGCTGTGGCCTCTGTAGGCCTCCTGCGATGATGAGCGGGCCGCTTGGCGGTATGATGCAGAACCGCTGCCGAATCCTTTGGAGGCGCCTTGAGACTTGTCTCCGGGGGTCTGAAAGGACGGCCACCGTTGATGGAGAGAACCCAAGGCCCGGGCCGTCTCAGTGTCTGCCTTAATAGCCTGCAATAACTTGTCCACTGCCTTGCCGAACAGGTTGTTCCCGTCGAAGGGCATGTCCAGTACCCTGGTCTGAACGTCCTGACGGAAGTCGGTGGCCTTGAGCCAACTGAGTCAGCGAAGGCAAACGCTGTTTCCCATCTGGCAAAAAACGTTGTCGGCGATGTCCGTGGATACTGTGATGGCGTGGTCCGAAGCCACCTCGCCTTCCTGTAGGATTTCAAGGGCCTCCGCCCTCTTGTCATGTGGCAGGAAATCCAGGAGGGGAGCGATCTTGAACCACAGCTCCCTGTCGCAGCGTGCCACGATCGTGAGGGTGTTGGCCGCTTTGATGGTCGTCGCCGCTGACGAGATGACTCGTCCTCCCATGGCGTTTAGCTTCTCCCCCTCGCTGTCCGGTAGGGAAGTGGAAGTTGATGCCATCGACCCCGCCGATTTCTTCTTGGCCACAGCAGAGACCACTGAATCCCGGGATGGCTGAGCTCTGAGGCACCAACGGGGCGGAATCTGGGACCCGGTACTTCTTCTCATACCGGTCCCTCTTCGTAGGAGCCGTGGACGGGTTCTTGAGCAGCGATAGTCCCTCGTCCCAGATGTCATCCAGTAACGGGACCGAGAGGACGGTCTTCCTCTTGGCCTCCCGTTGTTGGTAGAGGAAACCTTCTTTCTTCTGCTCTTTGGGACAAAGCTGGAAATGCTCCGATGCCCTGGCGATCATGGCGTGAAAGGAGCCAATTTCGTCGGGAGTGGAGGCCCGTGCAGGGGGTGATGGGAGATCTGTTCCGTGGTCACTACTGTCGTCGTCCGTCCCCGTCGTCGCCGTCTCCGTTCCAGTCTCATCCCTCGGTGGAGGGGAAGGAGGTGAAGGCTGGAAAGGAGGGGGACGATGGATTCGCCTCCGCTTCTTCGGGGGGCTCCCCGACGGTCCACGCGCCGCTGGATCGTCCGTTGGGGGTAAGGGCAACCTCGTCCTTATCTCCGTACAGAGGGTCTGGATAGCCATCAGGATTGCTTCTGAGTTGTCCTGTGGCATAGGCATCAGTTGCGACAGGAGCAACGGCTGGGGCGTGCGGTCCTCCATCTCCTCCACGGCCTCCAGCTCCTCGTCGGCTCCACTGTTGCTCTCTGTGTCCACCTTGTCGGGATCCCTCCCGTAGGACCAGACTTCCTCGAACTTCTTGTCCAGAATCTCTATGACGCTAGCCAGCTCATATTCGGAGGTGGTATCTGTGTCCGTTATGGCTACCGTGCCCCCCCCTCTTTCTTGTCCCAGGGTTACACAGGGGTCTTCTAGATAGGTTGAAAAGATGATTCCCTCCGGGGTGGCAGGGAAACTCTAGGCCCAGAAGTTGACTCCGCTGGGGTAGCCTCCACAGGCTTTGGCAGGGCCACTGCGACTCCTTCAATCGAGGCCTTCGCCGGGTGAATCAGGGCCTTCACGACCTTGGGCATGTCTGAGGCCTTCACCCTAGGGGGTGGGTCATCGCCTCGCCACCCCTTGGCTTTCTCCTTCGGGATCGACCGGGGCTTCTCCCAAAGCTTACCTGGGTTCTCTGACTTCCTTTTCCCCGAGCCAGAGCGTTGGCTTGTGGTTGATGGCGTTGGGGAAATCGCGCCCTGTCTGGCAGCCGAGGAGCCCGAACCAACAGCGCTCCCGATGCCCGCAGACTCACGGTGCATTGCCTTTTGTTGGGCCCCTGTCGCTGGAGCGCCATCAAAGGTCTTAGAAAACCGCTCTGACTTCTTCTTCTTCTTCTCACCTACTGCTGGGCTCTTCCCTCCCAGCCAGTTAGTGAGTCGAGTCTGACGGTCCTTCAATGTCCGGGCGGACATGTTCTTACAGAACGCGCAGTCCTCCTCCACGTGAGACGTGTCATCGTGAAGGCAGTAGAGGCACCGGGAGTGCTCATCCTCCTTAAAACCAAGAGAAAACTCTTAGGAAAAAAGGCAAAACGCAGTAAAAGCTTGAGAGCTATAGCACGAGGACTCCCAACACTTGAACATGCAGTTAAAATGTCAAGATGGCTGCCAGAGGAGGGGCTTGGGTAGAGGGCAGTCATTGGCTGGGGGCAGTATGACCCATAGACCAGTGATTGGTTATTAGTAGAAAGACAGTTCAGAAACTAAACTGAAACTGATTTTTTCTTTACCGAGGATTCCCAGCCTGACAACGGGGGATATTCATGAGCATGTGAATCCATGCCAGACCCGATGCTGGAGAATATCATAGCAAAACTCTTCAAAAGAAGCCCTATATCTCTGTGCTTATATCAGTTTAAGTGGACCTCTGCCTTGAACAGATTTCTGTGTATGAGAAATTAACTAGTGCTGCAAATAATGTTTAGAATCTAGATGTAAGAGAAAACCGCATTTGAAGTGACAGCAAAAGGAAGATTCACCACATGTAAAAATGGTTGCTTTTTACAAAAAAGGAAATGTCTGCTTGAAAGTAAATTGTGGAATTAAGGCACTGTCTTTGCACAGAATGTGATGGGGCTTTGTTTTAAAAGATATGTAGGATATTCAAGTCCCTCAGTTTGCTTTCTGGTTCAGAAAAAATAATAATGATAAATAAATTAGTGTGCTGAAGCCACAGAACAGGTTTTCCTGGGCTGGCTTCAAAGGACATTTGCCTCCTGGGAACAAGACCTGCCTCCCCCTTTGCCCCTCCCAAGGGGACCAGCATCTGGAAACTATGAATAGACCAAGGGGGAGAATGTAACACGCTCGTCAGACTTTCTGGCATTCTGCAGCCAAGAGAGGGATTGCCAGGACAATTAGGTGCGACTTTGTGAACAGCAACCCCCCTCAACTTCAACTGGGGAGCCTCAAAGCAAATTCCAGAGTAACCTTGGAAGTTATGCCCTTATTTGGGAGACAATGCTGGACATTTGGGGCAAAAGACTATTTTGAATTAATAAACGTTAAGGCTTTATTTCTGCAACTTGACAATGGAGTAATGCAAGAGTTTAACAGTTTAAATATGATTTTGGGGGCATTAAAACAAGATATTGTGGCTTTCCTTAGCATGTATGGTACACACACGGTAGAATAATGTCATTCATGGGATAACTTCGAAATTTAATGCAGACATGCTCTGTGATAATAGGCACACCTGTATAAAATTGCAGAATTGTAAGTGGAATATTTCCCACCGAAAAGCGTGAAAGATTATTAGAGGGACATAACAATGTCGTACAGACCTGGGAGTTGGACTGCCATGCTCTGTATGAAATGCCATTTGTCTATGTGATTTGCAAGAGTGCCACAACTGTAAAAATGTGTAATTTAGGTCAGAACTGATTTTTGTCAAATGTAACTGTGGGATGGCTCTGTACCTCATAAAAACAAACACCAACAAATTGAGTTCCCTCCTTCACTCCAATCTGCTTCTAGGAAGGAGGCGACATACATAGGCTGACCTATCCAGTTGTTAGATGCATGTCCAGCCTAAGCCTGCCCTAACAATAAATCCTGTGATGTCACCTGCCTTATAAAAGGGGGAAGCTCACAGATACAAATGACACACCCTCTTCTGAATTTTCCAGCTCCTGCGCATCCAGACATTCCATATTCCTCCTGCCAGACTCCAGATTCCGGATTCCTCTGCCAGGCCAAACCATAACTGACCCTATCTAGGCAGGGCCATTGATCCAGAAAAAGAAACCCCATGACCAAATCCCACTAACTCAGGGAGAAAGTGGAAAAAGCTGTGGTACCCTTTTTGAGGGTATCCTGTGAACAGACCGGCTTTTTGCCCCACTACCTGCATGCTGCTGTGCTGTGACCAGACAGGCCCAGCAATTTTCTGCTAGGAGAGCCCCGCTGTGGTGCCGTGACCAGATCCTCTGAGTCCAGAAACCTGGTTGGCTGTCCCAAATCCCCAAACTCCAGCGCTGGTTGCATCTCCCCTTCCCATAGCAACACATAGTATACCCCAACTTGATAACTTGTCTTTGTTCCACCTCTCATAAATCCCATCAATACCCTGATAACTTGTTTAAAACTGTTCGAATTCTCTGTGCATACTGTCCTTGATCTCCATGTGTTAGCTCCATTCTTCCACTCATTCTTTCTAGCATAAGTCCGTAGTCATATTTTGAATAATTTAATTAATTCCCACATAGAGCTGAACACAGGTTAACCTTGCAAATTAACCTTGGAGCGTACCGTGTCTTTCTTTAACAAGCTAGTCATTAAAATCTTGTTTAAGTGAATTTGACATTTCTTTCCAAACCGATTCTCTCTGTGAACTGCTTTTATTTTTAAAACTAAATGTACTTTTAATTTGAAAATCTAATCCAGTCATTTATCTAGAGCCACTCACTTCCATATTATCCCTGTGATGTGCATCTATCACCCAGCCTAAAAACCGCATTCCGATTCTGTTTATTTCACCCGTTTTTCAGACCGTTTTGACATTTAAACCTGGAAAAAGAAGAAAATGCAATTTTCAAACAGGTGATTTTGGCTGCACGGTGTTCTTCCAAGTTTATTATTTGAACTGTATGCCCTTTGTTGGTACCTTGCCTTGTAGTTGATAGTGTTCTGAAATCCCTGATGCCGCTATAACTCCGATTTACCTCATTCAACCACACATGTAATTTAATTATTTCCCAATTCTGAGTGTTATTTATGCAATTGCAAAGGTTTTGAATCCGATTTTGCCTCTAATTTCATGGGGAAGGTCGGATTTTAATTCTGTTTGCTGCCTAATATGCCTGACTCCTTGCTGCTCCTTTCCATCCACTCAAAATTAATAGGGGTTTGAGGGAGCATTGCAGGGGGGAAATCTTAACTCAGGTGCTATCTACCCGAACAGTAAAATTGCTCCCATTCATTTGTGCTTTGGATATGTTATAGTAGGTCAAACTAAGTGTATTTCATCACTTTGCCTTGAAATTATCACCCCATTGGTGATTGCTGCCCAATGTTAAATTTGTGCGATTTTCTTTGAACTTAAAATAAATATTGTATTACTGCCCATCGGCCTGCTTCATGGTCCATTGTGACCCAGGGTATTTGTAAAAGGGGGTGTGAGACGGGTTGGGTGCCAGCTCAATCCGAATTCTAGGAAATAAAGAAAAAGTATTTTAATTGTGCGCTACCTCCTAGGCTAAGGGCAAGAGTCCTGGTGTGTGACGCCCGATTGAAATCCTTAACACTGCCCACTTGCATGAGGATCTGCAACGCTACCTTTTTTTGATCTGAACTCTTTCAAATCCTCTCTTGATTGAGCGAAAACAGATTTGTACCTCATCCTCATTGACTCTCACTGCAGCCATCCTTGCCGGCTACAGGGCAGCTTAAACTCACTCCTCCTAAAACTATAACTATCAACTCCACTCTCACAGCTAATGACCTAGCTAATTACTATACTGCAAACATTTCCAAAATTAGAGACTCTCTCCTGACTTTCCACACTCCCTTCTCCTACCTTCTACAATATGCCTACTCTACCATCATCCTCTGCTTTAATCTCCCACTTTAATCACCCTAATACTGAAGAATTCCTATCTCTACTGATGAAGGCTAACCCCTCCAGTGCCCCATCAGACCATTTTGCTCCCAAGCTAGTCAAGCCTATTTCTTATTTATTAGTGGCCTCTCACATTACTGAACTCATCAACCAAGGGATGTGACCTAGCAGTTCAGGCTGGACTGCCCCTTTTCTGGTGGGACCCAGCCTGATTTGCATATGGTCTTTCCCCTTCTATAATGCCTTGGCAGGCGAATAACGATGGTCTGGAGGGTTGCCCAGAGCAATGCCAGTGGTTAAGATTCAGTCTAAACCTTCCAGCCACCACCTCTTTGTTTTTGCTTTGTCACCCCGAGTGGGACGTGTATGCCCAGACGTGGGTCCGGTCCCGTGCCTGCTGGGCCTAAAGACCCAAGCTACACCTCACTGATGAGGCCCAACACAGCCGAAACATATTTGGGGATGCGTGTGCTCTCATGCAGAAGGGATGTGACCTATGAGTTCGTGCTGGACTGCCCCTTTTTCGGGTGGGACCAAGCCTGATTTGCATATGGTCTGTCCCCTTCTGTAATGGCTCGGCAGGTGAAGAACGATGGTCTGGAGGATTGCCCAGAGCAATGCCAGTGGTTAAGATTCAGTCTAAACCTTCCAGCCATCACCTCTGTTTTTGCAAAGAGCTGACCAGAACCTACCGTTTAACTTTTGCCCTGTGTCTCTCCTTCCTCACTACTCTAAAGTGCTTGAAAGGGTTGTGTTCAACTGTCTTACACATTTCTTAGACACCCATAACCTTCATGACTCCCCTACAAGCAGGTTTGCGCTCCCGTCAATCCATGGAAACTACTCTTATGAATGTCTCCAACTTCATCCTCTCTGCAAAGTACTCCAACCTATCGTCTATCCTAATTTTGCTAGATCTCTCCACTGTCGATTACTTTGATCTCAATTCTCTTTCTTCTTGGGATTCATGATCAAACCCTTGCCTGGATTAAATCTTACATGGCACCTGACCATTTCTCGGTCTCCTGGATCAACACCACCTGTGTCATCTCCTCTTTACACTCCTCTGCTCACTACCAGGACGCTCTGTGTACTCCCTCCCTTCACACCTACTTCCTGGACCATCACCATTTAAATGTATTCTCCTGGTTCACAAGCCTATTCACGTTAAGGCACTACTGTATCTTTCCTTCTACATCCAACAAGCCTTCTCGTAATCTCTGTTCTAGCTACTTGTCTATCTAGCACGCTGCAATCCTTGTGCTTCATTTCGCTTCTGCTCTTTATCTCTCCTCTGTTTCACTTGCATGGAATTCCATTTCCCCGGAACATCAGAGAAACAATCCACAATGATTTGTTCAAAACCAAACTAAAAGCCTACGGCCTCACCTCCAAGTTGCCCTCTTAACCTACCACTCATCTGCATCCTAGCTAATATGTATCCATCACCTCTAACCTGCCTCAGTCCCTTACATTCTCTGCCTTCACTCTAGCACTTCATCCATCATGGTTAAATGGTATGCAGGCCTTTAAACGAATTAGAAATAACAAATGCAATTTTTAACGAACCTACAACAACTAATACAAAATTAGAATTGTTCAATTAAAAAAACATGTGGGTGTGGGGTAAGTAGTTAAAATGGATGGGGAGGTGTTGGGTGGGGTTTTAAACATTGGGGTATGGGGGGGGACTGCCAAATAGAAAAATTACAACATTCGATATTTGTTTGTTGTTTTGGGTTTGTTAAAAAGACATTATTTATTCAATTGTTAAAATCACATTTAACAGGTTAAATCCCTAACACTGCTGGATATACTTCCTACCTGCACTTACAAATGTCTGTTAGTTGTCCTATATGTATGTCCACCCATATATTGTCGCTGGAGACTGTTCCTTTTACTCCCTTCCAAAACCTGGTCAGAATGTCACTCAAACACACCCCATTGTAAAAAGCTCACTGCTTCCGGACAAATCTTATTTCTTATCTATTGTTCATTCTTTTCTGATCAAAAGAGCATTGTTCCTCCCTGTTTTTAAAGTATATAAATATAGAACGTAAATAAATAATTATAAAGCCTATATCCCTCAAACTCTCCTGGCAGAGGTGTTGGTGACAAAAAAAGGTGTCTTCCAGGAGAGGAACTTTATGTCCTCCTTGTGCAAAGGCTTGAATAGAGGACCCATAAGTTTGGAAACAACAACGGTCAGTTCTCATGCTGGGGACCAGCGTCCGCGCAGGGTGAAGGCCAGAAAAAGACCATTTACAAACTACTTAACCAAGCAGTGGGACCACAATGATGGCACTGTAGTCGTGTAGGTGAATCTTGAAACTGCTGCCAGATTAACTCTGATTGAGGAGTGCGAAAGGCCACTGCGGGCTCAAGATAGGAGGTATGGCCAAATGACATGAGGTAGGAAGTGAAAAGGATCAACCAGAATTGAAAGCACACCAAGTCGTAAGGCGCTTCCACATGTGGCGATAGCAGGAGACTGTCAAGGGTGTGAAAGCCATAGACCATCACATCAATCATGCAGCATAGGGATATGTACAAATTCTAAGAAAGCAGGAGCCAGGCTGGCAGTTTGGAGGCCGGGTCGTGGTGCTGGACCTCCCCATGTCCCTGGACAGCAGGTTGAAAATAGAAGGTGCGGACGAGAGGCTGAGCAGTTTCGAGAACCAGAACTGCCTTGGCTAAGCCGGTGCCACTAATATTAGTTTGCACCCCTCTGGATCAGAAGGAACAGGGGTAAAGTGCAGACAAACTTGTCCATCTATGGAAACATGAAGGCGTCACCCAGGCTTCCGGTTTGGGGAAACCTGCGGGCGAACACCCTGCATTTGCCATTTTCACTGGTGAAAAAGATCTAGCTCTGGAACACCCAAACTCTGGAAGATCAGACGAACTAGAACATGGTGGAGCTCCCACTCTTGGCAGGAGTGCAGTTGCCTGCTCAGCAAATCGGTGGTGGAGTTGTGGTTGGCTGGCCAATGAAAAGGGAATATCCAGTGGGCCAGGGCCCACTTCCAGAGGGAATGGGCCTCCGGGCAAGAGGAGTGGTGATCAAGTGCTGCCTTGTTTGCGTTTATAGAATATGGTGGTGGTTTTGTCTGTTAACAACTGAGCCACCTTCCCCTGGAGATGAAGACAAAAGGACTTCCGGGCACAGAACACGGACCTCAGTTCCAGAACATTAATGTGCAACCATTTGTCAGATGGAGACATCAGGCCTCTAGCTTGATAGTCACTGGTATGCACACCCCAGCTTTCCAACAAAGCTTTGGTGGTGACTGTGACCTGATGCATCGGAGAGTGGATTGGACCCCCTGGATGAGGCTGGTGGAATCCAGCCACCAGAGCAGGGCGAGCCGGAAGGTGCTTGATAGTGACAACTTGTCACCCAATTTTCTCAAGATTTGCTTCCATCAGGCTTCTACTAAATCTCATAGCGGTCTCAGCCAGAGAGGGCAGTGCTGTATCAAGGGGATGCAGGAGGACATCATCATTAGTAGAGACTTCAGAGGGCAGACCAATGCAGTCTGCTCCTGTGAGAGCAAGTTGGTCTTTGCCAGGATGGCTGCAACCCTGTCTACTGATGGGGTAGCCAGGCAAGAGACTGTGTCCATTAGTGCACCCAGGAACAACATCTGTTGGGATGGAACGAAGCAGGACTTGCTGTAATTGATTGAGAAGCCTACGGAAAGCAACATCCTTGGGTGTAATGCATGGCCTTATGGAGGGAATACGCACTGACCAACCAATCAAGGTAAGGGGCACACGTGAATGTCCCCCTGCACCCCACAACGACGGGAGGCAGCCACAGGTGGCGAGGCAAGAACACCCTTAGGCAAACTCGAGGCAGAAGGGTAATGCCCTGAATTGATAAGTGCATGCCCGCCACTGTGTAAAGGAGAAACCTCCAGCGCCTCAGATGTATCAGGACGTGGAATTATGCATCCTCCAAGTCCAGGGAGCATAGGACATTTCCTTGCTGTAGCTGATTGAGGATGTGCTGAAGAGTAACCATTCTGAAAGTTTGTTAATGAATGAAATTGTTTAACGGGCAAAAATCCAGAATCAGCCTCCAAACACCTGACTTTTACTTTACCATGAAATACCTGGAGTAGACCCCTCGGCCCCAAGGAGCGCGTGGAAAGCATCCCAAGGCCGCTATGAAGAGGAGGATTTGGGCTCCCTGATGAATGATATGATATGACATATTTTATTTGTATCGCGCTCGTACACAAGTGTTTCAGAGCGTGACTAGGCAAGCGAGGGGAACAGGGGAAATATGCAGCACAACATAAAAACGATCTTACTAGGCCCAGTGACATTGAGAACTCGCAACTGCATGGGAAAGGGAAAAGGGAAAAGGTGCATGGAAGGGGGAGTGTGGAAAGTGCAGAGCAGAGGAGCACAGATAAATAATAATAAATAAAATAAATAGAAAATGGAGGCAATAAAGCATTGAAGCATTAAAAAATTGTTATTTACCTTCGTGGTTGGAGGAACGTAGTCTGCTTGCCTTTGAAATTCCAGGGTGTGCCTGTGTTGGAGTAAGGACAGAACCCACTTGTCCATGGTAATGTTCGACCACTTGGTGAGGAATTGTGAAAGACGTCCTCCCACAGGGGAATGAAAGTGTGGGGCTGGGGGGGGGCCGGAGGGGGGAGGAGGGGACAAGCCGCAGACTGGTCATGTTGGGAGGAGCCGTGCCAATGCTGGTTTGTCCTGCAAGACTGGGATTTTTGCCTGTAGGCGCCACCCAATTGATAGGCAGAAGATTGATATGACTGTGCCAATAAGACAGCCTACAGTCCCTGTTGGATCTTGAAAATCGTGACTTCCCAGAATGAAAAGACTGCTGGTGCAGGGTTCCCAGAGACCTGGCACTGTTGGTGTCAATCTTGATGGCCTGGTGTATGTTGTTGACCTGCTTCCCAAAGAGGTCCTCTCAGTCAAAAGGCATACCCACTATTTTGGCTTGCAATTCCAAACGGAAGTTGGTGGCCTTCAACCATCTGGTCAGTGCAGCACCACAGCATTGCCCATCTGCCGGAAACATGTGCCAGCAATGTGCATTGTGACTGAGAAGGCATGGTCGGAAGCAGCCTTGCCTTCCAGAAGAAGTTTAAATGCCTCCTCTTTCTTGTTGTTTGGCAAGATATCCAGAGTAGGGTCCATCTTGAAACACAACTCTTTATTGTAGCAGGACAAAATGGGCAAGGAATTGGCAGATTTAATAGTAGTGTCCACAGTGGAAACAATGTACTTACAAAAAGAGTCCAGTTGCCTTCCTTCCTTTCTCAGCACACAGCACACAATGAAGAAAGGAGGGGGGGTGTACCTCACACAGCCGTTTGTAGGAGGCCCAGGGAGGCCTGCATGAGGTGCCCCTGCCACCCATTTGGGGTGAGGGGGGAGAGGGCCCCCAAAAATGGTGGGCCAGGCCCCCCAGTGGGTGGGGCAGTAAGGTTTGGGCACCCCGGGGCCAGATTGGCACTTCAATGTACCTCTCTGTACCAAGGGGAGTTGGTTACCAAAGGAAAAAAGTGAAAATGGTGGAACGCCTTTGAGGGGGGGGGGGCTGTGGGGCACCCCAAAGGGTCGGGGAATTTTCTAATGGGATGGGGCGTTGACCCCCTCCTCCCCACTCACATTGGAGTGGATGCCATGTCATGCAGCCCTCCCTGGGACCAGATATCTGCTCCTAGGAACGGACGCCTGAGCCCAGGGAGGAGTGCAGGACAGCCCCCCCCCTTATCTGCCCCTGGGGAGGGCTACATGAGATGGGCAACCCCCTCCAATTGGGGTGGGGGTGGAGAGGTACACCGCCCTTCACATTAGAACATTTCACAGCGGTGTAGGGGTCCCCTCCATCCCCGCAAAAGGGCAGCCTGCCATTTTGAATTGTGTTCTTTGTTTACTATACCTGCCTTGGCGCAGAGAGGCACATTGGTGTGCCAATCTGGCGCTGGGGTGCCCAAACCTTACTGCCCCACCCACTGGGGGGCCTGTCCCACCATTTTTGGGGGCCCTCTCCCCCTCACCCCAAATGGAGGGGGGGTGTACCTCACACAGCCATTTGTAGGGGGCCCAGGGAGGCCTGCATGAGGTGCCCGCGTCACCCATTTGGGGGGAGAGGGCCCCCAAAAATGGTGGGCCAGGCCCCCCAGTGGGTGGGGCAGTAAGGTTTGGGCACCCCGGGGCCAGATTGGCACATCAATGTGCCTCTCTGCACCAAGGGGAGTTGGGTTACCAAAGGAAAAAAGTGAAAATGGTGGAATGCTTTTTAGGGGGGGACTCTGGGGCACCCTAAAGGGTCAGGGAATTTTCGAATGGGATGGGGCGTTGACCCCCTCCCTCCCACCCGCAATGGAGTGGGTGCCATGTCATGCAGCCCTCCCTGGGACCAGATATCTGCTCCTAGGAAGGGACGCCTGACCCCAGGGAGGAGTGCAGGACAGCCCCACCCCCATCTGCCCCCGGAGAGATCTACATTTTGCTGGTGTGACCGTAGGCAACATGTTTTTTGTTTTGTTTACAGCTTCTTCTACCCGAGCAGCTGCAACGTTATGCGAGTACTGTTTTTTATTATTCTATGGTTAGGGCCAACTGTCAGTGGGGTGGGTGAGACTGGGGCTGGATTGTTGGTGGTGTGGGTGGGAATGGCCCGTCTGGGCAGATCACCTCCAACTGTCCTGGAGTTGCGGCTGGGCTGCATTACAGCTTTTCCCTTCGGGGCGGTATTGGCACACTGCCAAGACTCCATGGTGGGGAGAAGCTGTAATGCAGGACAGCCAGGGCTCCAGCAAAGTCAGCGGTAATATCCCTGGCCTTGGGCACCCTTCTCACATGTGGGTCTTTGCTGGGGGTTCTGGGTAATAAATCCTAGGCCGATTTGCGTAAGTCAGACCTCTGTGGATTCCCACGGGTGTCCTCTTTTGGGAAATGCATGGGGTTCCCCGTTTTCCTTGCTGGCTTCGACACCCTAGGCCCACATGAACAAAATGGTCAGTGGCGAAAGGCTTGGGGTTACCCTTTTCCTTTTGCGCCCCGGTAGGTGCACCGACACATGTGAGGTACCATTTTCATCGAGACACGTGTGGGGATGCGGGAAGGTAGGCCATGTGTTGTTGGCGTTGTGTTTCGGTGGGTGACCAGAGCGAAATGTCTGAGAATTGTCTTCATTTCCAGCCAATTTCAGAGACATTTCCCTGTGTCCACTCACCGAAACATGGCGCCAACAACAGATGTCATACCTTCCCGCGTTCCCACAGGTGTCCCGACGAAAAAGGTACAAATGGCCAGTGGCGAAAGGCTCGTGGTTACCAGTGGGTTACCCTTTTCCTTTTGCGTCCCCGGTAGGTGCACCCACACATGTGAGGTACCGTTTTCATTGGGACACCTGTGGGAATGCAGGACGGTAGGCCATGTGTTGTTGGGGGGCGTGTTTCGATGGGTGAGCCGAGCGAAATGTGCGGAAAATGTGTTTTTTTCCACACATTTCAGATTTTGCGGGGGTTTCTGGGTAATAAATTCTGGGCTGATTTGCACAAATCATGCCTCTGTGGATTCCCACGGATGTCCTCTTTTCGGAAATGCATGGGGTTCCCTGTTTTCCGTGGTGGCTTGGACACCCGAGGCCCATATCTGTATGGTGTGCCAGTCAGCAGAGAGTCTGAAATTCAGGTGTCAAAACAGACTTGGGGTTACTTGTGTTTTAGGCTTTTCCCTTGGCGCCCAGGTAGGTGCACCCACACATTTGAGGTACCGTTTTCATCGGGACACCTGTGGGAACGCGGAAAGGTATAACATTTGTTGTGTTTGTGTGGTTTGACCCATTTGCTGGTGCCCTTTGTCACACAACCCTTTCATTTCCCAAATGTGACCTACATTTAGTCGCTGCTTTAGGCACCAAACACTTTTGTAACCTGCACAAGTCACCTACCCTTGAAAAGGTCTACCTGTGCTCTTTTAAAAAATGTATGCTTGCCGTTCCTCACCACATTGGTTTCCTGATTTACACATGCTAAGTGCGTCTGTTCAGGCCGTGAGCGTAAAACTCCTGTGTACCATGGCTCAGGGTTTGGCTTGTGGTATTGCTTGTTTTGTAAAACACTACAAAAAAAATGTGTGCTTTCTTAACTGCAAGAGTCGGGGGAATGTAGCGGAGCATTGCTTTTCTCAAAATTCATATAAACGATTGCCGTACCAAGCCAACCATGTCCAACACATACCTTTTTTTTCAGTCATTTTCCCGCTTTTCCCCCAATCTATGGCATTTTCCCCTACATAGTTGTTGCCTGACCTACGCAAATCACCCCTTCCTAAACCTGGAATTTTGTCTACCTTTCAGAAATATATGCCTTTCTGTCCTCCAATTCGGCTTTCCTACCCTTTTCTTCCATTCCGTCCATGCATGTCCAATTGGCAAAAATGGCCAAAATCGCCTACCTCTCACAAAACAGTTGATAACCACATCAAAATATTTTTTTTCGTTTCCACTCAACCTGTTCCTGAAAGCCAGGAAATTGGGGAATTCAGCACAGCAAACCATTTGTTCCTAGCTCTTACAAGGAAAAAACCACAGGCTTCTTTGTACATCATTATATTGGCATTTTTTGAAAAAACCCAACATTTTCCCCCTTTTTGCTTATTTTCTCTCACCCCCTACAGCAACCTAGGATTCCTGGGTGGCGTTACGACCGCCTACATGTGGGGAAAAAAGGAGCCCAATTTGGCCGAGATATCTCATGTAACAAAAAAGAATGGCCACATACCAAAATCACCAAAAAATGCCCTGGCACTGGGGGGGAAATACCCATGGCACTTAAAGGGTTAATAGGAGCCATAATAGAAAATTTAAACAACCCCAAAATGGAAATTAACATAAAAAGCAAAAGAATCAAAACCCCAATATTTTTGCTAACTGCAATGGTTTATAAAATGTCCAGGGTGCAAAATTTGCTCTTGCAACTAACCATTGGATAGTGGTATTTGACACTTGGCAAGTAAGACATGGTGTGCTGTGTCTATGTTTAGAATTTAGATGGCGAGTGACATTTCGATTGCTGGCTAGTAACTTGCAACTTGAATGTTTGCCCCCTGAAAAGTATTCTTCATTCTAAGGGTAGATTTAGATCTAGCATATGTAGGGGGATTCAAATACTTAAATGAAAATCAATGTGCAGAAGCCCTATGGGCAGATACCGCAGAGATGATGGTAAAACACCATTCAGAAAGAATTAACTGAGCACAGATGAATACGGATTTCGATGAAGTGACCCAGGACAGGCGAAGAGTGTGGAAAAACCATAGTAAAATACTTTACCCCCAAGCTGCTTCTGAATGTAAGCACAAATTCAGATTGTGATGCCTGTGTGGTAAAAATGCAAGTTCAGCGCGGTAAAAAGGCGCAAACTTCTCAGCTGCGGGATTAGCCCACTAAAAAGGGAGCAGGGTTTCATTGATAGCCACACGGTTCGGTGCACTCGACTGGAGAATGCCCTAAATAATTATGTTTCAAGCAAATAACTTATAGGCAATAAAAGTAGGTCACAGGTACGTATACATCTTTAACATTAGACAGAGGCAATGTAAACATGCCTCAGAGCATTCACATTTTATTAACTTGCTGAGTAGCCCGCAGAGGCTGGCAGCAGATTGCAAATTACATGTTCCCAGGATTATATGGTAAGAAACAAACACAAACAGCCTTTGATACTTTCGGGGTCGGGAAGCGAAGCTCATGGGTGCTGGGGAAAGGCAGTGAAAGCACAACTATTTTATAATTCAGCATATTAAAATGAAACTGGTCTACCGACAGTTTCAAAGTGCCCCATGGTGGTTTCAAATTACCCCTTAGCACATCTCAGCCTGGCAAGAGGTTTGAAGAGTTCCTAAGATGCAACAGTAAAACAGCAACTTGACAATGATTCAAGGCTCTTGCAGTGTCATGATCGGTTGTGTTCCCATGAGAAACGGATGATGATGACCGGCGGTAGATGAATAAAGATCCGCTGGTCATCTCAAATGTCTCAATGTTTTGGCATTATGATGTGGGAATTGTGGGCTGGACTGGGACATCACAGAGGGGGCCATGGGTGGTGTGGTATGGTTTGCAGGATCCAATCATTTCAAGATTATGTCCTTCTATAGGTGAATTATACGACTTCGCCAATCAGCTTCACATACAGGACTATCAAAATGTTGCAATATGAGTCGATGCAAATTAGTTTGTACGGTTATAAAAGCGCTAGTTTTTGGGGCTTATCTTTACAGCATGTTTAATGCAGTTCTGTACTGCATTTTGTTTGAATTTCGCTATCCCAGCTGTAACTGAGCCCAGAATAAATAGCATTTTTTCTTGCCTGGTGTATACTTCTTTTGAGACTATTTTTGTAATTTTGACTGGCGAGTTCCAAGGCGATCCGCAGTGCATTTTTGGTGGCCCGTACGGGGAGTCAGCTTTCCCGACCAGACGAGGGGAGTCCAGCTGTACTCCCGGAAGAGTGCGGGACAGAGTTTGCAGACCAGTCCTAAGAGCTCAAAACCAAGGAGGCTGTGCAGATGCTGAGTTCACGAAGGCATGTTTGGTCGGAATGCTCCCTGTTATCGGAAGGGGGTACTGGCCTTTAAAAGAATGACTCTGGGGTCGAGAAGACTACAGAATCTCATAAGAAGGATATGTGAGTGTACCCGTGCATAAACGCGCAGGGAGAGGGAGGGATTAATTTTATGGTGTATAGGACGCACCCTAAAGAGGTGGAGGGTGATTGGCCGCAGAAGTCATAGATTCTAGGTCCACTCAACCGATGGGGAGTGAGCAGGAGGTGGCACATCTGTGTTAGAGCAGAGTGTTGCATAGCAAGTGGCGTACCTTGTTAGACAAGAGTTGCGTGAAGTGCAGGCAACTGATATAGTTGGGTAATTTTTATTTATGGGTTAAGGAGTATTGACGCTGTGAAGTGAAGAGGCATATGCAGTGGCGTTTTGTTGAAATTATAGTAGTTTGTTGTGATAAGGGGGAAGTATTAGGAGAAGATTCATCTCTCTTCTTTCCCACTCTTAGTTTAGTATGTGGAGCTTAGGCTCACTGGATGACATCATACAATCACAGGCTTGGTGGTTCTTAGAAAACCCACACATGGTTACTGTGTCTAAGTAAACTTGCTATGATTTCTCAGATGAGAATGTGAGGGCGTTAGAAGCTCCAGTGAAGGTGAGCTGTCAGGAGCTACCTGAGGCTGGGGGTTATCTTATGGATATTACAGAATAAATCCCTGCTATTGACACCTCTAACGTGTGGCCTCCTTCATTCAGCATCTGCCTTCTTCATAACAGGAAGTCATTGTATGTTATGTTCATTGTGGCTGTGGAAATCGCAGAAGGGCCAGTGCCGAACTAATATGTAAATATTGAAGGGGCCATGTAGTATGAGCAGGGGGCGTGGTTTAACAGAGTGAGGAGCAACCAAACCCTAGGCACATTAACATAGGGAATAACTGTTAAAATGGCTGGCCTGTGGAGAGGGCCACTTGTGTACTAACTGAAACTAACAGGACAGGCCTGTGGCAAAGATCAGTGTGAGCGTAATAGGGCAAACGAGTAAGACGGTAAGTACAAGAGTGAGCGAGTGTGAGTGGGGAAGGGGTAAAGGTGTTTTAAGATATAAGCAAAAGGGGTCAAGGATAGAAAGGGAAGGGAGAGTACTTTAAAAAACTAGGGGGAAAAGAGCACAATAATCTCATTCAATTATATGGATGCACCCCTCATATGTGTAAAAGGTTGCCCCAATATTGCGATAAAATATTAAAATATCACTTTCAATGGGGGAATGACACAGTGGGGATGTGTGATCAGGAATGACCGTGAGAGGGAACTTTTCGAAAGGATAGAATTGACGGTATGTATTCATATCTGTCAGCTACTTGTAAAGGTGCAAATCTCAAAAAAGAGGACATTTTAGGTCTCTGGAAACTGTACAAAGAAACTAAAAAAGAGAAGGGAGACAGCGAGGAGGAGAAGAATAATGGCCCACCCCATCACTATGCATTACATCCACTGTTAAAACCAGCTGCAGAATATACAAAACCTAGGCAAGCATCACCAGACTAGGAGAAAATGAGGAACAACAAGGCAGAGTCGGAACCTCATTCTGGGGGTAAGGATGAAAAAAAAGGAAAAAGATATACTCAGCAGACATTAAGAAAAACACAGAACAGCAACTTGACTCAATGCTTAGAGAAGCAAAAAAGGCAGTGGAGAGGGAAAGAGAGGAAAAGGGAAGGAGCAGGGAAAGAACGAAGACCAAAAGGGATGGACAGCAGGATGCATACAAGCAACCCAGATACGATAGAGGGTGATCATACTGCATCAGATCGGGAGGATAGCAGCGACAGTGATAATAGGGATGACGAATCTGACACATGCGATTTAACAAATGGGAATAGAGGAAGGAGGAGAAAAGGAGGGGAGGAAGAGGAAGGGAATAGTTTCTTACCTGTAACTCCATTTCTCCAGCATTGGTATCCTTCATGGATTCACATGCTTAGAATATTCCCCGTCGACAGACTGGGAACCCTCGGTAAGCTTATAAAGCCGTTTCCCATAGGAAAACATCTGACACTTTTGTGTCCTATCTACGTCGTTTTTGGGGCCGCCCACGCATGCCCCACTAGGACCTAGCAGTATAAAAGCCCCGCCCCCGCGGCTCCCTTCAGATTTCGACCCCTCCAAAGCAGAATGGGGTGAAACCTAGTTATACAAGGCGACTGCATTCCGGGGAGGCCGGCAGGCGCATGTGAATCCATGAAAGATACCAATGCTGGAGAAATGGAGTTACAGGTAAGAAACTATTCCCTTCTCCAGCATTGGATCTTTCATGGATTCACATGCTTAGAATAGAATGCACAGCAGTGATCCTGAAAAAGAGGAGGTGTGAATGCAATCCGGCACCCTCCTAAGCATATGTATAGCGAACCATGCTTATGTAAAATGCCAATTCAAAAATATGCAACAGTACATGCACATATCAATACCTATATATTACATGGCCACGGTAGTGGCCATTTAGTTATGGTTAAGTTGCTGTTTCCATAGGAAGAGCACTTTTTGGGTGGCTTATAACTTCGCTGCCCCTGGACGAATCCACACCAAACTTTGCAAACTTTGCAAAAAACTCTGAATTTTTTTTGCAAAGTTTGGTGAGGTTTGGTCCGGGGGGGGGGGGGGCAAAGTTATAGGGGGGTCCCAAAATTCTTTTTTTTTCCCCATAGACTGAATGGGAAAAAAACTTTGCTCGCGCCTACAGCTCAAAGCGCTGTACGTATTTTCACCAAATTTGGACCAGGAGCAGCGGCTTGGTCACGAAAGCGGGCTTTTGCAAATTTGGTGAAAATCCATACAGTAGTTTTTTTTTTTTAAGTGACCAAAAAGTAGGTCATAAAAAATTTGTGATATCTGTGTTCACTTCGCGGACACACTTCCCTGTTCGCTACGCGGACAGGATGGTGAATGGGCAAGCAGCTTGCATGATGTCCGTGGACATCTGACGTGCTTTTCTATTGGCTGCCGTTAAGTGCAGTGCGTCTATTTTCAGAGACGCCCGCCATCTTTGTTTATCGGAGCGGGATCTGCTGCCTGCACAGTGTAGATGTGGGCTGCATCGGCCCTGCATCGGCCACGAAAAGGCGGTGAGGCATAGGCTCTCGTGTCTCTCTCTTGTTCCCCCCACCCCCCGCTCATGGCCCGTGTCTCCCATGTTCCCCCCTCGCTGATTCTCTGTGTGTTCCTCCCACCCCCGCTCATGCTCCGTTTCTCTTTCCCGTTCACCCCGCTCATGTCCCGTGTCTCCCTCCTCCCCCCCGCCCCCCACTCATGGCCCGTGTCTCCCTACTGTTTCCCCCCACCCCCTGCTTATGCCCCGTGTGTCTCTCTCCTTCCCCCCTCCCCCCCGCTCATGCCCCGTGTGTCTCTCCCCTCCCCCCACCCCCGCTGATGCCCCGTGTCTCCCCCTTCCCCCCCACATGCCCCGTGTCTCCCTCCTTTCCCCCACCCCCCGCTCATGCCCCGTCTCTCCCCTTCCCCCCCACCCCTGCCCCGTGTCTCTCCCCTTCCCCCCACCCCCCGCTCATGCCCCGTGTGTCTCCCTCCTTTCCCCCCACCCCCCGCTCATGCCCCGTGTGTCTCCCTCCTTTCCCCCACCCCCCACTCATGCCCTGTGTGTCTCTCCCCTTCCCCCCACCCCCGCTCATGCCCCGTGTCTCACCCCCGCTCATGCCCCGTGCGTCTCTCCCCTTCCCCTGCTCATATCCCGTGTCTCCCTACTGTTCCCCCCCACCCCCCGCTCATGCCCCGTGTCTCCCTCGTGTTACCGCCCCACCCCCCGCTCATGCCCCGTGTGTCTCCCTCCTTTCCCCCACCCCCCACTCATGCCCTGTGTGTCTCTCCCCTTCCCCCCACCCCCGCTCATGCCCCGTGTCTCTCCCCTTCCCCCCACCCCCCGCTCATGCCCCGTGTGTCTCTCCCCTCCCCCGCTCATGTCCCGTGTCTCCCCACTGTTCCCCCCGCTCATGTCCCGTGTCTCCCCACTGTTCCCCCCACCCCCGCTCATGCCCCGTGTCTCCCTCGTGTTACCGCCCCACCCGCCGCTCATGCCCCGTGTCTCCCTCGTGTTACCCCCCACCCCCCGCTCATGCCTCGTGTCTCCCTCGTGTTACCCCCCCACCCCCCGCTCATTCCCCGTGTGTCTCCCTCGTGTTACCCCCCACCCCCCGCTCATGCCCCGTGTGTCTCCCTTGTTACCCCCCCCACCCCCCGCTCATGCCCCGTGTGTCTCTCCCCCCCACCCCCCGCTCATGCCCCGTGTCTCTCTCCCCTCCCCCCACCCCCCGCTCATGCCCCGTGTCTCTCCCCCTCCCCCCACCCCCCGCTCATGCCCCATGTCTCTCCCCCTCCCCCCACCCCCCGCTCATGCCCCATGTCTCTCCCCTTCCCCCACCCCCCGCTCATCCCTGTGTCTCTCTCCCCTTCCCCCCCACCCCCTGCTCATGCCCCGTGTTTCCTTCCTTTTCCCCCCACCCCCCGCTCATGCCCCGTTTGTGCCCTGTTCCCCCTCACCCCCGCTCATGCCCATGTGTCTCCCTCGTGTACCCCCTCACCCCCCCACTCATGCCCCGTGTCTCCCCTCACCCCCCACCATTGCCCCGTGTGTCTCCCCTCACCCCCCACTCATGCCCCGTGTCTCCCTCGTGTTCCCCCACCCCCCTGCTCATGCCGTGTCTCCCTCGTGTTCCCCCCACCCCCCGCTCATGCCCCGGGTGTGCCCTATTCCCCCACCCCCTGCTCATGCCCCAGGTGTGCCCTATTCCCCCACCCCCTGCTCATGCCCCGTGTGTGCCATATTCCCCCACCCCCTGCTCATGCCCCGTGTGTGCCCTGTTCCCCCCACCCCCCGCTCATGCCCCATGTGCCCTGTTCCCCCCACCCCCCGCTCATGCCGTTTCCCCCACCCCCCGCACATGCCCCGTGTCTCCTTCGTGTTCCTCCCCCCGCTCATGCCCCGTGTCTCCCTCGTGTTCCTCCCCACCCCCCGCTCATACCCCGTGTCTCCCTTGTGTTCCTCCCCACCCCCCGCTCATGCCCTGTGTCTACCCTGTTCCCCCACCCGCTGCTCATGCCCCGTGTCTCTCTCGTGTTCCCCCCACCCCCGCTCATGCCTCGTGTTTCCTTCCTTTTCCCCCCCATCCCCTGCTCATGCCCCGTTTGTGCCCTGGTCCCTCTCACCCCCCGCTCATGCCCATGTGTCTCCCCTGTTCCCCCCCACCCCCCGCTCATGCCGTGTTGTGTTCTCTTTATACACCCCGCCTTCCCTTTCCATGTTGGCCATCTTGGTAAAAGATTTTCCTTCCTACACCGGGACACCACAGGCGTCCCGGTGTAGGAAGGAAATTTTTTTTTTTTTTACCATCCGGGGTTCCCACTTTGAGGACCTAAGATGCTAGTGGTCTTCATCTATTGAAAAGGATGTTATGGTGACGTTGCACTAATAAAAACCTATAAAATTCAGTAAAACAAAATGTGTTACAGGGACGTTAGGGTTAAGTTGCACTAATAAAAACCTATGAAATTCAATGAAAAAACTTTGTTAAAGGGACGTTATTGTTAAGTTGCGCTACTAAAAACCTATGAAATTCAGTGAAAAAACTTTGTCAAAGGGACGTTATGGTTCCAAGTAAAACCGAAAAAAACCTTGAAATTCTCCAGTTATGGTAAGCTAAGCAACCATAACTCACGCCACCACCGTGCACTGCTAAGACTAACACCCAGGACATCAAAGATGACATCACAAATGTCATTGATGACATCACATGTCTGGCTCACTCTTTTTTCTTTTGCTGACATATCTAGGCCACATGGTTTTCTTCAGTAACAGTCAGAAACTAAAAATGTTATTTTATTTGTAGACGTATCCTTCAAGTAGGTTCTTACAGTAATTCCCTTCCAGTGAGTCCAGTCACATCATATGACACATATACATACCGGAAGACACAAGCTTGAAAGACAGCAATCCTTTTTGTGCATAAAGATAATCAATAGACTTATGAGCACTTTCTGATAGTTCTGTTTTTTTTTATGGCTGTACTTTCCCTATATATGGTCATATTTGTATACATTGTACTCACACTACTTTCCTTAGGGTCCAATCACATCAAGTGATACATATACATAGGGTAAATAGCAGCTTTGAAACAGAGCAATCATTTATTTGCATGAAAATAATCAGTTATGTTATGAATTGTTTCTGCTACTACTTGTGCTTTTTTGCTAACTTCACTTTCCCTGTATATACCTATATTGGTATGTGTTCTTGTGTCTTTGTGTTTTGTCTATAGTAATGCAATTATGTAATACATGTGTTTTATTAGCTACTTATTACATATTTCACAGTACACAAAAATCTATTAAGAAACCAATTATCATTTCATTATTCAACATATTAACATTACGAATATTATACCTTCATCTTGTACACTGCACACAATGTTATGTTTCTGTATGAGTAGCTTAGTATACTAGATTGAACCCCATAATAGAATGCTATTTATATCAATGCGTCATTCAATGCACTAATTGGGGTATATTTATTGCAATGATCCTTGACACTTTTTTCGCAACATTATAATAAGAATCCCTTGTACACATATTTCATGAAATGTACATACACGTGATGTCATCAGTGATTTCATCAATGACATTTGTGATGTCATCTTTGATGTCCTGGGTGTTAGTCTTAGCAGTGCACGGTGGTGGCGCGAGATACGGTTGCTTAGCTTACCATAACTGGCGAATTTCAAGGGTTTTTCGGTTTTACTTGGAACCATAACGTCCCTTTGACAAAGTTTTTTCACTGAAAAAAAAAATAAAAAATAAAAATATATATATATATATATTCAGTGAAAAAACTTTGTCAAAGGGACAAATATACACATATCCCTATATACATATGTCAAAATAAGTGCAGACCCTTCTTGAAAAGGGCTTACCTTATTGAAACAGATGGCGTAAGACTGCTCTTCCCATTTGTATCTCGTCCGCATGCTGCCATTCGAGGCAGTAATGGCGGGTAAACGTGTGAGGCACTGACCATGCTGCCGCCTGGCAAATGTCTGTCAGCGGGATTCCTGCCCACAACGAAGTTGACGACGAAGTTGCCCTTGTGGAATGAGCTCTCGGACGCCCTTGTAGCGGTTTTCCCGCTTTGGAATGACAGAAGGCAATCGTCGACGCGACCCATCGGGCCAGTCCCTGCTTTGAAATTGCTTTTCCTTTCGCCGAAGGACCATATGCAACGAAGAGTTGTTGCGTAGATCTAAGCTGCTGAGTCCGATGAAGGTAAAATTTCAGAGCTCTCTTTACGTCCAAGTTATGGAGGACTTTTTCCGCAGCCGATGAGGGGGTCGCGAAAAAAGTGGGCAGGACAATGGATGAGTGTTTGTGATAAGCCATAGGAACTTTTGGAATGAAACGAGGATTAGTTGACAGAACCACTTTGTCCTTAAAAAAACCGTAGGTATGGCGGGTCTACGACCAACGCTTGCAACTCCTAGATCCGCCTAGCTGATGTTATAGCTATTAGAAAAGCCACTTTCCATGACAAGAACTTCATCGATGATGTGGCCATTGGTTCAAAGGGTGCTTTCATTAACCCTGCTAGCACCACATTAAGGCTCCACGTTGGTGGAAAACGTTTAACTGGAGGGAACATCCGGAACAAACCCCTCATGAAGTGTTTCACCAACCTGTCACTAAATAAGGGAGACGACTGCCTCCTCCTTGTGAACCTAAAGATGGCCGCCAGGTGTACCTTTATTGATGAAGTGTCAGAAGTTTTCCTATGGAAACCGGCTTTATAAGCGTACCGAGGGTTCCCAGTCTGTCGACGGGGAATATTTTAAGCATGTGAATCCATGAAAGATCCAATGCTGGAGAAAGAGAGGAACACACAAGGGACTGTGGGAACAGGCTATGAAGCTGCCCTTTCTACAGTAGGCAAAAGGGGACGTGCATTGCGTACCCTGGCAGACAATGGACAGGGATATTTTGATCTACAGTTTACCTGCACTAACGGCAGGGGCCAGCAAGTGTATATATGTATTTGAGAAGGAGACAGCAGGGATCCCATTGGCCGTAGGAGACATTAACAGTTTATTGTCAGTATTGGTGGGGGGGACAAAGTGACACGATTTGGCAGCAAGCAGGATACGCTGTTGTAAAGTTAAGCTCCAACATTCATGATGGGGCACCTTTTAATAATTACAGAGTACACGTGTGGAAGGCTCTGAGAGAGCAGTATCCAGACACATCAGATATGTGGTCAATATTAGCACGAAAGAATTAAGCCAGATGAGGATCCTGCAGAATACATACGATCAATCCAAGAAATGTGGACGCAAGAGAATAAGCAGTCCTGGAATGATAAAATACCTCAATTCTATCACATTCTAGTGACGGGACTTCACACTGATTTACAAGCTTCCCTAGAAAAAGTTGTTAGGATCGAAGAAAAGGGATGGGCTGAGATACAGGCGACTATTGTACATTATTGAAAAAGAAAACGGGAAAAAGCCAAGGAGGCAGTAGACCATGTGGTAAAAGCAGAAAACAAACTTTTGCAGAAAAAACTGTCCAAAAGAAGCATGGAAGGGGCAATGCTCACTCGACCAGTAAGCGTTCCAACCGCCCAACAAGGGATGCTTCCAGTGACAGCGATAGTACAGCAAGGTGGATACAAACAAGCACAATATAGCCCACTGTGGGGAATACAACAAATACAACAGCAGCCCGGATTCATAAATACACAACAGTCTGGGTTTGTACACGCAGCAGGAGTAAACGTGTACATCGGTCAGTATCAGATGGGAAGGGGATACTATCCAATGGGAAGAAGATTCAGATATAGGGGTATGGGGACCCAGTTTCGAGGACAGTGTTTGGTCTGCGGGAATTTCGGTCACTTTGCATGAACATGGCCACTTATTCAACAAACAGGACAGCAGGAAGGAGTGCAGCTACAGCAGCAATATACACAGACATAAGTACAACATCAGCAGGCACAAATGGTGCCGCAGCCACAAATGCAAGTGCATCCTATCCAGACACAGGTCATGCCTCCATGGAGCCAGGACCGGGCCTAGGGGGGAGCAGAATCGCAGGGTACAGTGAACATACTATAGGCAATAGTGCACTCGCACCAGGGGAAGTGACAATATTGAGGCAGAATGTGGTGCCTCATTGCACAGGAGTCACAGTAGTGGAACGAAATCCATTTACATCTTCAAGCAATAAGCTTTCCCTATAGGGATGCCACCGGAAGTACGGGTGTGTCCAGTCCAAGCAGTTACTGAAGACCCTGAAGAGGAGCCAGAGGAAGCAGTTTAAATAGGACTGAGGAACCTTTCCTTTATCATAGATACTCAAGCTACTACATGCTGTATAAAGGAAGGGGGATTCCCATTATCCAACAAAGAATTAGACGCGCAAGGCTTTTCGGGGACCATCCAAGAGGTTCCTCTGACAAAAGAGTTACCATTGACAATAGGGACACAGCATATCGTAAAACCCATTATTGCATTAAAAAAAAGACACCCATCAACATATTAGGAAGACATTTGTTTTCAGAAAAAGGGTTGGTGCGCACCACACCTGGGATGTACCCAGTCACGGTGGCAGTGTTGATACAGGCATACTACGCACACAGCACATTGAGAAGGATACCCACACACACAGATGTTTTTGTATCAGGTACAGATACTGCTAGGATGGATCCCAGGGATAGAAGGGAAGGTGTTTTGACTGTCAAATGAATTCCTTTTCAGACCACAATGCCCCTCCATCACTCCAGGCTCACACACACTGCTATACCTAGAGGAAGTAGTTGTGAGGAAATTCATGGTTATACTAGTTGCTACAAAGGATGATAACATGGAGTGGCGATCGATACTGTGCATTGACCCCACACTAACACTGTCAGGAGTGACAGACACAGAATTGTTCGCTACACTAAAGGTGAGGAGGGGGAGATAGTGTTCCAGCTCAGCATACCCTATCCAGTACAGATAAAGGCAAGAGCAGTGCCCCAGATGACTCAACTGAAAGAAGACACAGTATATATGCAGGAGGATTTGGAAAAAGTCCCAAAGAATGTATGGACTACAGGACCTCATGATGTGGGGTCTTAAAGGGGCAATTCACATTAAGATAAAGGAAGGAGCACTGCTACCACAAGTGAAGCAATACCCCGCTCCCGAGAAGCAGACAAGGGCATATATGAGACACTGCATGCTCTATGGCAGCGAGGTATAATACAGGAGTCTACATAAGCATGATAAAAAAAAATCAAAGGGAGGGGCGTGGCTTTTCATACAAGATGTATGCCCTCATAATGAGATTATCGAAGCATAATATCCACTAGTTCCAAACCCTGCGACAATTTTCTGCAGCATCCCAGCAGAGGCGAACTACTTCACTGTGGTAGATTTGAAGAATGCTTTCTTCTCTATTGCCGGGCATCTTGACCTCAAGTATCTCACAGCGTTTATGTATCACGGGACAAGATTTGAACATACTAGAATGCCTCAAGGGTACTGTGAGGGACCCAGCATATTTAACAGGATAATAAAAAATGGATCTGAGCAATCTGTAGGTGATATAGTACGATGACATTTTAGTGTGCAGCACAACAGAAGACACGTGCAGGAAGGATTCAGTGACACTACTAATGTTACTGGCTAACAAGGGGTACAAAGTAGACAAAGAAAAATTGCAGTATTGTCAAAAATAAGTGGTATACTTAGGACAGATTGCATCAGCAGATTGGAGAAAAATTACACCAGAAAGAGTTGAGGCAATACATAAAACACCCCAACCTAAGACAGTGAAAGAAATGCAACAGTTCCTAGGCTTATGTAATTATTTCAGAGGATGGGTTTTCGATTACTCCACTTACACCAGGTCACTTCCCCAGGCACTCAAGGAAGCTCACAAAAACAGCATAGAATTGACAGAATGAACAAAAATGTTGACAAACTCAAACATGAACTGGCACACGCACCAGTATTGGCTACACCCAATTATAAAGAGTAGTTTCACTTGTTATCCTATTCAGATGGCATGGTAATGAAATCCGTGCTGACAAAAAAGAAGGGACAGGGACACAAGCCACTGGCCTATTACAGTTGATCACTAGATCCAGTGATGCAGGCACTTGCTGCCGCTGCATTCGCAATTGAGAACGCATCATCAATAATGATGGAGTGCACAGTAATTATGTACGTGTAACATGCATTGTTCGAAAGTACTAGAGAAATCCAAATCAACATTGACAACTCAGAGAGCATCAGGGTATGAGATTATACTAAAAGAAAACTGCAATAGAAATTGTAAGATGTAGGATGGTAAACAAAGCAGAATTAATTGCAGAACCAATAGGGGAGGGAGATTACACAAATTATTGTGTGGCATGGATGGACAGGAATGAAGGGAACCCCCTTGTAAAAGAAGAATTAATTGAGGGGGGGGCATGATCTTTATTGATGGGAGCTCAAGTACCAACCCATATTTCGGGACAAAGGCATTCAGGTTCAGCTGTACTGGGACACAAACATGGAACACATAAGGAAGGAGAGTTGATAGGTTACTCCCAAACACGACTTCCAAAGCACTACTATTTTCGGACTCTGTGTACGTAACATCCACTGTACATTCAGAACTAGCAAGGTGGGAAAGGAGAGGATTCAAGAGAAGTGATGGCACACCAAGGCAACATGCAGTACTTTTGAGTAGATTATTGGAAATGCTGCCGCTCCCAGTAGAATTGGCAACAATAAAGTGCAGGGCCCATACAGGGAGTCAATATTTCATTTCACTGTGTAACGAAAGAGCAGACAAAGCAGCGAAAGAAGCAGCATATCTGCCAGAAGGGACACATGTGCTGTTCCCTGGTGAGGAAGAAAAAATACCACTTGTAGCATTGATTAAAACAAAGAAAAAGATGCACTGCCAGAAAGCTTTAACATAACCCTGATAGTGCAAATAATAGAAGCTTCCATCCTGACCGAGGGAAGACTTAAGGCAATAGTGCTTTGTGAACATGTGTATAGTAGACCACGTAGCTGGCTCACAAATGTTTTTGACCGGGACACCCCTTTGTAAAGGTAGCCATGCCCCTGGTGGAATGGGCCCTTAAACCTTCTGGAGGATCCTTGCCCGCCAGCCTATAGAATTCTGAAATTGACGGAATGATCCATCTGGATATGGTCTGTTTAGTCACACCCTGATCCAGTTAGTGACCTGTATAGCCTATAAAAAGCTGATCATCAATACAAAGTTTGAATAATCTAGATATGTAGAAGCTTAGAGCTCTACGTGGATCCGATCTGTGTTACCTTTCATCCTCTTTGCCAGGGTGAGGTGGAGGATAGAAAGCAGCCAATACTATTTTTTGTCCTACATGAAAATCTGAAATAATTTTAGTTAAAAAATGAAGGCTTAACCCTCATCTTATACTTGTGGAAAATAGTAAAGGGTGGCTTGGATGATGGTGCCTGCAATTCACCCACTCTAAGGGCTGAAGTTAATGCCACAAAAGGATTGTTTTAAATGTTAGCAATTTTAACAGACATGAATGTAGGGGTTCAAAAGGTGCACACAAGACATTTTAATACAAGATTAAGGTCCCAAATTGGAACCTGGAAAGGAGATGGGGGAACACATTGGGGAATCCCTTTAGAAATTGTGTCACCAGTGGGATCTTGAAATATTAAGATTCCTCTAACGAGCGCTTGAATATGGATAGCGCTGCCAAATAGCCCTTAATCGTTCCAACCTGGAGCCCCAGATTGGCTAGGTATACCAGAAAAGATAACAATTTTGGTGTCTTACATAATAAAGGGTCTCCATTCTTGTCCTTGCACCAGCTGCAGAATTTGTTCCAACGGCAGCGGTAAAAGGGCTTTGTTGCTGGCCTTCTGGCCAAAAGCAAAATCTCCATTCTGCCATCTGGGGGGTCCCAGTCCCTGTATCTCAGCCTCTCAGAAACCATGCTAGAAGGCGCAGTGTTTTGACCTCTGGTTGGAGAACACAACCCTTCTCTCGCAAGAGATGGCCCTCTATTAGTGGAAGATGTATTGGAGGGCAGATGGACATGTCCATAAGGTCTGCGCACCACGTCTTTATGGCCCAATCCGGGGCAATTGGGATCATGTGTTTCCCAAACTTTCTCAACCTTTTGATCACCTGAGGAATGACGGGGACTGGAGGAAACACGTACAGGAGTGGGAACTCACAATCCACCAAGAAGGTGTCTCCTAGAGCTCCCCTTGTGGGAAGTCCCTAGAGCAGTACAGTTCACATTTCTTGTTGACACTGGTTGCGAACAGATCCACTTGAGGGGTTCCCTAAAGGGTGAAGATCTCTTGAAGGACTCCCTGAGCTAGCTCCCACTCGTGGGAGACTGTGCTCTGCCTGCTCTGAGCATCCACTGCCGTGTTCTCCTCTACGGCTAGGTGAACTTCTTGAATTGCCCAGTACCAGAGCTACATTGCCTCTCTGCACAGTGGTAGTGACCCTACACCTCCTCTCTTGTTGAGGTAGTACATAGCCACTGTGTTGTCCGTCATTATCAGGACATACTTTCCTCGTACAGAGGGCATAAAGGCCTTTCATGCTTAGTCAGACTGCCCTCAGCTCCAAAAGATTGATGAAATTAATTTTATTTATATTGCGCTCGTACACAAGTGTTTCAGTGCGTGACCAGGCAAAGGGAGGGATACAGGGGATAACAAAAACAATGATCTTACTAGGCCAAGTGACAATGAGAACGTGCAAGTGCATGGGGAAAGGAAAAGGGGGAAGTGTATGGAAGGGGGGAGAAATTGGAAAGTGCGGAACAGAGGAGAGCACAGAATAAATAAGTTAAATAAATAAATAAAGGTCATAAACAGTGGTAGTGCAGCCCGCAAGTGGCAAAGTGCTAGGTTAGTCAGATAGGGTGTTTCTGGTAAGTGCAGAAGAAGAGTGGGTGGGGGCTGTATGGGTACAGATACAGGCCCCAGTGCAAGGGGTGGCCCGGAGGCAGTGCAGCAGGGTGGCAAGGTGAGCAGGTACCTGGGCCCGAAGGACAGAGGGTGACCAGGTGCACAGTGCCGAAAGAGAAAGCAAATCAGCAGGGGAGAAGAGGGGCAAAGGCAGAAGCGAAATGGAAGGTCTTGAGGTCCTTGCGGACCAGTAGATGGTTCTCTTCAAGTTTCAAAGTGGCAAGGAGGCTGTTCCAAAGGGAGGCCCCAGCCGAAGACAGAGATCTACCCCCCAGTTCGTTTCTTTGAAGCTTGATGAAGACCAACTACCGCTGATTGTCAGATCGTTGGCGTGGGCTCCCCACCCCATGGAGGCATCTGTCGCTACTGTGATCTCCAGCCATGGTTGCCAAAACATATTCTCCCTTCAGAATGTTGTCCTCGCAAGCCCACCACAGAAGATCCTGTGTGACCCTGCTTGGAACCTGAAGTAGGTCTGACATATTGCCCGAGAATTGAGACCATTGTGTCCTAAGAGCCCATTGAAGGGATTTCATTCTCTGGCACCAGATAAATGCAGGATGCCATGAGGCCAAGCAACCTCAGAAAATAAAAGGCTGGGAGGCGCTGGGCACTCTGAAATTTGGAGACCATCTTCAGAATGTCTTGAGCCCTCAACTTGGGTGGCAAGCTCTTTCCCAAGGATGTATCCAGTACATGATGAATTGGAGCTTTTGAGAAGGTGTCATATGGGACTTCTTGTAATTCAGTGAGAAGCCCAGTCTGTGTAGAGAGTGGCAGGTGATGTTGAGATGATTCAGAACTTCTTCGGGAGAACGTGCCCTGATAAGCCAATTGGCCAGGTAGGGGTAGACCTGAACCCCCTCCACCCACTCGCCTGAGACTCGCTGCCACCATCACCATCAGCTTGGTGAAAACACTTGGGTAGCAGGTCAGCCCGAAAGGCAGAACTCGAAACTGATGAGAACCATCAACGGCGAACCTCACATACTTTCTGTGCTCGAGATGGATTGGCACATGAAAGTAAGCATCCTGAAGGCCCAATGACACCATCCAATCGTGGAGTTGGAAGGCCTAAACGATCTGAGAAAGTGTGACCATCTTGAATTTGTCCTGCCTGAGGAACTTGTTCAAGTATCTCAAGTTCATGATTGGTCTCAGTCCTCTGTCTTTCTTGGGTATTATGAAATATGGAGAGTTCCATCCCTTGTTCCTCTCGGCTGCAGACACTGGTTCCATAGCGCCTTTCTCTAGCAGGGTCAAGGTTTCCTGCACAAAGAGCGGATTTGGAACCCTAAAAGAGTGGCTCCCCGATGGATGATTCTGAGGTCTCTGAATGAAAGGGAGGCAGTAACCTTGGGCTATGGTTTCCAATGCCCAAGCATGCAAAGTCATGTCTTGCCATTCTTTAAGATGCTGAGATAGTCTGCCTCCCACTGGTGTTTTGTGACTCGACCTCAGAGAGGCTTTGAGGTGGCTGATGCAGTGGCTGTTGGTAAGGATGCCCCTTCTTCAGCTGGCTTTGCACCTCTCCCTCGTTCACCACGAGGGATCTTCTTTGGCCTCTTTGACCAGATATTTCTCTCGCTCTTCCAACTGAGGAGTAGAAGCGAAAAGATCTAACCCTCCAAGGCTGTCCAGTGGGGCAAAAGGGCTGAGGATGCCCAATAGCTGCACCCAAGGATTTGGCTGTCGCTTTTGATGTCTGTAAATACAAGGCTTTCGGCAGCTTTGTTGCCAAAAAAGTGAGACCCGTCAAAAAGCATGTTAAGGAGTCTGGACTGCACATCCCGCGCAAATCCCGGCTTCCTCAACCACACAAATCTGCGTATTACGGTGCTAATTAACATGGCTCTGGTGATGCGGTCAGCAGAATCCTGACCCGACTGAAGAGACTTGCACATGGCTTCTTTGCCCTCTATAACAATAGCCAAGAACCTGACTCTTTCCTCCCCCCTCGGGAATGTGCTCTGCCGCCATGGAAATACAGTCCTATAGAGTGAATGAGAATTTTGCTAGGGCACATGTAGAGTTGGCTGATTTAAGAGCCATGCTTCCTACAGAAAGCCCATGCATCTACGTTCTTCAAATCTAGACTGATAGTTGGCTAAGTTGCCTGCTTTGGAGTTGCGGTAGCTGCCTGTACCACCAGACTCTCCAGTGGGGTGTTTTGATAAGTAGTTGGGGTCACTACTAGATGGGCGGTATTTTTTTCCTGTTATTTGTTTACTGCCGGATAAGACTCTGGCGTTTCCCCAATTTGCCACCACCCTTTTTTGGAGAGCGATGTGAAATGGTAAAATGGGATCCATTTGCGGATCCTTGTCAAGGATGTCCATTAGATCTTCCTGCTTATAGGGGGGGGGTAGGCCTACTCCACCCCAAGTAGTCTACAACTTCAGACATGAATTGTCTATATGGTGCATCTGCATGCTCACCTGCTTCAGGCCTACCAAATTCTGGCTCTGGCGAGGTGTCTACCCCACTGGTCGTTTGCAAATTATCAAAGATCTTGTAATCCAGACGCATCAGAAATAAAAATCTCTGGCATATTTGGTGTACCATATCGAATGCCAAATGGCGCATCATTATCTGATGGCTCATTTTCCACATAAATTGAGGGGAGATGTCCTTCCTCAGTAAGGGAATATATGTTTTGTCTGGAATAGGCATTGAAGGTTTAAGAAATTGTGAACTTGACGGTCGAGTAGCCGTCAAAACATTTACCGAAATCTTTTTCGACTTCAATGGTGTCGCAAGTGCCATTAGTTTAGATGGTGTGGCTGGCGTCGAAGATGCGGCTGGTGTCCCTGGCGCAGTCGGCTTCGATGAAGCAGCTGGCATCAATGGTGCTCCTGGTGTCGAGGGCGCAGCTGACGTAGATGGTGCCGACAACCTCGATCTCGACTTATGCTTTGACCTACGGAACAAAGGATGCTTCGATTTCTCATCTCGTTGAGGCCTTGATGGCTCTCGGTGAGGACCTAGCCTTCGTCCCGGGCTCGAGGGTGCAGCGGGTTTGGCTGAAGCCCTTTCCTTACTGGCTTCTTTGGAAGGGGCAGTAGGAGCATGGCTTGCTGAGGGGTTTTGCCTCTCAAATATTTTCAGCATTTCTGACCGAATTGCTTCCCATTCTGCCAGTGTGGAGATTTTTGGGGGACAAGCTACCCTCTCGGGAGATGTGTCTCATGACGAAGTCGAAGAAGTCGACCTGTGGTGCCTCTTTTTCAATTTCCTCGACGATGAGGAGTGGTGGGAGCCACTCCTCGATCTGGATCTTTTAACCTTTGTCTTTCGAGGAGAGTTGCCACTCGACTCGTCCAAAGAAGTTTTTTTTTTCGAAGTGGCTGGTCGATGGGTTTTTCGTGGGGGTTTTTCCTACCGCCAAGTTCCCCTTTCGCTCCTTCACAGCCTTTCCAGTCATAGTCTGGCATTTGGAGCAGGCCAAGGTCTTGTGCTTCACTCCGAGACACCACAGACCTACTCGATGTGGGTCGGTTATCATTTTTGAGTTGCAGTCTTGACACTTCTTGAACCCGGTTTTCAGGGTAGTAGGTGTCGAGGAAGAAGACATTTTCGTGATTAGAACAAAAACAAAAAGAGCTGTGTTTCTCGAAGCATAGGCATACTCGAAATAATGGAACTGAAGTCAACGGGCGCTGCGCGTGCTACATATGTCTTCGATGACATCATCCTGGAGACAGAGGCCCTCGAGGGACTTCGAGTTGACTGCATCGATGCACAGTGCCCTCTGCAGAAATGTTTGGCAGAAGCAGCTGAAGCTGGATATTGAATCTCAAATATGAGGAATACACATGGGAGGACACAATCCATTCGAAACACTCTTACTGTGGTGTGCCCGTTTTCACGCTGGCTTGAGGCTGGTCCCTGTGCCCATAATGACGCCCGCTAAGCAGCAAAATTCTTAGTGAGGGAGTTGTTCCCAAGGTGGGGGATCCAGACAAAATTTGCTCCGACAATGGGCAGCATTTCGCGAATGATTTGATTAAGGAAATAACTGCCCTTCTGGGGATACGGCACAAATTATGCAGTTTACCATCTGCAAACAAATGGTTTGGCTGAGAGAATGAATGGTCTACTAAAGGAGTGCTTGGCTAAGCCAACACAAATGCTTGGTAACTCTTGGTTGCACTGCTTACCTCTTGCACTCTTTGCTTTGTGATATTAGCCTGGAGGAGATTATCATCTCACTGCACATGAGATTGTTACTGGCCGGAGAATGCCTGTGCCAATATCACCGACACGTACAATTTTTGATGCTAACTCTTCTTCTAACATATTGGGGGAGGAATTTCACAAGTATCTCACAGAACGCACAAAATCGCTTGCATACATATCCCAACAGACAAGACCTAGAGTTTGGACTGAGCAAGCAGGCGAGCAGTGAAGGGAATTTCCGCAAGCAGCACCTCTTTACCCTTAGGACAGAGTATTTGTAAAAAACCATGTCAGTAAGTGGAAGGAGAACAGGTTTACAGGTCCACACACTGTGGTATACGCAACACCAACTGCTGTGAGGATTGAAGGGAACCGAGGATGGGTTCATCTCACTGACGTGCGCAGGGACAGGAGCACTGGATCCCCTGGAGAAAAAGGGAAACACGCAACGTGATGGGGAGTATACATCGACCTCTCATTGATAATGGCCTTCATTACGAGCATGGTGGTCTGGGAAGTACGGTACCGGTAAGCATGCCAGAACCGTACTTCCTTGATCATACTATGGGCTCTGCTCGTGGGAACCGTTTCACCCACCAGGTTTAACCTGGCGGGTGGAATGGCACCTGTGAGCAGAGCATGTCAGATGCACCGGCACATGCACAGTTGTGCCGGTGCATCCGGCGTCCCCATTCCCATTCAGCCCAATGGGGCAGAATGGGGATGAGGAGGCCCTTGATTCCGGCACCCGATAATGGGCAAGTACCGGGTCCGCCTAACTCGGCATGACCCGGTTCTGGCCCAGTCACGGGTGCCTGAAAAAATGCAACTCCGGCGGCAGCCGTGCTGATTTTAACGGCACGGCTACCGCCAGAGTTGTAATGAGGCCCAATGTCTTTATAAACAGACAGCAAAACATATCTGCTTTTTGGGGTGTGGTAATATTAACATGCATTAGTATATAATGTATTGCTCTTATGCTTTCTATTTAAAGAAAAGACTGATATACGCTCAAATATTGGTACAAAGGGGCAAAAGAAATATGTTAAATGAAGAATTCCATCATGACAGTGAAAAAGGACAGGTTATATCATCGGGAAACATTTGGTACGATGAAATGTTGCGTGTGGGAAGAGAAAGAGCAAACGGAACATGTTATGTCTGTGTAACGCTCACCTGATTCCCGCAGAGGCGCCGGTCTTGACTGGGTGAATGCCGTATCTTCAAAGGTGATGTGTAACACACGGTTGGCTCTTTGGGCTGGACCTCTGTGCACTGTATGTCTGACTCGAAGAGTAAGATGTCTGCAGATAGAAAATATGGGATTAATGAACTGGGGTTATTGGGTGCCTCTCTCCTCTTCCCTTTCTCTTCTCCTGTAGAACCCCAAAGGTTAACACCCTCACCTTAGGTAAGTGAACGCCGAGCTCTCCATCTGCCTCGGGGCAGGGTGCCGTAACCAGTTTCTTCACTGGATAAGGGTGCAGGCATCTTGACCTCAGAGGACTGCTGTCCGTCGTTAACTGCACGAACGGTAAGTTCTGGGCACTTCAAATGTCTTAAAAGTCTTTTGTAATGATATCTCTTGTTTTGCAGGGTTCCGGCGATGGCGGATGGCGGGCTGATGAGAGTTGAGGATCGAACCCGCGTGAGGAATAGAAGCGCCTGGAAGCACGTAAGTAAGCGCTTGTAGCCTGCTTCACGATGCGCACTAACTGTCCCTTTTATCTTGCAGGTACAAGTTCGGAGCTTTAGAGAAGCTGAAGGGTGCTGGAATACCCACTGGATTCGGCGTGGGAAGGAGTAATGGCACGTGAGTAATAAAGTTGCCCAATGTCTTTAAACGCACCTTCTTTTGTCTTTCAGATGCGGGATGCAGCGCCGAAGGCCTCCGGAGCGTGCGAAGAGCTGGTAAGCTTTTGTCTTTCAGATGCCGGAATGCAGTGCGAAGACCTCCGGAGCATGCGAAGAGTAGGTAAGCCTTTGTCTTTCAGATGCCGGAATGCAGCGCGAGGCGTTGGTGACAGCCGATGGACTAGGTAAGAGATGCGCTGCCACTGAAGACCGTAGTGCTAACCTGTTCTTTCTTTGTCTTTACAGGTGCTGCTGAAGACTGGATTCCAGGATGGTAAGCCTTTGTTCCCTTAGGCCCAGGATCAGAAGCAGAAGACACGATGAGCGTTCTGCTGCAGAGAATGCAGAATAACGCAAAGCAAGATTCATCCATCGGGTGTGGTTTAAATAGCCTCCTGTAGTGCTTAGGTATCTCCTTCCACAGCCACGCCTAAGAAAAGAGTTCCTGCTTTCCAGAAGAGTTCCAGTGTTCTGAACCTAGGGAGTGGCTCCTGCCCCACCCAACAGGAAAAGTAGTCCCAAACAGAAGAGGATCAGGGGTTCAACTGGCAGGTAAGTAAGCAGCATGGTCTGCTGCAGGTAAGTCCACCCAAGCATTATGAGCCCGGCGCTTCCAGCGCTGGGTCTGGGCATCTTTATGAGCCTGGTGCCACTGGCGCCAGGACAGGGTCCAAAAGGTCCCAATTGGGACTGGCTGGAACTCGGAACCGGGGTTATGGGTCTGCTTCCAAGGGAGTCGGGCAAGTCCTGATCTTTTGGAAGCAGAGATCATGACAGCACCCCCCCTCAAGGCCCCTCCCAAACCGGGCTTCTCCGGGGGTTTGGGCTTGTTAGGAAATGTTCGATGAAATCTTTTGATTAGACGAGGCGCGTGGACATATTCTGCAGGTTCCCAGGATCTTTCTTGGGGACCGTAGCCTTTCCAGTCAATCAGGTAAAATAGTTTAGATTTGGAGATCTTGGAATCCAGGATGCTTTTGACTTCAAACTCGAGTTCTCCATCAACTAGAATAGGTTTTGGAGATGTAGTTAGTCGGGTTTGAGGTTGCACAGGTTTTAATAGAGAGACGTGGAAGACCGGATGTATCTTCATGTGAGGGGGCAAGTCGAACTTGACCGCTACTGGATTTACTATGGTAGTGATGGAATAGGGACCAAGGTATCTTGGGTTGAATGTGCGTGGTCCTTTTAGAGGTAGATATTTGGTGGATAACCAGACTTGATCTCCTACTTGATATTGGGGGGCTTCCTTCCGATGTTGGTCTGCTCCTTTCTTGTATTGTTCTTTAGCCCTTTGAAGGTGAGAAACGGCTTCCTTAAAGGCTTGGGTGATTGTAGAATACAGGTGGTCTACTGCTGGTGTTCCAAGATCTTGGAGTGGATCCAACTCCGAGGTTCGAGGGTGACTACCGTATAAAAGAAAAAACGGGGTCTTCCCAGTTCCCGAGTGGACAGAGTTATTGTAGGCATATTCGGCTATCCAAAGGATATCTTTCCAAGTTTTTTCAGTTTGTTGTAGCATGCAGCGCAAATACTGTTCCAGAGTTTGATTGGTCCTCTCAGTTTGTCCGTCGGTTTGAGGGTGGTGGCTGGTCGAAAGTCTCACATCAATTTGAGCCGACCGACAGCAACTTCGCCAAAAATGAGAAATAAATTGACTACCTCGATCCGAAATTAGAACTGAAGGAAAACCGTGCAGTCGGACGATGTTTTCGAGAAATTCTCGGGCCAGAGTTGCTGCTGTTGGTAAGCCTTTCAGTGGAATGAAATGCGCCATCTTGGAGAATAGGTCCACGATTACTAGGATCGTATTGTATCCGGAGCATGGAGGTAGATCGGTGATTAAGTCCATAGAAAGCGTATGCCAAGGGCGAGGCGGGATGTCAATAGGGCGTAAGAGGCCGGCTGGTTTTTCCTTTTGACTCTTGTTTTGGGCGCATACTCCACAGGACATTATAAAGTCTCTGATATCTTTTTTCCAAGACGGCCACCAGAAGTAGCGCTTGATCTTTTCCGAGGTCTTGGTCATACCGGGATGTCCTTCCATTAAGAATCGTGATAACAAGAGATTACCTTTTTCTGTAAATCTGTGCTGGGCAGGTATAACCGTTCTTGGAAATATAATAGGTTGTCCTTCACCGTAAAGTCCTTTCCCTGCCGATGCCAATTCTGTATGTCTGCTGGAGTTACCAGTAGCCTGGCTTTATCCTTAACTTCCTCTATGGATTGTGTGGCGATTACACCTAGAATTCTTTGTTCGGGAATGATAGGTACAGGTTTAGGATTGATCAAATGTTCTTCCACTCCCATCCGAGAAAGGGCATCAGCTTTACCGTTTTTTGTACCAGGTCGATAGGTAATTATGAAGTCAAACTCGGCAAAGAATAGTGCCCAACGGAGTTGCCTAGAGGATTGAACTTTTGCGGTTTTCAAATATTGCAGGTTTCGGTGATCTGTAAACACAGTAACGGTGTGTTGGGCCCCCAGAAGATAATGCCGCCAAGCCTTAAAGGCGGACTTGATAGCTAGAAGTTCCTTATCAGTAATAGTGTAATTGATTTCAGGAGGCGAGAATTTGCGGGACCAAAATGCCACGGGATGCAACTGATTGGTTACTGGGTCCTTTTGTGATAGAACTGCCCCCATGGCAAGGCTCGAAGCATCAGTTTCAACGATGTAGGGGAGTTCTGGGTGAGGATGTTTTAAGATCGGTGCAGAGATAAATCTAGTCTTCAAATTCTGGAAAGCTTGTTCCGCCTCGGTAGACCATTCAAAATGTTTGTTTTTCTTTAACAAGGCGGTGATGGGCTGGACTATTCGAGAGAATTCGGGGATAAACCTGCGGTAAAAGTTAGCGAAGCCTAACATGCTTTGAACACCTTTTACGGAGGATGGCGATGGCCATTTGAGAATTGCATCGACCTTCTTTGAATCCATACGCACTCCGCTAGGTGATAATATGAATCCCAAGAATTCAACTTCAGTCACGTTGAAAACACATTTTTCCAATTTAGCGAAAAGTTTGTGTTGACGCAATCTCTTGAGGACCATTTTCACGTGTTTCCGATGTTCAGTTTTCGATGAAGAATAAACGAGGATGTCGTCAATGTAAACAACAACACACACATCTATGAGCTCTCTGAGGACATCGTTCATAAAATATTGAAAGGCGGCCGGGGCATTGCAAAGTCCGAAGGGCATGACCTGATATTCAAATAGCCCATACTTGGTGCGGAAGGCCGTCTTCCATTCATCGCCCTCTTTTACTCGTACCAAGTGGTAGGCTCCTCTAAGATCCAGCTTTGTATATATGCATGCTTTTCTGACTTGGTCCAGGAGTTCATGGATCAAAGGTAACGGATATCAATTCTTAACGGTGATCTGGTTCAGGGCGCGATAATCTATACAAGTTCTAAGGTCCCCTTCTTTTTTTGGAACGAAGAACAAAGCTGAGGAAGCAGGGGACTTGGAAGGACGAATAAACCCATTCGCTAGGTATTGATCCAGGTATTGTCGGAGGTGAAGATTCTCAGGCTCTGTGAGGGCATAAATTCTACTACAAGGAGGAGTAGATCCAGGTATCAGGTCTATCTGGCAGTCATAAGACCTATGAGGAGGTAGAGAGTTAGCCTGATCCTTCCGGAAAACATCTTGGAATTCTAGGTATTCAGGAGGTAACTGAGGAGCCTCCGAGGAAATTGCTGCCAGTGCAACACCAGGTCGAGGGTGACAAGTAGAGACACATTCTGGAAACTGAACCGTTCTTGCTCGCCAATCGATCTGAGGATTGTGCTTCTCTAACCAAGGAATTCCTAGAATAATCTGGAACTGGGGGGCCTTGATCACATCGAACACGATCTTCTCATGGTGTCCACCTTGACTTACTAGCGTCACTTCTTGGGTGGTATGCGTTACTGGTCCGGAGGCTATCTCCGTACCATCCACCGTAGTAATGACGTCCTTTACAGCCTTTGGACAAAGAGTCAGATTCATCCTCAAAACCATTTCATGATCCACATAATTGCTGATGGCACCGCTGTCGACGTAAGCTTCAATCGCATGTAATCGATCCGGATGTTCAGGGCTAATGAGGACCATAGGTATCACGAAATGCGAGGTCACGGAACTGGTTTTAACGCTCGGCAAGAGGACCTCTATTCTTGTCGGGCGAGGTCGTTTCCCTGCTCAGAGTTTGTGACCCTGGTAATTGCAGCTCCTACTGCCTTCTTGGCTGGTTTCACCGGACAGTCTCGAAGAAAGTGCCCCGAGTTTCCGCAATAGAGGCATAATTGCAGCTGTTTTCTCCTTTCCCGCTCCTTTTGTGTTAGGGGTCCTTTCAGACCCCCTATTTGCATGGGTTCCCCGGAGTCTACTCCTTTGGTAGGAGTTGGTGGTTTGGAAAATACTCGAGCATCAAACTTGGAACGATCGGCCTTCCTGTTCTGCAGTCTGTGGTCAATTTGAACGACTAAGTCAATATAGTCCGAACAGTCTTGCGGGGGATTCACTACTTGGGCTAACACATCTTTGAGCTCTCCACGTAGACCTCTATAAAACAGCGTAATCCTTTTGTCCTCAGGCCATCGAGTTTCCACTATCAGTCTGTTGAAAGACGCAATATAGGCCAAAAGGTCTTGATTATCCTGTCGCAATGAAAGGAGCTCATTGTCCAAGGCCTGCCCCTGTGAATGTCTTGCAAACAGTTTTTCCATACTGAGCTGAAAAGCTCGAAAATCATGGAGAACCGGATCATCTTGATTAACTAGAGGGATCGACCAGTCTGCCGCATTGCCACTAAGGTACGAAAGCACGAAAGCTACCTTAGCTTGATCAGTTGGAAAGGCTGCTGGCCGGCATAAGAAGTGCAACCGGCACTGATTAATAAATACTGCAAACTTCTTTGGGTCACCAGAAAATAGTTCGGGCGGAGCCAGAGGTACATTCCCAGGTAGGTTGATCTGCACTGGGTTCGTAGAGGATGTTGAAGGAAGATTTTCCCCTGATGCGGGTAACAGAGTTTGTCCGGCTTGTGACTGTAGCAATTGTCTAGCAAGATCGTCTGTTCGCTCCTTGGAAATAATCAGTTCCCTTCTTAGAGCATTCGTTTCCTGATGGGCTGCATGCACTTCTGCTCTTAGTTCCCCAAGTAACTGGGCTAGCTGGTCGGTATCCGAGGTTTCCATAGCACCTGGGTGGGAGTTTTGCGGTAGTCTTTGTGTCCTGTAACGCTCACCTGATTCCCGCAGAGGCGCCGGTCTTGACTGGGTGAATGCCGTATCTTCAAAGGTGATGTGTAACACACGGTTGGCTCTTTGGGCTGGACCTCTGTGCACTGTATGTCTGACTCGAAGAGTAAGATGTCTGCAGATAGAAAATATGGGATTAATGAACTGGGGTTATTGGGTGCCTCTCTCCTCTTCCCTTTCTCTTCTCCTGTAGAACCCCAAAGGTTAACACCCTCACCTTAGGTAAGTGAACGCCGAGCTCTCCATCTGCCTCGGGGCAGGGTGCCGTAACCAGTTTCTTCACTGGATAAGGGTGCAGGCCTCTTGACCTCAGAGGACTGCTGTCCGTCGTTAACTGCACGAACGGTAAGTTCAGGGCACTTCAAATGTCTTAAAAGTCTTTTGTAATGATATCTCTTGTTTTGCAGGGTTCCGGCGATGGCGGGCTGATGAGAGTTGAGGATCGAACCCGCGTGAGGAATAGAAGCGCCTGGAAGCACGTAAGTAAGCGCTTGTAGCCTGCTTCACGATGCGCACTAACTGTCCCTTTTATCTTGCAGGTACAAGTTCGGAGCTTTAGAGAAGCTGAAGGGTGCTGGAATACCCACTGGATTCGGCGTGGGAAGGAGTAATGGCACGTGAGTAATAAAGTTGCCCAATGTCTTTAAACGCACCTTCTTTTGTCTTTCAGATGCGGGATGCAGCGCCGAAGGCCTCCGGAGCGTGCGAAGAGCTGGTAAGCTTTTGTCTTTCAGATGCCGGAATGCAGTGCGAAGACCTCCGGAGCATGCGAAGAGTAGGTAAGCCTTTGTCTTTCAGATGCCGGAATGCAGCGCGAGGCGTTGGTGACAGCCGATGGACCAGGTAAGAGATGCGCTGCCACTGAAGACCGTAGTGCTAACCTGTTCTTTCTTTGTCTTTACAGGTGCTGCTGAAGACTGGATTCCAGGATGGTAAGCCTTTGTTCCCTTAGGCCCAGGACCAGAAGCAGAAGACACGATGAGCGTTCTGCTGCAGAGAATGCAGAATAACGCAAAGCAAGATTCATCCATCGGGTGTGGTTTAAATAGCCTCCTGTAGTGCTTAGGTGTCTCCTTCCACAGCCACGCCTAAGAAAAGAGTTCCTGCTTTCCAGAAGAGTTCCAGTGTTCTGAACCTAGGGAGTGGCTCCTGCCCCACCCAACAGGAAAAGTACTCCCAAACAGAAGAGGATCAGGGGTTCAACTGGCAGGTAAGTAAGCAGCATGGTCTGCTGCAGGTAAGTCCACCCAAGCATTATGAGCTGGGACTGGGCACCCAGCGCTGGGACTGGGCATCTTTATGAGCCTGGTGCCACTGGCGCCAGGACAGGGTCCAAAAGGTCCCAATTGGGACTGGCTGGCACTCGGAACCGGGGTTATGGGTCTGCTTCCAAGGGAGTCGGGCAAGTCCTGATCTTTTGGAAGCAGAGATCATGACAGTCTGCTCCCTCATCCTGCACGTAATAGGGGCACTCAAGCTTTTGCTGCCTCAGACTGTATCATATGAAAAAGCAGTATCTCTAATTCACCTATCTCTGCAAAACTAGGGGTCTCTTCCAAGGAACGAGTGTCTGTTCAGTGGTGGGTGAAGGGGAAGAGGTGTACACAGATAATTATGACCAGTTTGACAGAATGGCAAAAACCCAAAACGAAGATACTGGAATACATAATAGAAGGCTCTAAAAAGGGGGGAGCAGATAATAAGTGAACATAAACAGCTGCAGTTCATAGACAAAGTGGGCCTCAGCATTGCCTGGTGTCACACAAGGCCATTAGTGAGAATAAAAGGAACAGTGTAGTACGGTGGCCAATGGGAAGGAGGAATAATGCACTGCCGTGCTGAAGGTTTGGTGGGATTCGAACAAAACTTGGTGTCCAGAATAAATAATAGCTGCAAGGCAGTCTGTGGGAAATATGTGCATGCATTGGCTTGGATTAGTGACATCAAGAGCTTTACATAATTCCCTTTGTGTTTCAGGTCAAGTGGGTCCATCCATTCGGGAACGAACACCGGCTGTGCCAAGGTGATGAGGAGTGCGGTGCTGACACGGCACACAGCTATTTTATGGAACTGTGGTGGGCATGTGGATCGAAGACCTACGCCCAGCTTCTGCCTGATTGGAGTGGGGTTTGTGCGATCGTTACACTGCACAGCCCTGCTCTGGTGGCGCCCCAAACCAGCAGTGCCATGGGGTTTGCGCTAAAGGAGCGGTCAATCGAGCTAAAGGAAAAGGTTACAGCTTCTGGGTGTTCAACCTACAGCCAATGCTAAATGGCTCCAGCTGACAAGGTACGAGTTGCTGCAACTGGCCACTTCCAACAGCAAAAGGCCTAAATGCAGTAAATGAAGAGTTGAGAGCACTAAGTTTAGTGGCTCTCCAGAATAGGTATGTACTGGACCTTCTTACTGCTATAGGAGGAGGAGTGTGCACCGCGTTCGGGAGCAGTTGCTGCACGGTGGTGCCTGATGGCAAAGCCTCAATTAGAACACTGAAAGCAGCTATCAGTGAAATACAGACACTCCACTAAAGGATTACAAGTGAAGATAGTGGGGTGCAGCCGAACAACTGGTTGGACAGCACAGCATTTTCACATGTGTGTCCGTCTGGCTTTCTGGTGTTTAGAGTGATTTTCCCAGCATTGGTCCTCATGCGCGTCACCTTCTGCAGTGGCAAAACTCTTTTTAGACATTATACTAACAAAAAGAGGAAACTTCATGCTGCCCCTGAATGTTGACAGGGTAAATGGTAAACAGGAGCACACTAACAAATTAACCAAGGATGTGAAAATTGATGATAATGAAGTTGACTGGGTAACAATACAGCCCACTGATGTGGAAAACTATGAGGCCTACTGGATTTCATGTAATAAGGATGGGCTCGGGTGTATCATCATAGAGGGACCATTGGAAAATTGGGAGGAGTATGGAGGCAATATGACTAGACTAAAAAGAGTATGGATCTGAAAAAAAGACTAGCAGAGTGGGGAAGGGGGTAGGAAAAAATTAGTTATTGATTGGTCCATTAAAATGGAATAATGTGGTAAAAATGCAAGTTCAGTGCGGCAAAAAGGCACAAACTTATCAGCTGTGGAATTAGCCCACTAAAAAGGGAGAGGGGCTTCATTGATAGCCACACTGTTCGATGAACTAGGCTGGAGAATACCCCGAATAATTGTGTTTCAAGCAAATAACATATAGGCAATAAAAGTAGGTTACAGGTAAGTATACAGATTTAACATTAGACCGAGGCGCTGTAAAAAGGCCTCAGAACCTTCACATTTAATTCAATTGCTTAGTAGCCCGCAGAGGCTGGCAGGACATTGCAAATTACACATTCCCAGGATTATATGGTAAGAAACTAACAAAAACAGCCGTTGATACTTTCGAGGTCGGAAAGCAAAGCCCCTGGGTGTCAAGGAAAGGCAGTGAATGCACACACTTTTTATAATTTGGCATATTCATTTAATAAACTGGTCTACCAACGGTTTCAACGCACCCCAACGTGGTTTCAAAATTACCACATCTCAGTCTGATAAGAGGTTCAAAGAGTTCCTTAGATGCAACAATAAAATGGCAACTCGACAACAATTCAAGGCTCTTGCAGTGTCATGATCAGTTGTGTTCCCATGGGAAACGGATGGAGATAACTGGTGGAAGATGAATAAAGATCCGCAGGTCATCTCAAATGTCTCAATGTTTTGACATTATGATGTGAGAATTGTGGGCTGGACTGCGACGTCACAGAGGGGGCCAAGGGTGGTGTGGAAAGGTTTGCAGGACCCATGTCCTTCTATAGGGGAATTATACGACTTTGCCAATCAGCTTCACATAGAGGCCTATGTTAATGTTGCAATATGAGTTGCTGCGAATTAGTTTGTATGATTATAAAAGCTTCTGTGCGAATTTCGCTTTCCCCGCTGTATCTGAGCCCAAAATAAATTAGGTTATTTCTTGCCTGGTGTACACTCCTTTTTAGACTACTTTTGTAATTTTAACTGATTAGTTCCGAGGCGACCCGCAGTACACCTGTAAGGCCCAAAGGAGGTAAATGACTTTGATGGTGGCTACAAGCAAGAATTCACAATGGTTATACTACAGAAGTATAAGGAACCTGTGGGATATATCTCTGTGCTTTACCACATCACTAAGCTGCATTTGCGCAAGAAACAGGAAAATACTTGCCCTGGCTCCTTTGCACGCCAGTACCTCAAAACTGCGTTTTTGCAACAACCAAAAATATGGCTGCATCACCCTGTCACACACACTTCAGGCAGGGTGGAACAGGGGACACACTGCAGGAGCATGCCTGTGTGCTCTGCAACATATACATGGAATTAAGTCAAAAGGCAGCGTTGCTTTGCTGAAAACCCAATATTTCTCTTCCATTCATTCTGAAACCACTGTGATGGGAAAAGCCCTGCCAGGCCCAGGATAATTCATTGTGCCTCAGAAAAACCGGGCATAATTCCTGAATGACAGGTCCTGTCAAAGTAGATTTGAAAGAAATAAACAAGAAACTTTACTTTCACTCACACGGGAACGGGTGTTCATTTTCTTTAAAATGTAGCAAACACCAGCTGTCTTCAAAGGACTATCTGAGCCTAGTCAGTTTCATATATCAATGTTCAGATAAAACTCATGTTTCCAACAAAATGACTTTAGCTGCAAAGACATTGTGGAAATCTGATGAAGCTGCCAAACCGAATTAAAGAAAGAAACGTCAGCTTTTCACCACATGTAAAAAAATCAGGCTTTTGAAAAATAAAGCAAAATGACTGCCTGTGTTTTGAAATAGCACACTGGTAAATAAAAGCTTCACAGTCTTTAGCAATATGAAGGGGTTTGTTACTGGTGAGACTGTATCACATGTGTTATTTGATGCAACATGCTTGTTTAATTTTGGATTTAAGATAAAAAAGTGAAGGATGTTAAATTCAGAGTGGCTTGAGTTGCAAAGTTGAAAAACAGGTTTTCTGCCAAAAAGGGAGGGCTATCTCTCGGCAGATCCTGGCAACCCCCTGATAATTATAGGGTGGAACAGACTTTCATCTCTGCTGGGACCCAGGACAATGATGTTCCCAGGAAAGGAAGCTGGAGGTGTGAGACAATAAAAACTTCAACCAAGCTGAGGAACCCCCATCCTGCTTTGAAGGAAATGCCAGTTGGTGTCAGCAGAAAAGAAATAAAATGATTCAGTGACTCCCATTTGTTTCTAAAGACTATTTCATAAGGAAACTTTAAAGGCTTGTATCTCGGCAGCAAAACCTTGTAGAAATGTACAATTTTTGCAGAGTAAAAGTGAATTTTCGGGCGTTAGTTTAAAACTTGGTAGAATGTATTGATACCTTGTGGATAGAAATGGTGATATATGTTGGATTACAAGAAAAGCATCCAATTGAAAATGTAACATTTTGTATACACATCCCAAATGACAATCCCCACCTCTGTATAAAGTTGTAGAATTTTTAGGGATATAAATCCAATTGAAAAGCGTAAAAAACTGGTAGAGGAGCGGAACCAGGCCTCACGGAATGGAGGTTTGGACTGAAATGTGATGCACAAAATATGTAATCTGTGTATCCGATTTGCTAAGAGGTTGCAATTGGGTAAATATATGTTTGTGGCAAAATTAGATTTCAGTTCCAGTAACTATGGGAGGTTTCTGGACACTGTAAAACTCACCACATAAACATAATTTTTCTGAAATCCAACCAGCAAAAAGCTAGGCGGAGACATTACCCCTGACCAATCCGGTTGATAGAGTGTAACGCTCACCTGGTATCCACGGGGGAGTCACTCAGCCTGTTCTGACCTCTTACGACCTCAAACCCTTCCCTGGAGGCTATTCGACTGGAGACTGGGCCTGAAACACAGGATTGGTAGAGTTTAACTCCCTATTGTCTGTGAGCTTGAACCCCTTCTTCCCCGGGGTCCAACCCTTCCCTTTGATTCAGAGCTCACCTTGTTTTTTTAGATAGTGTGCTCTCCGTCCTGCCTTCAGCGTAGGGGCGCGTTGATTGATGCGGGCTCGTTGCTGCCTAGTTACTTCACTAGCAAGAGTCCGACAGGTAAGTATAATGAGTCTTTTGAACAGTTCTCTAACTTCGTTCCTTTCCTTCCTTAGATGATGGCCGGCGTCCGGGGATGGCGGCATGCTGCTGAGATGAGTAGCGCTGAAGGTGAGTGAGAGCGCGATGCGCGATGACTCCCTTTCGTATTTGCATTGAACAGAGTTCTTTTTCTGTGTCTTTTAGGTGCCGCAACGTTTTCAGCGTGGATGCCGGTTATGAAGAACAAATGCGGTGGGTAAGGGCGGCATGCAGAGCCTCTAGATGTTGCCACGCTAACCTAGAGTGTCTCTTCCCTCTTGTAGGTGGATGAGAATTTCCGGAGACAGAGTTCCCCCAGAGCGGCTGGGATTCAGGTAAGCGTTTGAAGCTCGTACAGTATTTAAAAATAAGCGAAGATTTGCAGAATGCTTACTAATGCCTTTTTTCTGTTCTTTTCCCTTTTCCTTAGGAAGCGGTGTGCCAGGATGGGAATGACACCGCCAAAGATGCCCGCAGAACAGAAGGAGCGATGACTGATGGGCAGAAGCGCCGCAAGCTAAGGCTGTTCCTAACAGTGTTCTTGTACTTGCAGGAGCTGAGCGCAGAAGAAAGATGCAGGCCTACTGGAGACCGAGCCGAACACGGTGAGTGTCACGCTGCAGGTGCAGAAAACACAAAGCATGTTTCTCAGCCTGGGTGTGGCTTAAATTGTCTCTGGGTATCCCAGGTGCCTCTGGGCTGAAGCACACCCAAAAGACTAGACCGCACATGCAGTTCTGGGAACCGAAATATGTGGGGGCATCCATCTTGTCCCCATGAATGCACTACAAGTCCAATCCCCAATGTTATCCTATGGGAGTGAGTGTGGTCTGGTGCCACAAGCGCCAAGTCTGACTCCAAGTGGGTCTTTGGAGGGATGGAGAGGCCCTTGAGGCCCATGTAGGTGATCGTGGCCTGGCTCCAGCTTGACATCTTGGAGGGCTGGGGACATGAGGGGCAGGAATCATGACAGAGGCGGGCGTAGTAAAGCCTGCCCCAGTCATATACTGTTATGATGTCACTAGGCATTATAAATAAGAGCTCCTGACAACACACAGAAAGACACTGATTCCCGATTTCTACGCCGGCGTCCTGTTCATGTCTTCATCTTGCATTTATTCATCTAGACTCCAGATCCCAACCACAAGTCCAAGCATTGCTGATACTGCTTCAGCTAGGCCTCAATTCTAAAATAATCCAAATAACCAAGGGAAACACTGTGGTGTTTTGGGAAGCATCCTGAATTAACCTGGCTTGCTGCTCACTAAAAGCATGCATGCTGCAAACCTGCTACCCAGCTGATCTGTAGCATCCAGTGACCAGTTCAGTGCCCTCCGGTGACTAGAACTGCCCAGCTGTCTTGCCAGGTGCCTTATCGTGTAGTGACCAGAACCCTTGACTGTCCAAAATCCAAAAACTAAAAAGAGGACTGAGTATCAATAGGAACCATAGAAAACCATAGTATACCTTGCCTTGCTTTGCTTTGTTCTATCCCAGTCTCTAAGCTATCCAATTCTGACCCCAATATCTTGTTAAAATTGTCAGCATTATCTGTGAAACCCTGCCTTTGATTCCTAGTGTCAGCGCCGGTTTACCTCTTCATTTTTGTTTCGCATAGAACATAAGCCATTAGCGATTTTGATTAAATAAATTAATTTTCCATAAAGGAAACGGGGTACACCACGTGAAGAGTTACAACGGCCGCATAACTGGATATTCACTGGTGACATTCTCTTTTCCTTAGTCATTAAATCCAGTTTAAGTCACGTTTGCAATCCATTTTAAAGCCGCTTTTCTGTTTTTCACTACCTGCATTTTCCAAAAACACACCTCATTCTATCTTGCCTAACTCCCTCAGTTTAATGGCTAGAGACTTAATTTCACTTCCAGATTATACCTAAGATATATAGCTACACACCAACTAAAAATTCTATATCAGCCGTTTTTATCAAAACACGTTTGGTTAATTCCAGGCGGGAATCGAATTACTTGCAAAAGTTCCCACGTGTCATTTTGATTATAAACAGTTGTAAATCTTCCATTCAATTTCGAAATGTATGATTTTGCTCAATCCACTGCTTGTGAATGCTAGTATCTTTCCAGTGTTGCTCCAGTAAAGAATTGTTTTTGTTTTATACACATTCATCGTTTTATTCAGCCATTCCTGAGTGTCATTTTAACAATGCAAGGGTTTAACATTGCCTCGGTTTCAAATCAGTTTTTCACTCTCATTTGAGGAGGGAAAGTTAGATTTGAATTCCGTTTCCAGATTCATATTCCTAACTGCGTGCTGCTTCCTTTTATCCATTCAGAAGTGATTATTTGTGGGTTGAGGGAACATTGCAGGGGGAAATCCTAACTTTGAGTGCTATCTTTCCGAAAATCCAAAAGTGTTTCTATTCCCTGGTGTTTTCTATCTGTGTTACTAAAGGGTTGAATTAAGTGCATTACTTACATTCCTATTGTTATTATCATCACATTGGTGATTGCTGCCCCATTTATTAAAATGTGTATGATTTCTTTTGAATTTTTAAATAAATAAATATTACCTTTACCCACCAGCCTGGTTCCTGGTCCATCGTGACCCGGGGTATTTGAAAAGGGTGTGTGATATGAGTGGTGTAGCTTTCAAATATTGAATCGATATATAAATAAGCATTTCAGTCGTGCGCTGCATACTAGGCTGAGACCAGGGTGTGTCGCCTGATTGAAATCCTTAACAAACCACACAGCAATGCCAATAAATTGATTCAAATTCAGTTGTAAGTGTAGTTTGTTTTATTTGTAATATATCACTATGAACTATAGTACTTAAAATCCATTACAGGATTGTTTATGGTAAGTCAAATCCACAAAGACAATAATACTGTTGTGGAAGACCAAAAGGGACAAATGCTGCTTTTATTTACAACTCAATTTCCCTATTGTTTGTAAACATTTCATCTACAGACTAACTTCTAATCAGGAGAGAGTGCTATACATACAGACAATATAAGGAAAATGACGCCCTGTATTTCTATTCACATTCAGCATTAGCATATTATGTAGATCAGATATCTGCACCCTTTTGGAACCATAGCAGTAAACTCTCTTCATATTAATAATATTTATTTAAAGAATATAACATGTTTAAGTATTTTACAACTACATCTACTTAAGCCAACCCATTTGGCTTTTATTCCATTGCTAGAATAATTTAAAGTGCTATAAGCAACCCATCAATCAACACTTTTCTATAAGAACAAAGCTACTTTTTAACATTAATTTACAAGATAATGTACAATACTCATCCGGAATAGCTGAAAGCTCAGCACAAATTAAGTCACTGTCACACATTTAACAGCGTATTGTTTGCATAACACAAAACAAGCTTTGAATGTGAGCCGTTATTGCCACAGTGGCTTATAATAGATTTCCTGCAAAAGAGGACAATAGTTACAGATATTCTAGAGTGCCATTTCTTTCTTGAGATCACTGGACAGGAATTATGTGCATCCAACACATCTACAACATTATAATAGTCTATACATTAGTCAATGTATCATTGTGATAATGCCCAACAACATTCACAAATCTTGTAATCTTACTGCATTGACTGAACAAACTAGATCTACCACCCGTATAATCTTTTATCTTATTTAAATTCATTTTAGTTGAGCACAACATAGAAAGGCAGGAAACTGCCCAATGCAAGTACTGTATATTCATCAGTAACCACCATGTGCAAACAGCAGTATTACTGTCACCTTTTTACTGCTTCAATTTGGTTTGATTACATTATAAACACGACAAATAAAGTGTTTAATTGCGATGAATGTTGACCGATTTCATGTAATATAATCTCAAAATATGTAAAAATCAAAGACATGTAAACTCTAAAGCTATTAATGTACTGGATGGCTATGTTCAATTTATTCACCAAAACAAAATAGGGTTCACATTATTCCTCCAGGACCTGCAGAAACACTTGTAACAAATGCACAGCTTTGCGACTTTTTCCTGCAAACAGATACACAAACATATACAAAACATTTACTGAAAGGCCCATATTTCTATATCTTGTACAATGAAATCTTCCTTTTTAGAAAGTGTAGGGTTCGCAAATGTTTTACAAGAATGGCTTCTGCCATGATAAAGATCTCCATCCAGCCACAGAGCAAATTCTCCTCTGAAAGAAAAAAAACATACAATTAAACGTTTGTGGTGGGGCACAATGCAAACGGCCTAAAATTGAACACCTTGCAGAATACAGATACAAATATAAAAAAAAAATTTCATACAGATTTGTTTATAAAGACATCCTGTCATTTAATTGTGGTCGAAAGAGAATAAATCTAGAAATTCAGTTTAAAAAAGGAATTTGTACATTTCAAACGAAAATAAACAAACTTACCAAAGAAATTAACAAGTAACCAACTTGTCAATGACGCTACCAATTTGTTGACGAGCTGTGCCCACCAAAAATGACTTCTGATCGGTTTACTGAGTTTAACACTGTCAAATCTTATCTATTTATAAGTCCTTATCATACTCTAGATGTATTGTTGGGTGTTATTCTGCAATGGTTCCAACCATGGATTACTAGCAGATGCAAGACGACAGTTATCTTGCCATTCTATTCTGCAGATAAGGTTCCCACGTGGTTTGCTGCAAGGCTCTCCATTAAAAGATCTTCTTAATATTCATTTTCGTACCTGGTCTTTTATCTACCTACACGGTTTCTCTAGACACAACTGGCCAATACTTGAGATGCTTTGGGGACAGTGATAGAAATCATCAGGAGAATATTTAAGATAATTGCCTAAGGACATGGAAAAGTATGTGAGCAGCAACACTACCCAAACAAAGAGAAGCAGCAACCAGGCCAAGTCAGATGTGGTCACAGAACTCATTGTAGAAAACTGATTTCAAAGTTACAAAGGGCCCCATTACAACTTTGCTAGTCTGGAAAAAATGCCAGAAAAAATGCTTGTAATTCCGGCCCCAGCATGTTTTCCAGACTGGCAAAGCACAAGCCTGCCGGTGGAGGCTACAGATCTCCTGGTAGGCCTGACCTGCCTGCATATATTGTGCCCCCACCGTCAGATAAATGCCTAAATCCCTGGCACCAGTAATGCCGGTGATTCTGTAAATTCTATGGAGTCCTATCAGACTTCATGGTAATGGGGGAATTACTGGCTCTCCGCCACCCGTGATACCGGGATATTAAGCGGCAGAGACGGTAAGATGAGTTTGCCGGTATCCGGCCGGAATTACCGGTGGGATACCGGCAAGCTCCTAATGAGGGCCAAAGTCTTCTTTTGAAGAAAGGCCCTACAGTGCAGTATAATGCGGAAGAACAAAAGTGCAAGATGGAAGCACACGAGGGGGAAGGAGAGCATAAGTCCCCTGCCAAAGAACAGATTGATAAGATACTGGAGGGGAAGCAAAGGATGTGTTAAGCCACACTGAAACTACCCCTATTATGCAAGCGACTAGACTAATGAGGCCAGATCACTATACAGAGGGGACTTCATGATGGCAAAGGAATGCAGGGGACAGGAGATCGACTGTTTCAAAATAACTAGAGAGTGTAAGGGGGGTCTTAGTATGGGTCTTGTCATTGAATTAATCTTGAGAGAGAAACCAGAGTTTGGATAGGAGGCCCAATCTTCTGACAACAAGGATCGGTCATTGGTGCTATAGTTTCAGGCAGCTGGAGGACCACTAGAGCTTATTGAGGTGCAGCGGTGTGACAATCTGGGAGCCTGTGCATTCAGCAGTTTAAGCTAGGACTGATGCCCCTGGACTATGTAAGGTTTACTGGGAAGTGTGAGACAGGCATGACATCAAGAGATGACGCAGACAACAGAGGTAACAGTTTTGAAAACGTTTATTAAAATATCAAGATGGTTGTAACGCCTATCTTGTCCTATAGCTATGGTGGGGATTGCCCTACCTAACAAAACTAAGGAACGTTTATGTCCAGAAGTCCAAAACAAAAGTATGTCTGTGTCAAAACCTAAGCTTGTCCTCATTTCTAATACCCAAGTGTAGTGCAGGGATATTTTAACTCAAAATAGTGTCCAAATGAAAGTCTGGAGCAATCTCCAGCTCCCTTTCCCAAGTTCAGGATACAGTTAAAAAAAACAGTGTTCTCAAAAGGAGCTTGGGGCTCTTTTCCTCAGGCTGCAGGCACTGGCTCACCAAAACAAAGTTTCAAAAGAGTTTGTGCCTCTCTTCCCCACGTTTTGAGCTTGGGTTCACAAATACAATGTTATCAAGGAGCTCAGGATTCCCTTCCCCAAGCTTAGTGTCTTATTTCACCAACAATCTCAGAATGTCCAATAGGAGCTTAGATCCCTCTTTCCCCAAGCTAGTTGTACTGCTTCAAAACCAATGTTCAACTCTTTCTGGTTTCTAGGTTGCTTGCCCAATTCCTTCTAATTTGTTGGGGCTCCCTGGTCTAGGTGCAGTTGACAGACCGCATAGTCCACCCACTACAGGTCACGCAACCAGTTGCCTTTACTGAAGCACTTTATCCCCATAACTTAGGATTGCTGAGTTACCTTGGAGGATTCAAATCCAACTCTAACTTTCAATTCAGTATTTTGCTGTTCCCCTCGGCTGCTCACTTGCAGAAAACACTTATCACACCATTTGTGTTTCATCTGAGGCTTTCGAGAACATGCTGCCTGCAAGCGACCACTCCGATACAATGTTGCTTCACCAACTTTCAAACGTGCATCAGGTTCCTCTCATTCATTGGAACTCACTGCTTGCCCACAGACATCCCTAGACTGTGGCTTCCAGTCGGGGAACAAGCATCTCTCGGGCCCCAGCGCAGGGACTACAAACTTGCGTGGCTCCCTTCTCTCGCTCTTCCCGGCTCCTTGGAGGCACGGCTCCCTCATAATGGCACACTGCCACACTGTGTCCTACTACAGCGTCTCAGCGCTCCATTCCTCTCCAGACTTCTCGTGGGCTGTACTGGCCTGCCTGCTCCTCTTCCCCACAGGCTAAACGCTTCCCACAGGCTTCTCGTTCTTCTCAGGCTTCCCCAGCTTTCTTCTGCTGTTAGTGGACGCCACCTTTTATACACTTGTGAGTCTATAATAGGCTGCAGGTTTAAAGTCTCACGCTCAATTGCCTGACCACAATTAGTCCAATTAAAAGGACATGCCTGACCTTCAGCTCTATAGCCTTCAGGCTCCCTCTTCTTTGTCTCAGTACTATGGTGGTGTTTCCCATAGTTAATCTTCATTACTCCTGCGGTTAGTTTCTTCTTCTCAGTTCTTAGTCTGACTTCAAGGGGAAAAGTAAGATATGTGCAACATTATCCTACAAAGGTTCAGGGAGGTTAAGGTAAATCTTAATGGCTCAGGGAGGTTAAGGTAAACTTAGGAAACGGGGGATACCATTTGTCGCCCTCTGGCACCCTCTCCCCAATCTCCTCCTGCCAAGGCGATCCTCCCTCGCTAGTCCACCCCCAGTGTCGGGATCCACAAGCAATTGCCCTTCCCTGGCCACCTGAGCCGAAGATCCCAGTGGAGTGAAAGTGAGAGTACTCTCAGGTTTCTCACATAGTTAGCCGAAATACTTGGCCCCAAAGCCATCACAGGTTCTTAATACAGATGGTACTTGGCATTGTTTTGGCTGGTCAAAGCACTTGCAAAATAGTGAATTTAATAAGTGTCAATGAATGTGTCCACAGAAAACTAACACTAGAAGTAAAACTTGAGATTTTTGAAGGACAATGGAGGCAGCGTATCACCTGTCAGGAGGGAAGAAAGAAAACAAGGGGTGTCATTAACCATGCCAGGGTGGGTGAATCAAATACCATTTTCTAAATGGAAATGGTAGTCCTAAATCCAAGAGTTCAGACTCTCTAGAAGGTAAGGTTACTGGGTTGCCAAGGACAGCACCAATAAAGTCTCTCACAGCCTCAGGGAGTTCAGCATCATAACGCACCTCTTTCCCTTAGTGGGTGTCAGAGGCTAAGAAAAGCAACATAAGACATGAGATAAAATGAACTGTGTGTGATTCAAGGTTGAAATAGGATCGAACAGGAGCGTCTATAACACAACAGTGATATCTCTCAATACAACCGTGCAGAGATCCTGTGGGAACACAAAACCAGCGAGGGAGATACAGAAAAACCCTAGTTAAATACAGGAGCATAGTTCGGAGTCCAAGTCTCCTAGTCCAAAGAACAGTCCAATCACAGGGTGCAATCACCCTGGAAGGGTTCGCAAAGTCTGTTTGGCAGTCTGCCCTGGATGGAATCTCGGACTTCAGTCATTTATATCACGCCAGTCTACCATAGCCAATCGCGGTAGATCCATGTCCAAAATGACTACTGTTTCTCCAGATAGCTACCCCCAACACGGCTCACTCCTCTCTCTCTGGCCCCAGCAAGGATGCAGGCCAGGACTCCCAGCAAGCTATGGGCGACTGTGATTTTTCTCACTATCCCTCTCTTCCTTCCTCCCTACTTACTCACTACTAGACTTGTCATTTCCTCATCCATCCTCTTTCTACCTCCAACTACACACATTTGTTTTGTGCCTCTCCCTTCTGTCTCACTCATTCACTCCTCCGACATTCTTCGAATGGATTGTGTCCTCCAACGTATTCCTCATCTTAGATAGACTCCCAAAGCAGTGTAAAAGTTCTTTGGAGGACGGAGTAGATTTTTAATATTATATAGCTGAATACCGCACTGCTTTACCAAAAGCAAGCTCTTTAGAGTGGGGAGCATCCAGATTACAGAATTTAGAAAAAGTGTGCAGCGAAGACCAAGTCGCTGCTTCACAAATAGATTTGATGGGAACACCTCTTTGAAGGGCTGTCGAAGAGGTTATGCCACTGACTGAATGGGCCCTCAAGCCTTCTGGTGGATCTTTTCCCGCCATCTGTAGCATTCTGAAATGCAAAGCACAATCCATCGTGATAGGGTTTGTTTTGACACCGATTGACCCAACTTCCTTCCGGTGTACCCAATGAAAAGTTGATTATCCACTCTAAGCTTGGAGAGCCTAGAAATGTAAAAGCTTAGAGCTCATCTCGGGTCCCGCCTATGCAATCTTTCCTCCAACATGCTGGGATGAGGTGGAGGATAGAACGCGAGCAGAATGATGATCTGATTTAAATGGAAACCAGACACAACTTTAGGTAAGAACGAGGTTTTAACCCTCAATACAACTCTGTCCTTGTGGAACACAGTATAGGGTGGCCCAGAAGACAGTGCCTGCAACTCGCTCACTCTTCGTGCAGATGTTAAAGCAACCAAGAAAACGGTTTACAACGTTAGTAATCTTAAATGGCTTGTGTACAAAGTTTCAAAAGGGGCACACATCAAAAACTTCAGAACCAGATTAAGGTCCCAAACTGGGACTTGGAAAGAAGAAGGAGGAAACATTGGTGAGTCCCTTTAAGAATTGTACTATCAGAGGAATTTGAAAATAGGAACATTCTTCCGAAGAGCGCTTGAAGATGGAAAGCGCTGCAAGATAACCTATAATCGTCCCAACATTGAGACCTCTATGTGCCAATGAGAAGAGGAAGATAATACTTCTGGAATAGGACACATAAAAGGATCAACATTCTTTTCCCTGCACAAGTTGCAAAACTTCTTCCAGCGGCAACGGTACAAAGATTTTGTTGCTGGCCTCCTCGCCGAAAACAACACCTCCATGACGTCATCTGGAAGGTCCCAATCCTTGTATCTGAGCCTATCAGATACCAAGCATGAAGGTTGAGAGTCCTGACCTCTGGATGGAGAACCTGGCCCTCCTTTTGTGAGAGAAGGTCCTCTCTCTGAGGAAGACGTAACGGAGGGCAGATGGACATATCTAGAAGGTCCGGGTACCACATTCACCTGGCCAAATCCGGGGCAATTAGGATCATGTGGTTTTTGAACCGTCTTAACCTCTGGAGGAATGACGGGGATCGGAGGGAACGCGTATAGCAGTGGGAAGTTCCACTCCACCACAAACGCGTCCCCTAGGGATCCTCTCGGGGGAAATTCCCTTGAGCAATACCTTTCGCACTTCTGGTTGATTACAGTCGCAAACAGGTCTACTTGAGGGGTTCGCCAAAGGGTGAAGATCTCCTGAAATCAGACGCCTTGTTAATCACATTTGGAGGTTCAAAACCAGGCTGTCAAGCATCCAAGGCTTCCATGGTGAGGTGTATGGTTATGCCATCAAGGAGGCGTATGAGGGGCAGCACAGGCCTTTGCCAGCAAACATGCATGCTCAAGTCATCAGAGCCAAGGCCATGGCTGTGGCTTTGTAAAACATGTCCCATGGCAGACGATCAGCAAGGTGCCTACGTGGGCCACCCCCTCAGCACTTTGCAAGCACTGCTGCTTGGATGCCAGAGCCAGGTCTTTTGAAGAACTTGTTTTCTTAGAGTGGCAACTATCCTACCTGGGGCTGCATTCAGTTATAATTTCCCATACAGTATGCAGGAAAGGGGACGGGACGTAGGAGTAATTATAAGTTACTCCTCGTAGTGACTAACGTACTCCTAGTCCCCTTTTCTCCATTCATCCCAACATCCTCCCCCTTAATAAACCTCTGTCATTAAGCAATTATAATATTGTCGACGCGTCAAAGGGGACTGAGTGGTGCCAGTGGGCAGAGTCAGGGGAGCGCATACTCACAGGGCCACGTCCCTGCACACATCTAAATTTAAAGGGAAAGACATGTTTTTCTGGTGAAAAAGGTTCGGTTTCCCGTCCCTAGCGAGGGACGCCCGTACAATATGGAAGAAAGGGGACGGGACTTAAGAGTACCTCTGATGAATGCACTTGACCCTGTACAGCGAACAATGCCGTCTAATGCATCAATTCCAAATGGAGTGATTGACATGCAGCTTCCTACCATCAATAATGATGTTAATAAAACAATCCCTCATTTCAAACTTAGTAATGTTATCCGCTGATTGTGAAATTACATTCCATAGTGCGAATGTATACTTTGTGAAGGCGCAAGATGCATTAATGGCCTTAAGGTCCATATTCCCAACTGAGAACACCCTTTAGGCTAACATATCATATTTCTTGTCATCGCTATCCGGTTGGATGGATGAATATGCAGCTGCATTAGAAGTGGAAGTAGCCGCCTGTACCACCAAGCTCTGAGGAGTATGGTGCCTTACAGCCCTAGAGATAAGGGGCATATCGGCCACTTTTACTCCATAGAAATAGGCGTAAAAAAACTCCCAACAAAAATGGTAAACAAACACATCAGAGCTTGTCCCCCTGCTTTCATACACACAGTGCCATGGATATGTCTGGACCAGTGGTAAACTTAGTTCCACAGGAAGAAGCTCGACTATTATTACTGCATAATCGCAAGAGGTAAATAGTTATATGTTCATGTTCATGAATAACCAGGTTACTCACCATAGTGACCACCTTACTCCTAGTCCATAGTCCCCTTTCCTCCATACTTATGGGACATCTCTCCGTCCTGTGGGACGGGAACGGAGCACTTTGTAAAAAGCATCCAAACATTTTTCAAAAAATGTGTCCTTCCTCTCTTTCTTACGCGGGGCCCCAGCCGTAACCCCGCCCACCTTGGCTCCGCCCCGCGCATCGCCAATCAGTCCTTTTCTATCGCCAGGTCAGAGACCTATTAGCAATAACAGAGGAACCTTATTAGAGGGGACGGCGGGCGGGCGTATTGGGGGAAAGGGGACAATGAACTAGGAGTAAGGTGGTCACTACGGTGAGTAAGCTGGTTATACTCCTATGTCCCGTCCCCTTTCCTCCATACTTATGGGAGATTCCCAAGTACTCCTAACAAACTACGGGTGGATGGAAATACCCCTTACAGAAAAAGGTTCTTCAGCACAGCCTGACCAAACTGAGCATCAGCTCTTGAGCTCATGTCAAGACAATAATGCTTACAAAAAGCAGATGGGGAGGCCCAAGTAGCTGCCCTAGCGATGGACTCCCAGGGGACATATTTCTGAAAAGCAACCGCGGCTGCCTTGCCCCGCACCAGGTGTGCATGAATACCGTTAGGAGGTTTCAGCCCTTGGACGGTGAAAAACTCTGTGATGCAGGCGGCGATCCACCAAGAAATAGTCACCTTAGACGCCTGCTTACCCTGAGGGTTGCCGAAGGTCACAAAAAGTTGAGAAGAACTCCTAAGCTCGGAAGTCCTGTCAAGGTAGACAGGCAGAACTCTTTCAGCCTCTGAGGCAGGGTTCGGAAAAAAGACAGTTAGGGAGATCGACTGATTCAGATGGAATTCAGTAACCACCTTCGGTAGAAAGGCCGGGTTTGGCCGTAGGACTACCCTGTCCTTGTGAAAGACCAAGAAAGGATGCTCCACTGACAAGGCCTGGAGCTCACTCACTCTCCTCGCTGACGTAACGGCGACCAGAAAGGACACTTTCCAGGAGAGGTACTTGAGGTCCACCATGGCCATTGGTTCAAAAGGTTTATGGCACAGCGCCGTGAGGACTATATTTAGGTCCCACGGCGGGTGCGGACTACGAACCTGAGGGTAGAGGCATGTCAAGCCTGCAAAATGCCTCTTAACCACTGGGTTACTCAGAGAATAAGAGCATTGGTCTGTAGAAAGATAAGCGGAAACCGTTGAAAGGTAAGTTCTGCATGACAGAACGTGAACACCCAACTCTGCTAGGGAGGACACGAAGGACAGCACTGTGTCAATCGTAGCCACCCATGGATCCAACTGCTTTTCCAAACACCAATGACAGAACCTGAGCCATTAACTCCTGTATTGGGATCTGGTCGAGGGTTTCCGGGCTGCCTGATTAATACGCATGTTATCCGTAGACAAGTTAAGATGCTCTAAAGACTTGAACTCAGGCACCATGCCGCCAAGCTGAGCGATTGTGGGGAGGGGTGCCACATCTGCTGTTCCCCTTGATGAAGAAGATCGGGGGTCACTGGTAACGTGATCGGCGGATACACCAACAGGTGTTGAAGTTCTGAGAACCAAAACCTGGCCGGCCACCACGGGGCTATGAGTAGAAGGGAACAGTTCACAAAGTTCCTCAGCTTCCAAATTGCTCGATGAACTAGAGGCAGAGGCGGGAAGGCGTAAGCTCTCATGTTGTGCCATGGAATCTCAAGAGCATTCCCCAGAGAGGAGGCTCCCAGCCCCCCTCTGGAGGCATACTGAGGAAGCTTCTTGTTTACCGCCGTAGCGAAGAGGTCCACCTCCGGTGTGCCCCAACGCAAGAAAATCCATGAAAGGACATCTGCCTTCAACTCCCACTCGTAGCTGACCACTGTCCGCCGGCTGAGGGCATCCGCTGTGACATTCAGCTGGCTCGGGATGTGTACTGCAAGCAGCCAGACACCATGAAGCACGGCCCACTCCCATATCTGGATGGACAGGTCCACGAGGGGGGGGGGGAAACTTTGTTCCCCCTTGCTTGTTGATGTAATACATTGACACCACATTGTCCGTGAGTATGCGGACCACCTTGTTGGCAATGAGCGGTCTGAACGCCCTGAGCGCTAGGAAGATCGCCAGAAGCTCCAAATTATTTATTTGCAGGAGCTTGTCCTGAGGCGACCAGAGGTCCGAGACCTGAAGAAGATCTAACGTTGCACCCCACCCCAGAAGGGAAGAGTCCATCGTGATCGTCACCGTGGGGGCTGGGTCCTGAAACCCCGCACCCACCGACAGGTTGCTGAGAGATGACCACCAATCCAGGTCCACTCTCATGGAATCCGGAATCATTGTCAGCTTGGAATACGGGTCCACAGCCTGACGCCAGGAACTCCGAAGAGCCATCTGTGCCCATCTCATCTTGCGACGAGGAAGATCCAGCACGCACGAGGCCATGAGGCCCAGAAGCCTCTGGAACCACCAGGCCAACATGCTCTCCGACTGCGCAAACATCTGACATGTGGCTAACAGATCTGTCATTCTGTCCCCGGTCAGGTACACTCTGCAGTCGATCGTGTTCCAGCAAAAACCCAGGAAAATCAGGTGCTGCGAGACCGTCATGGAAGATTTCTGCCAGTTCACCGACAGCCCAAGACGGAACAGGAGCTAAAGGAGAGACTGGAGATTGCCCGCTGCTGCCAGCGGACAAGGGCTGCGTAAGAGCCAGTCGTCCAAATATGGATACACATGGATACCCTGGAGACGAAGATAGGCCGCAATCACCGACATCATCTTCGTGAAGACACGCAGCGCCGAGTTGAGGCCAAAAGTAAGTACTCGAAACTGGAAGTGCTCCTCTCCCAAAGAGAAGCGGAGATATCTCCTGTGTGGGTTCCAAATCAGGATATGCATGTATGCATCCTGAAGATCCACAACGCTGAGCCAATCGCCCATCTGCAAGGAGAACCGTATCTGGCTGGGCGTGATCATCTTGAATTTCTCTTGGAGTAGGAAAAGATTGAACTGGGAAAGGTCTAGGATGGTGCGCAGGCCAGCCGGGTTGGGTTTGGGCA